>NC_047557.1:73898172-74228618 GCF_012275295.1 Melopsittacus undulatus | reverse complement strand
TACCGCTTCTCTGCATCGCTCCAGCAGCTGAGAAGCCTTTCATTCTCCTTTTGCAGATGCTTGTTTTTTGCCTGCAGTCTTCCCAGGCAGTCCAGACAGCAGCCAATGAGCTCCTTAACCACCTCTGCTGGACTCAAAACCTTCTGTAGCTTCAGAGATCCAAGTTTGAACTAGGATACAAGGGGAAGAATGAGTTACTCCACGTGTACTAGAAAGATCACAAAACCTTACTCCAATAAACTTGAACACATAATAAGCAAAAGGAATACCTTTACAGACCTCCAATTCGAAGCAATAAAATGAAAATGTCACAAGAAGAATTGTCAAATATGTGGAATAATCAAGGCACGAATTATTTATACAGCTAATATGTCTTAATGGTCAACTGTCATTCAATAGGCACAGGACGCACGCACTGATAAACTTTTTAACATGCAGGAAAAGAGATGCCATGCAGCGAGTTTAACATGATACAGCAATAACCTACTCTTGTACAGATCAGAGATCAGTACTATAAAGGTGCAATCATAGGTTTTATATAAAAGGCATTTTGGGTGTAATGCAGAATGGCAGTAACTGAAAACCTAACAGTATTGCTGACAGGTTCTTGTCATCTGCCCTATTCTGGTACCCACAGCAGCAATACAACAACATAAACATCACTGACAAAACAAATTAATATTAGCTATCTTTTATTTAAAGCAGAACTTAAAATGCCTCTCTATAATGCTTCTATGCACCAGAAAGATGAAAACTAGTCCACAGATTTTCCCCTACAGGGCTCAGCAAGTTCTTAATAATAAAAAGAGTCCTTCAATTAAATAAGTTGCCTCAATAATTCAAAGAGATTAAAGGACAGGATCTATAATGAACAGTTGTATTTCTTTCTCAAATGGGGATGTTTTACAGGATATTCAAGAGGTCTGAACAGATATATGTTCTACCATGTCACAGAATCACAGAATCCCAAGGGTTGGAAGGGACCACAAAAGATCATCTAGTCCAACCCCCCTGCAAGAGCAGGGTAACCTAGAGTACATCACACAGGAACTTGCCCAGGTGGGCCTTGAATATCTCCAACGTAGGAGACTCCACAACCCCCCTGGGGAACCTCTTCCAGTGCTCTGTCACTCTTACAGTAAAGAAGTTCTTCCTGATGTTAACGTGGAACCTCCTATGCTCCAGTTTACACCCATTGCCCCTTGTCCTATCACTGGATATCACTGAAAAAAACGAAGCTCCATCATCCTGACACTCACCCTTTACGTATTTGTAAACACTGATGAGGTCACCCCTCAGTCTCCTCCAAGCTAAAGAGACCCAGCTCCCTCAGCCTCTCCTCATAAGGGAGGTGTTCCACTCCCTTAATCATCTTTGTGGCTCTGCGCTGGACTCTTTCAAGCAATTCCCTGTCCTTCTTGAACTGAGGGGCCCAGAACT
Source organism: Melopsittacus undulatus (assembly GCF_012275295.1). Classification (NCBI taxonomy): domain Eukaryota; kingdom Metazoa; phylum Chordata; class Aves; order Psittaciformes; family Psittaculidae; genus Melopsittacus; species Melopsittacus undulatus. The sequence continues at coordinate 74,227,178 of NC_047557.1, read as the reverse complement.
GGATGCAATATTCCAGATGCGGCCTCACCAAGGCAGAGTAGAGGGGTAGGAGAACCTCTCTTGCCCTACTAACCACACCCTTTCTAATGCACCCTAGGATGCCATTTGCCTTCTTGGCCACAAGGGCACATTGCTGGCTCATGGTCATCCTCCTGTCCACCAGGACTCCCAGGTCCCTTTCCCATTCACTCCTTTCCAGCAGGTCAACCCCCAACCTGTACTGGTACATGGGGTTGTTCTTCCCCAGATGCAAGACTCTACACTTGCCCTTGTCGAATTTCATCAAGTTTCTCCCTGCCCAACTCTCCAGCCTGTCCAGGTCTCTCTGAATGGCAACACAGCCTTCTGGTGTGTCAGCCGCTCCTCCCAGTTTAGTGTCATCAGCGAACTTGCTGAGGGTACACTCAGTTCCCTCATCCAGGTCGTTGATGAAAATATTAAACAGCACTGGTCCCAGCACCGACCCCTGAGGGACTTCACTAGTCACAGACCTCCAGCTAGATTCTGCCCGTCTGGCAGAAACAACAGAAAATGGATGTTTTTACTGTGTTAGAGGAAAAACAGCTCAGCTGCACATACAAAACAGTATCAACTAAAGTATAATCGTGCAAAGCTATATCAAGATAAAAAATCTTCAACATAACAGCTTGAGGCAAGTGAAAGAAGTTATTAAAAGGCTGCTTCAAAAGGGTCGTATGTATTATCTTAAGAGAAGCAAAGCAGAATCAAAAAATCCCAGACTGGTTTGGGTTGGAAGGGACCTCAAAGCTCACGTGGTTCCAACCCCCTCCCATGGACAGGGACACTTTCCACTAGATCAGGTTGCTCCAAGCTCCATCCAACCTGGCCTTGAACACTGCCAGGGATGGGGCAGCCACAGCTTCTCTGGGCACCCTTGCCAGGGCCTCACCACCCTCACAGGGAAGAACTTCTGCCTAAGAGCTCATCTCAGTCTCCCCTTTGTCAGGTTAAAGCCATTCCCCCTTGTCCTGTCCCTACCGGCCCTTGTCCAAAGCCCCTCTCCAGGTTTCTTGTAGCCCCTTTAGGCACTGGCAGCTGCTCTAAGGTCTCCCCTCAAGAAGCCTTCTCTTCTCCAAGCTGAACCAGCCCAGCTCTCTCAGCCTGTCTCCAGAGCAGAGCTGCTCCAGCCCTCACAGCATCTCCATGGCCTCCTCTGGACTCACTCCAACAGCTCCACATCCCTCTTGTGTTGTTGCCCCAGAACTGGATGGACAGGACCCGACTTTGGTGCTCTCTAGTGGGTAGATGATGTGGAATTTGAACTATTTTCAGGTACACTTCCACAGCTAATAGAGGTTACAGAAGCTATCAGCAGCCCTTAGTGACATGGTTTAGTGGTGGACTTGTCAGTGCTGAGGTAAAGGCTGGACTTAAAGATTTTAAAGGTTTTTTTCCAGCCTAGTTGATTCTATGGTTCTATGATGCTTTGTCATATCTAGAAGTATCACCATTTGCCTGGTTTGACAAAAAACTATCTGAGGTACCAGATCTAGAGAAAAGCAGAATGAGTTTGGTGACACCATTCAGACTTTGGCAAACTTACAGCAAAAGCATATCTTTCATGAAGGAGGCATCAAACTGCCTTGGCTTTGATTGGAAATTCCTGCTAAAACATCAAGCTGCTGAGGGGTATATGGAAGACGAAGGTGTCCTCTCTCATATCTTGTATTATTAAAAGGGTTGACATAACTGTTGTGCCACTTCCCTATGAACAGAACTATTAGTCATCTTCTCAACTTAAATACATGTTAATAATACCTAAATATAACATATATATATATATATATATGTATATTAGTACATGCTAGGGAAGAGCTCTGTATTGTGGTACCTCACCTATTAACATCACAAATGCCACTGCATTCCATTTTCTCCTCAATTTAGTTAGATTTACTTGTGGTGGCATGGAAGATAAACAAATTAAAGAAATTAATGAAAAAAAAGTGTAGCATTTGTTAACATGTCATAAAAAGTGATGTTTATTAGTACTATACATGAGGGTTTGCTGAAAGAGACCTTGCAAAAATTGCTCAGAAATATTTTAAAGGCATTGTTTGAAACTAATAACAGTCCTTCAGTTCAAATATTTTATCTGTTGAAGTTTCTGGAGAAAGGTATGATACCATCATGAGTATCTTCAGCAACGTTAATTAACTAGAAAATGAGGAGAACTCAAAGGTTTAATCTTAAAATTAGCCATTGATGCTTCCAAATTCACAAGTACTGCCTCTAACACATTGTCTTTCTTTAGCTTACACACATCTGATGGCTGTAGATCAAAAGATGCATTTAATTTATTTTTGGAAATTAGATTACATTATCAGTAGCCCACAGAGTGATGTGTATTCCCTGGATATCACACTTGCTGTTTGACAGCATTAACGAAGATGGACATTTGCGTAAAGGAAACTGTTTTTCATCACTTGCAGGCCACCACGATACTATATTGATAAAGAATTCATGCCACACTTGAGTAGTAGCCACAGAGATAGAGAAGCACAATAGCACAGATAAACAGCAACACAATCTTCTAATTACACTGTGAAAGAAATAGCAAGAAGAGTACATATTTTTGTCTTATGCTTTTAACGTAATCGACTTATATAAAGTATTGGTAAATATGTTTAATCAGGACAAACAAGAATCGTCCAAATTACAGTTTACTCTGCACAAAAGAATAAAATATGAGCAATTCTAAACCGGGTTAAAGTGAATAACAATAGATTTCAGCTGAAAGCCTGGCTCCACACACAGTCAAAACCATGCCAACCACACAGCAGACATTTCAGAAGCAATTATTATGATAAACAAACACCAGTTCAGCCTTTTACTTAAACACATTACATCAACCAATACTGCCAGTGCAACACGGAGTTTTGAAACTGCAAAAATACATCCTCATCTGCACAGACCTCCACCATGAAAGGATTTCTGAAAATCTGTAAGAAAAAACAATATCCTCCTTTTTATAAAAGCCGATGTACTGAGAGATGAAGCTATGCTTTGTGCATGCTACCTTTATTTATGAATTCTTGTTAACATACAGGGGGAGAGGTGACACTGCAGAGAGCAGAGTAAGAAACACATGCCAGCCTGAAGAACTGCTGCCAGTATGTGAGCCAGCAGAGAGAAGCACTGGAGAGGATTTGCCATGCTGCTACATGGACACAATGAATTTGGCTGGCTATCTTTTTGGGTGTTCATTTCCAAGTCTGACACAGTAACAGTAGCTAATTCAGTCTCTGTACAAAGCAACTGACTGTTACTCACTTCCTTACATTAAACTTCAATGTGTTCACCCTGTCTTATATACCGTGATCTGCAGACCACTTCTAGGAGGCCCACAAAAGGTAAGCAAAGCAAGCCCATGAGCAGAAGGCCTAAATTTATTAGGCAGGTGTTCACATATCAACTGAAAAAAAAACCAAAACCAAATAAAAAAAAAAAAAACAACCACACACACAAAAAAAACCCAACAAAACACAAAAAACCCCAACCCAAACCAAAACCAACCAAAACAAAGAAACCCCCACAGCTTCTGCAAAATAATTATTCTGGACTTTTTCCCCACCCCCAGTCATCTAATCTAATTTAGGACACTTGTAGAAGAGAATTATCTGGGCTACATTACAGCCATCTCAAGCATCTCCATGCAGAAAATCATGGTCCATTTAGATACAGCCCTAATATAAGCCAAAAAATTAATGTGATACTGGATAGGCAAAACCTGGTTCGCCTCTCACACAGGATGTTATGCAAAGTTTACCAAAAACCCTTCTTAGGCTGTTTCTTCAACATTAAGTTATTCATTACAATGAGATTTTCCTCAGCCTGTTTAACAAACAGAAATGTTACAACTAACAATAGTAACATTGTTATCTGAGCAAATTACAACTGATTAGTATTCCCCCTCCTCAGTAAAGAGCTCAGTGTGAGAGACTGATAAGCCATAAAGGCAACCAAGGTCCATTTCACTTCCAAAGCATCATGGCAAAGCACGAGCCATTTGTAAAATAACATGAAGAAAAAGAAATCTCAGAACAATTTTCCTTTGGAGTCCTGGTGGCATCCCAAATTGGAGAGTAAAGCTGGTAAAGGAACAGATGCACAAAAAGGCACAATTTTAGATCCCAGAATTCAGAATTTGGGGCAGATGTAATTTACAGCACTAAGACAGAATTCTAATCACCTCCTGCTAGAGCGAGTCCAGAGGAGGCCATGGAGATGCTGTGAGGGCTGGAGCAGCTCTGCTCTGGAGACAGGCTGAGAGAGCTGGGCTGGTTCAGCCTGGAGAAGAGAAGGCTCCTTAAGGGGAGACCTTAGAGCAGCTGGAAGTGCCTAAAGGGGCTACAAGAAAACTGGAGAGGGGCTTTGGACAAGGGTCTGGAGAGATAGGACAAGGGGGAATGGCTTTAACCTGACAAAGGGGAGATTGAGATGAGCTCTTAGGCAGAAGTTCTTCCCTGTGAGGGTGGTGAGGCCCTGGCAAGGGTGCCCAGAGAAGCTGTGGCTGCCCCATCCCTGGCAGTGTTCAAGACCAGGGTGGATGGGGCTTGGAGCAACCTGGTCTTGTGGAAGGTGTCCCCTAGAACTGGATGAGGTCCCTTCCAAACCAAACCAGTCTGGGATTCTATGGTTCTACTACAACTGAATATTCTATGGGGGCTAAGGGGGAGGGAGGAATCATAAACCAGAATGCATTAGCTTTTCCACATAGTGCTTACCTTTTGCTTGCAACTAAATTAAGAAATTTATCCTTCATCACCAAACCCACAGCAATAAAACTGGAAACAATTCCAGGAAGATTCAGTACAAATTATTAAAGATCAGGATACCATAAGAAACACCTAACTGGGTGTTTATCGAGATAAATAAATCTTGCTTACTGCATGTGTGAATGCTCAGCATCAACACTTCAACAAGTTAGTTTTGCGTATAAACATGTCTATGATTTGGACTGTGTTTCCAAGGTAAGCCTCATTTTGTAGATTCCTGCTCTCTAGATCAATTTATATTTCTTCCAGCTGTGACAGTTCTCTAGCTTCATATCATCTGCAGATGTAATTATGTGCTTTCTACTTCCTCTTTCAGATCATTCAAGAAAACATTATGCAAAACAGTGAAGCACTAAACAATTTATACAGAGAATGAGCCGATCTGCTAAAGGTCCCAGCAGACAGAAGACTAACTGTGACTGATACACTGCTCTCCCTCAATATCTGCCTTACTGTTTGCTGGGATTTTTTAAAATTGTTGTTTTTTTAAAGACACATGAAGATGAACACAAAACCATTTAGAAAGCTGTGTTCCCTTAAGCAGAAATCACACTCAGCACATGGCCATTAGACCAGCATTTTAAGCTTAGGAATATAACCAAGAAATAGAAGCTTATGACAAAACTGTCATTTTCCCATTACCTCTCATCCTGCCCACTGTTTGTCTTCCATAGATGAAGAAAGAAGTGATTTTAATCACAAGGCAGAAGATATTTTGGAAGTAAACCGAAAAGCTTCTCAAGTACTTTTCCTTCTAGCTACTGACATTCATAGGAAGCTGCTTCACATAGGGGAAAAAAAAGGTCATTAGAGTATGAGCCAGCACATTTTTTTTCACGGAAAATTCTAAGACTACATGAAAATGACTTTATTCTATACAGATAGTGCATTTGAATTTTGTATTAAAAATATATTTGCTACATGATCTTTGCATTACTACATTACACTGGAAATGAGTTTCATCTAAGGCAGTAAGTATTAGTGGTTATGCACTGACAGGAGAAGCCATTTACACAGCAGTGCCTGAATGCTCCTTGTTTCAAGGCAGAATCTGAAGCTAAATACTAACAGTGAGCTACTTTCCAATAACATATTTTCATTATGACATTACTACTTTATAAGAAAAAAAAATTATGTTGGAAACTCATTATATTTGCACTGCTGGCTATGATTTCTCTTTGCATAACTTCAGTATTTTGACAATCCTTTCTAAAAGTATTTGTAATCTAAAAGATATTTAAGGGATTCCATAATCTCACAAGCTAGAAAAAAAAAATATTTAGACATACAGATTTTGCCTTTTCTCGTCCCAGCAGGCTATAGCAGCTATATACTGTGTGTCTCTCACCCCAAACTCCCCCTATTTATATTACATACTTAAATCCTAACCTAAAATATTTTGATTTTCCCTTCTCTATTTTTAAAATGGTTTAACAATTTTTACAAAGAGTACACTCACAGACACTTAAGTCTGATTTTGAAATAAAACTATTCTTAGTATGTGAACTTATAAGAGTTTTAGTTGTACAAGCTAACCTACAGCCTGTAACAGAATCATCTCTAGCTCTCCTCACTCATCTTCCACTTTTTCTCCACCTTTGGAACAGGTCACAGAGATCTTCGTGCTCTGCTTCTAATCACAGTATTTCAAACTGTATTACCTAATCAGCAAGGTTAGCACAGGATAGCAACATCTACATCCTTGCAGACAGATGCTGACTAAGCAAATGTCCTTTCATCAGGGAAATATTAATGAAGAATTTGAGGTGGAGGGAAGGGGGAAATTCCACAGGAGCCCACCAGCATGGAGCAGCTGTGCTGTCCCTGTCTTTATAAAGACCTGCAGTTTCTAATAGCAGATGTGACCCCTGCGTTGAAACAGGAAGGCCCTGCAGACTCATGTAATAACAGATCCTTTTGTCATTGCCATGTCCTAAGCATCTCTCAACCCTTTCCCTAAGCTAGAAGAGAACTATGTTGGGAGAAGTATTTCTACAACAGAGCTTGGTCTTACTAGATCTTGGTCTTTCCAGGCTGCCTATTAATGCCAGTTCAACTGGGTCTTTGGGAATTAGAGAGGATGGAAGAGCAATCAGTGTTTTTTATTAATAAAAACCCCACAGTAAGAAACCATATGTTTTCAATAGTCAAAAAACCTTCTTATTAATCTCAAGAGCTAAATCAAAACAAATGCCTTGCTGACTTATTTTTCAACACTTGCACAAATTTACATGTAGAAAATCTTGCTAGAAGATATTAATAGTTATGGGCTAAACTATCCTGAAGTCACCTACTGATGACCTTGCCTATGAGTGGTACTGAGAGAAAATTCTTCACCATAGAGTAAGAGATTAGCTACAACACACAGGACAACACTAAATGTTACATTAATTCAAAACTAAGACATCCCTTACATGCTTGGATTACAATAGGCAGTGTAGGAAACAGCAACTTTCTTTTCTCAGTTGAGAGCTGGAACTCTTGCAAGGCAGACAGGCTTTGATTTTCAGAATTAGCCTTGCTGATTAACTATCAGCTACTGCTGACAGTTTAATATCAGCTACTTCTGCTGCTCCACAAACTCTAAACTCAAACAGAATCAACACTTTGTTAAAAATAAGTATTCACTATGTAAATACCTATGAATTTAAAAGAGTAAAATGTTAATGAAAATTCATGTACAGGGTTAAAAGAATATGACCTACAAGTGAGCAATGCTGACACTTAAACAAAGAAAGTATTGTTACAAGCTTGAATCTGGAAAGCATTAAACCATTTTTATTTCTTAAGTCAATCAATGCATGGTCTTGGTTTTTTAAAGCTATGCCACTATTATCTCCAGGGAAATCATTCAACAGTAACCATGACATCCCTGGGTGTGGTAATAAAATGAGTACACTAGACTTGCACAATATAGTGATGACAATGTGAAAGCAGAAGTCACTTTTGTAACAGCAAACTCTAGAAAGCTAAGAAAAGTTAAAAAGTATCATTTAAGCCAAGAAATCTTGCTGGTTACATCAGTCAGTATAAATATATGAGCACAAATTATAAAAATCAAGTTTAAGATAAAAATCCTGCCTTTCTCCACTCTTGCTTTTCCCTCCTGAAATAATATTTATGACAGAAACATTACTTCATCCTGAAAGAAAAAGTATCTTCCTTCTTGATGAAGGCATTATTACTATTATAGAGGAAAACAGCTGACATTAGTGATTGCTATTTTTTCTCAGGTTTTTACTACATGCTGCAGAAGCCTTGAACATAAATTGCCATCATATTAGCTCCACATCGACTGAGGAAATTCCATCTGGTTTCACTATTTTGTATGGCAGGGGTTCTCGAATACTTTGGAGAGTGCTTCTCTGTTTCTCACACCCTCAAACCCACACATTCATGGCTCTGTGGCTCCCTTAATGATTGCAGTGCAAGAAGCCTACATCTGTACAGCAAACTAATTGGAAATTTGGATCATCACCAGGTGCTAGAATATATTCCTATTATCAATGTCTATACAATAGAGAGGTCACAGTGTGACCGTGGCCCATGCCAGCAACCACCTCGACAAACACTATGCAAGGCACATGGCAGGAGCTGAAGCATCCCATGGACTGCTTCTAAGAGGCAGTCTGCCTGCAGCCGCCCTCTCTTGGAGGCTCAGAAAATATAGTAGCATGGATGTAAGACTTTTCCCCATCATTTGGCCTCTGCATCTGGGAATATTCTAAGAAATTTTAATTTACTGGTGCAGAGGCAACAACAGTAGACCCTAGAATACTGCTCCATCAGGTTTGTAGCAGAAGCTGCTTTATTCTAATAGATTAGGAAGGACCAAGGCACACTGCCCAAGGAGGCTCTAGGTTTCCCTTTTGATGGAATATCTCGATCCTGGGGAAAGAGGTAGAAATAAGGCTAAAGAAGACTCTGTCATTTACAAGTTGGTCCATCCAATCCATCCTTCATAAAGCTGTACACTGCAGTATGGGCCAGACTGGAAGCAGATTTCTATTCTGAAAGCTTTTCATGGAGTCATTTACCGGGAGGGACCTCCAATTCAACCTCCTGCCCAAGGCAGGGCCAGCTCAGAAGTCAGACGAGGTTGCTCAGATCCAGTTGGGTCTTAGAAATGTCTTGAGGATACAGGGACTTACCTTCAGAGCTGCTTCCCAGCCCGTCCCCTTCCAGGTGCTCTCCTGACCCTGGGCAGGGCTTTGTTTTTAACTCATCACTTTCACACCGTGCAGCCTGGCCTCTCTGCATGGCAACCCTGCCCTTGAGGGCATTCACAGGTCACTTCAGTTTGCTGTCAACTGGAAAATCAATGGATGTGCACTCCATCACCTTCTCCAAGTTACTGCTAAATATATGTGAAACAGGACAAGTCCCAGGAGATACCACTGTTACTCTTCACTTGTTAGCAGCCTTCAGGACCATACGACCCATTAACCACTGTCCTCTAAGTCACAGAGTCATAGAATCAACTGGATTGGAAAAGACTATTAAGATCATCAAGTTCAAAGCAATCATTAAACCATGTCATTAAGGGCCTCATCTCTACATCTTCTAAATACCTCCAAGGATGGTGATTCCACCACTGCAGCCTGTTTCAATGCCTGACCACCCTTTTGGGGAATAAATTGTTCCTAATATCCAGTCTAAACCTCCCCTGGCACACCTTGAGGTGTTTCCTATCACTTGTTATTGGGAGAAGATACCACCCAAAGTTTTCTATCTGTCTTGTTCTCTACCCATTCAACCTACATGTAATATTGTAGGCAACAGTGATGAAAGCCTTGCCACAGTCCAGACAAACAATATCTCCACTCTCCCTTCAGGCACATATCCAACCGCTTTATCACAAGAGGCATGGTAGAGGCAGACACAGTCTGCATGGTCTGGCATGATTTACATTTGGTAAATCCATGCCAGCAGCTCCCAGCTACCACCTCCTCTTTGATGTACAAAGAAACATGCCCTGAGAGGAGTTGCTCCATAACCTTCCCAAAAATCAAAGTCAGCATGACCAACCTGTAGGGGTTTTTTTGAGCATCAATCCAGTATTTTCTGAAGGCTGATGAAAGGTTTGACATTTGCCAGCTGTTTGGGATCTCTCTCCCAGTCTGTAAGATTTCGAATTTGATAGGGAGAATTTTCATTAAAGGCAGCTCTCTAAGCACCCTCAGATGCAGCACATCTGGTCCAATGGATGGGTTGTTGTGGAGGAGAAAACTGTAACATGAAAAGCCAGCTCTGTTTGGCAGTCTGAATATCTTATTCTTACTTGGATTTCCCTGGAAATTGGCAGCACTGCATTTTGACTGTCCATATTTGAGATCATTCCAGAAATAAGCTCTCAACATAAAATCCCACTGCTCTGTTCAGGGGAAAGAGGAGGAGGACTTCTTTGAAGACTTTGATATTGTACCAAAATCTGAACATCATTTTCCTGAGACCTCATTAAGGCCAACTCTTTGTAATCACAGGAAACAATGTCACATAAACCCTTTCATAAAGGAATTTAAGTTCTTAAAAGAGCTTCTTAATCTCACTAGTCTTGCTGGAAAGCTGTTTGGGACATTTTTTTCTAATTTGACTCCTAAGCATGCACACACACACACACACACACACACACACAACTTGCATCCATTTGCTTTTGGACAGACACTGTTCCTTAGCTTACAGAACTCTTCTCCCTCTCTAGTGGTCAGTCTCAATAACTAATACATAATTATTTTTCTTTGCATTTATTCTGTTTAACTGAAGAAAAATATTGTAGCTTTGGCTACACATGTATTAGGTTCTATATTGCTCATAGCATACAAGCTTCCTCCAAATTTCAATTTGCATTACTTGTCTGTGGACAAGTATAATGTCCTCATTATACTTGTAATGTGTAATTTTGAATATACACCATGACTAAATGGTATATATTGATGACTAAATAGACCATGCAAATACACAGAAAGTAGACAAAGAACTTGCGTGACATTTGCAGATCAATAGCAGTCAATAGCAGTCTATTTACACATTAAATTTGTTTATTTCATCTTGTCTGAATCACCCTGCAAGAATCATGGGGATAAAGTGATAACCTATATTTCAGGAAGCTAAGTTGGTCAGATAGTTTTGGAATAAAAAACATTAAGTTACAATAGTAAGCACATAACATGTGTATTAAATACCCCCTTTGTAGACAGGTAACAATAGTTGTACGGGTGCTGGGAAGAAACCTAATGAGCAAGAAACCGCATGAATGGCATTATATCCTTTTATTTAAAGCCTCTGGAAAACTTCCTTGATTAATCTTTACATTCCTCAGAAACAACACATTCACGTACCTCTACAATCAGCTACTTACGTGAAGCTTAATCCCACCCATACTGAAATGGTGTTTTAGCTACTGAATTTTGACAGCTGTGACACGGTCTGGTCAAGATCTATCCAGGCTATGATTCACTACCTTAAAGTGTTCTTTAATAATTTTCCAGAGCTTACTCTAAAGACTGTTGCTCATAAGAGTACTTCCCCCTAGAACCTGAAACCCATATATATAGAGAACCAAGTGGTATCTTTTTGAAAAAATAGATACTTTTCAAATAAGGCATGGACTGATTAACATGTGACAGTTCATATGTTAATATGACAATTCATAACAGTTCATATGACTGTGGAACATATGAACTAAAGCAATGTTTGTCTCTCTAGGTGCTAAGCTACTGAAAGCTTCTACTAATTTCCCCCTTAAATTTAATGACCACTATGCAACTGAATCACTTAAAATTAGAAAAACATTGAATACTAAAATGCACTACAGTGGTAATTCTCAGCACCTGTAACATTAGATATTTCTTCTGATTCTTTCCCAGTGGTGATCAGACACAACATTCCACTTCACTGGAAGAATCTAGGCAATTGGGAAAAGGCCAAAGGCAAAGGTCCAGAAAAATCAGGGGCACTAGTTACTAGTTACAATAATATATATAGAATGGGTAACTACACGCAAGTAGCGACAACAGAGGCAAAATTATGTAAAGACAAAGAACTTGAGCACTTTAATTTGGGATTAAATTACTACTTCATCCTAGAAAAACTGGCAGGCTTGCATTATATGCATACATCTAAGTACTGTGTCTTCTTTTATGTGTCTTCTCTTTTATCATCCCCTTCTATACTTCAGGCAATACTGTCCATTCAGCTCTCTGCTAGCAGTTTGACTCTGAAGTAAATTCACAAAGAAAACTGAAGCAGGACACCCCTAAAAGATCTTTTCCTTTTTTTTCTTTTGGCTTTTTTTGTTTGGTTTTTTTTTTTTTTTCATCTTCTCCCTCATTAATTCAATGGCTCCAGGAATAATCAGATACTTTCCCACTTCACTGAGTAGCAAGCAAGTCTGTGAGTAATGGAACTACTGAAGGGTGCTTTGCTATGGTTATGACTCTTGTGCTGGATCCCCTAATGTCTAAGAAGGTGAGAAATCCAGTCAAAGCATTTCCCTTATTTAATGCATTCATAACTTCTCACTCCCATGAGGACTTGCTTGTGTATAATAACACAGTTGATCTCATTCCACATTTTTTTCCAAAGCAGACATATGAATAGGGTCTCTCTTCTATACCCAGCCACCTATTTTCATGGAGCTAGTAGGAACCTGATATCTTTGAGACCTTTACGCCTGTCAAATCTATTTGAAATTGTCCAGTAGTTTCAAATGTTATTGGGGAAACAGGGAGGAGGTAAGAGACTGGCAGTCAGCAGAGGCACACAGTGTGTTCACATAAGCTTTGTTTCCTTAGGAAGCAGGGTAAAACACTTGCACATTTTATTAACTTAAAACTGCCCTAAATTAATTAGAAAATGAGTTTTTACTTGGAGATCTAAACTTGTTTTCTTCTTTAGTTTTCATGTAACTTATGGTGTGGCAGTAATACAATAGACTCTAGAAACATCTGGATTCAGGTCTCAGAGTTTAAATACACAAACAGTTCACAACTCTGTTAACTTAGATTTCAGAGGGAAAGCCTAATAAGATAGGTTAAATTAGAATGCATTTCCTACAGGCTAAGAACAGAACATGGGCCATTACCATAAATCAACTGACACAGAAACTTACCACATAGCAACTCACTTTTGTGTGAGGCTTGAGTATCCCAAACATGTGGAAGGATGCCTGCCAAGGATTTTTAATTTAATGTGATGACATTTAATCTGCATTTATGTTCAAGTTTTCAACTGAACTATTTCAGAACAAAGCTCATTCAAAGGAAATCTTTGAAGGAGGACTGTGGGGCTCTTTTTCTGAACCGTTGATCACAAAGTATACATAGCATGAACAGTAACACTGAAAAAACCGACACACAACCCTTTTGATTAACTCCGGAAAACTTTCTACAAATGTTATGAGCCGTAGATCCAGACAAATGTGCTTCTAGAAAAATCTCCAAAATAAAAGCAAGACCTGAAGGAGTGCTTGTGATATTACTGTCAGTGAAAGTTTCAAGGTAACAAAATATGAATGATTAATACTTCCAAGATTAAAAAACCACCAGTACATTATGTTAGCTGCTGCATAATGATAACATTTTAAAACTGTCAACTGATCATATTCCTACATCTGAAACCCAGACTGCAGCTTTCTTTAAAAACTTTAATAAAACATAACTGCAATGTCTGGAGTAATAACTGTTAGATATGAAGACAACTTCTCTTGGGAGCTACTTCTCTTCAAACAGTGACCTTTAGGTTTGGGAAGTAATGGAAACTATAAAGAGCTTCTTGAATACACCCTTGGAACTAACATGCCAACATTTTGCAGTAATGTAAGTCTGATTCCCCCTGAATATGCTGTACTCTGACATTAACAGCTCAATGATTGAACACGATTTTTTTGCTTGGAAAGTAAACGTATAACCATGTGAATAAGCATGAGATAATGCCTGGACTGAGGCAAAATATAAAAGTGTTGCTAACTAAGTACTACAAAGAAGTTTCCAGTGTGACTAATAACACAAGATTCATTTAGAACAACCATTGACTGTTTTCAGGGTGGTTTTTTACCCTTTGCTTACAACATCCTTTCAGGACACTGACAGCTACTTGCTAAAGATTTCAGATCCAAACATCTGACTACTTAATAAAAACTTCACTGAATTATTTTATCCAATTCAAGAAAACAAGAGATTGAAGATTTTCCTTTACAGGAACTTTATCTGAGCTACACGGTGAACATCTGTGTATACTGTGCTTCACCCACAAACATGGAAATACTCAATGCATCATAAGCTATATGTAGTAAATATGACAAATCTCCAGTAAAGCCAAAATTCCAGGGTGAAGTACATAGAAGGACATAAACACTTCTATAAGCTATCAATATACAAACATAGTATTTCTTTCCAGTCTAAACAAAACACATACAAAAGCCAAACTCATATTTTCATGTTGAAAAAAAGAAGCACAAGCTCTGATTCAGGAATGTAATGCACATGAAATAAACTTTACTGAGTTATACCTATCTACACTTGGGTCTCCTTACTGACTGTTCAGTTTCATCACCAGCAAGAGACTTCCCCCATCCCCTTTAAGACCTAAACTACTCTACAAATATGCATGGAGTGATATCCTACACACAGAAGCCAGGTCCTTTCAGCCCTCCTCCATAAACACCTCTTCTGGCTTCATGAAGGAATCTACCTTGTAACTGCCTTCATGACATCTTTATTTTACAGAAGAAAAAAGAAAATAATCAAAACAGTATTTTATGTAAGAAAGAAAAAGTAATTGAAGGAGATTCTTAAAAAATCAAGGATTATTCACCTGTAATTTCTTGTAAAACACTGTTAGAGATGCAGCGATTTAACAACTAAAAGTTGTTCTAGACTACAAGGTCCTAAAATGCTCTAGTAATAGTAGGATGCACAATTTTAGATTTACCAGAGATTCTCACTTTGAGAGGGGTAAGAAAGTCTGTGATTTTTTGTTCTTGTTTTGTCACAAGACTGCTCCCTCCAACAACAGTGAACACAGTGCCAGGTTGTAATACCCTAACAAGGACCTACCAGGCAAACCCAACTCACATATGAAATTATAAGGCACAGAAGGCCACTCAAGCTTGAATCATTTACAGTTTCAGCAGCAGCAGCACATCTTTAACCCCAAACAGATGGGCCACCTATCATCCTTTGAGCCATCTTCCTTGAAGTGTCTACAGGAGCCATTGAGTGACTCCATTCAGAACTACAACTTCCAGCACAAAATTCGCAGCCTTCTACCCAATCTCCTTTGGATATATGCACATAAATAGACAGTATAATGAAACAGCAGCCACAGATGACTTGGGAATTTAAGGAATTAAGACACTATTATTAAAAGTCATTCTCTGTAACTGCCCTTGGCCAGCAGCTGCCCAACATCTAACACATATAGTAGTGACTTGAGGAAATATTGTGTTTTGCATTGCTCAAGCTATGCAGCACCTCACAACAGTTTTGGCCTTCAAAGAGGACCTATGGAAACTGAGGTGCTGGAGCAGGTCCAGAGAAGGGCAACAAAGCTGGTGAAGTGCCAGAAGCACAAGTCTGATGGGAATGGCTGAGGGAACTGGGGTGTTTAGTCTGGAGAAGAGAAGGCTCAGGGGGACCTTCTCACTCCTACAACTACCTGAAAGGACAATGGAGACAGGAGATGGCTGGTCTCTTCTCAGAGGAAATGGCCTCAAGGCTACACCAGGGGAGGTTTAGACTGGAGATGAGGAAGAAGGATTGTCAAGCATTGACACAAGCTTCCCAAGAAGTGGTGGGGTCACCATCCCTGGAGGTATTTAAAGGACATGTAGATGTGGCGCTAAGTGACACGATTTAGTGGTGGACTTGGCAGTGCTGGTTTAATGGTTGGACTTGATGATTTTAAGTCTTTTCCAACTTAAGTGTTTCTATGATTCTATAGCATCACTATACTTCATTCCCGAATGATAGTACTCAACTCTTCTTACTACATATATTTTGCTTTTCTCCTGGGCTTCTTAAAGGAGCAAATACATGCACAGAAGACAGTTTATTTCTCAGAGGTTTCCCTGCAATCAGAACAAAAGGAAATTTACTGCAGTCTTGTTTGTCTTGTTTATACCTTTTTTTTTTTTTAATCCTCTGGGCATGAAATTTCGATTCCCCTTCTCTGGGATGCCCCAGACTCTACAATAAAGAGGATTTAAGACTAATTACTACTGCTAAAAACTCCATGCTACACATTGTACCATGTAAGAATAATTCAAATAAAACATTTTTATCCTGTTGGTGAAAGTAATTTCAGAGCACTGACTGATCACAGGTCATTTCTGACTGATCAAATGCCATTTCACTGAATTATTGTCATTGACTTCCATTGAATCATAGTCATTGATTCAAGGTCATTACTGAATTGCTATGGCAGATCCATTCATTTCTACTACAAACTGAACTCTAGCAAATAATTCTTCTATATGGATTATTATAATTATAAAAGGGATCAAAAGTCTTTAACTCAAGAAATTTGTATTAAGTTCTAATAAAAATCAAACAAAAATTTAATGCTTTTTCTGAAAATTCAAGTCTAACAAGTCTGGTTTATATATATGTACATAAATATAAAGACAGACCAAAAATCCCTTATCTCCAAACAACCTCATGATCAAAATAGATGAAACTGTAATACACATCTTTTCATAAACGAAGTTTTCACTGAGATCAAAAATTGGATCGGATTCAATTAGAAAATATTTTCCCTGAAATCTTGTAAATTCTCATCCACAAAGAAATATGGTTAACAGATAGAAATGCTTGACTAAAGTGGTTGCTAGCAATACATTTTTTTCCACATAATGCTCTTTTTCAAAAGTTGTCATTTCAAAGTATTTAGTGAATTAATGTCTTCTGAAACAAAGATAATCCTGAAAGAAGGAAGGCATTTCCTTCTCAGAATTCTATAGAGTACACTGACTACTTCAAGGGAAGGTGTTTTATGACATGTTAATATACAGCCTGTTGAAGCTGTATATTAATTCAGCATTCTAATTCAGTAGGATCTGAATTTCTGAAGCAGTGCTGTACAAGTTCTGCACACTACTTGCTTCAGAAGGTTGCTTCTGTTTTTCTATTGCAATCTCTATCAGTTCCAAAGAATCAAAGCCTGACTTGGATTGGAAGCGACCTTAAAGCTTACCCAGTTCCAACCCCCTGCCACGGGCAGGGCCACCTTCCACTGATGAAGATTGCTCCAAGATGAGATGAAGATGAAATGAGATTGCTCCAGGCCCTGTCCAACCTGGCCTTGCTTTATATATTTTCTAATTAGGATCTTTCAGAGGCTAAGGTGTTCTACAACTACTAAGGGCCTTCTTGACTCCCTGACACCTTCAGCATTTCTTTCTCCAAGCTTACTGAGAAGTCAGAGTTGGCTTTAGCGATATACTTGCAACTGGACAGGAAGCAGAGAGGCAACACAGGGGAAGAAGGTAAAGGTGGTAGACATCCCATCCCTGAAGGCATTCAAGGCCAGGCTGGATGTGGTTCTGGGCAACCTGATCTAGTTGAAGATGTCCCTGCTCATTGCAGGGGAGTTGGACTAGATGACATTTGAAGATCCCTTTCAACCAAACATTCTTATCATGCATGCACACTTTAAGCTGATGACATGTTTTTCTCTCCAGTGGCAGGATTTGTCATAGTTGGTTAGACCATGAGCTCAGATGAAGCACCACAAAGCCCCACTGCCAGGATCCACAGGTCACAGTCACATCATAGTATTCACACAGCACAACAGAGGCAAAAATTTTCAGGGACCCAGGGGAAAGAGTGAATTCCCCTTTATATTACAACATAACAAGAAAGCTTGAGCTCTAGGCCTTCAGAAGTCCCTCCCTTTGTCAGACATTTCAGAGGCAAACAGCAACATGATCCACTTACCACAGAAATGGCTGCATGTGGGAAAGGACTAAAGAACAAACTTCCATCTCTACTGAAATTTCAGCATAGGAAAACCACACTCTGTTATATTTCTGCATTTTATCTTATTTAGTTTTACATTTTATTTATTTTTACATGTCAGCAAACCAGTTCAAAGGGGAGAATCCACTGATTTTCTGCAATCCACGAGTAGAAATGGTAGAAGTACTAAGAATTAAGAAGAACTAAGCTTTCTTATGAGTCAGAAAATGGTGGTTAGGGGGGTGGGGGGTTGTTGGGTTTTGCTTTGGTTTTGACTTTTTTTGTGGTGGTGGTTTTGTTGTTTTGTTCGGGTTTGGTTTGGGGTTTCAGGGTTTGGTCTGGTTGGTTGGTTGGTTTTGTTAAACACACACATTTCCTTATTCCAGAATAGTAAAATACTGGCAGTGGAGTATCTCAAATAAACTCTAATTGACCTAATGCTGTTTAACAGAAAAAAACGAACAAAAAAACCCCACATACAGTGACATGGCAAACAAGGCAAAACTCAATAAATATATATACCTCAAGTAGCAACAAACTGGAAAAGAGTATACGCAACAGTGAACGCAAGCAATACCAAAGATGGAGAAGCAATTTTTTCCCTCAAAAGTTCAAAATATCTCTTTGTGTTACATGTTAACCATCAGTTATCAGCATTAAAAATCAGTATGCTAATACGTGGGTAAAACAAGACCTATAGAGACAAGATGCATGTGAAGAATCACAGTTCTACTTAGAACTCAACCATTTTTCAAGGAAGGGTTCTGGTTTTGGTGACTTGGTGATCTGTGTCCTGCTGAGGAAGCTGTGATAGAATGACTGACTCAAAGACCACCCTACATAGACAAGTGCTCTATCTAGAGGCCTGCACAAAGACAGAGTAGTAAAAAGCTTATTTTAGCAATTTTTATTTTATTTTGTCTTAGCATTTCACTGTTAAAGGACACTGCTCAGTCAGTGGAATGTCCTGAGTTAAACAGGGTCTGTTATGCTCATATAAGCTCTTTTTTGACCAGGATAAAGCAAGTACTTAGACAGTCTGAACTCATCGGGCAGATAGTTCTCTCCATATTGCCAAATATAACGTCATCAATGTTCTCAGCATCTGGTTCACTGTGTGGTCAGCTAGAGAGCTGCAAAAACTTGATGGCCCAAATTAAATCTAATTCTACACACCTACTTGAGGAAACACCATAAAGATCCACCATTATTTTTGAAACTACCAAACTGATAAATAAAGTTGCTTCCCATTAGAATTACATAATGGCTTTCTTAGGCATATACAAATAAAATGCATGGAATGGCTCCTATGAGTAAATTCTATCTTGTGCTCACAATGTACATGGGTATAAACTAACAAGCTTCTTAAAAGAAGCCATATCACATTCTGGGACAGCTAGTTTAAGCACAAGATTATGACTATTTATTTTGAGCTGTAAGCTTAAGGTAGTAGTGCTTTCAAGCTCTACATAGCTGAATTGGAATGACTAGTAGCATGAAACAGCCCAGACTGTGAAGTAAATAGTGTAAAGTGAATACATCAGCCCACACAAACACAAAAGGGAGACAGATCAGAGCAGCAACCAGCAGACAGAATATCAATTCACTGCCAAACCCCAAAGTATAAGAACTCAAAAACGAGGGGGGAGGATGTCAATATCCTGCCGCTGACTTGCAAAAGGAGGAATATTATTTCATGCTTTGCAAGACTAGTGTCCTGTAGTATGTAGCCAATACCACTCAGACCAACCTCTGAGCTAGCTAGTTTTTTGGCAGATGAAGATTTAAATTATCATTAAAATAACTAAAACTCAAGTAAGAATACTCAGCATTGCTAAGTAATTTCTTTCCCCTTACTTTAAGCCAGCTGAAAGTGATGATGGTAATTATAGCAAATATTTCTTGGTAAAAACATCAAGGAGCAAAAGAAAATACGTAACGGCTATCCAAATTTCTGTTGTAACATTAATTAGAAGTCAGAGTACACTGAGACTTGCAAATACAGCATGTTTATTCTTTTTATAATTTTTACCTGCTGAAATACAATGATTCAAATATGTTGGAAATTAATCATACCATGCTAACTGAACCTGAAGACAAAATTTCCAAGGAAAAATGTCTGATAACCATGAAGAGCTATTGCATGATGAAATACACCTGCAAAGCTGTCTTCCACAGCAAATGTAGAATGCTTTGTTGTTTAATCTTTAAAAATAAACTACAAATACTCTGTCTTCAGAATCCATAAATATATCTTCAAAACCAAATGCAATTCTCCATGTGCCATCTGCCAGTTCTAACTTCCAGAAAGTTCAGGTTCTAAAGAGGCAGTAAGGAAACTAGTTGAAAATGCCAGTCTGTGTCAAGATCTACAAGGTAATTATTTGCAACACACGTGCAAACAGAGAAAAGGTGTTAAAAAGGTTACCAGAAATTGCACCACGTGCAAATGAAAGTTGCATCTCCAAGTTCTGACACTTTTAGCAGCATGACTGTATGGATAAGATCTGAGTACTTCCATTTGGAAGACTTAAAAAACAGCCAAGAAAAAGGACAGCAAATAGCAAATTTGCTCCAGAAAGCAAATGAAGCTATTGCCAGCATTTCTCTAAGGGATAGTGAAACAATTGTAAACTTGCAAAAGTATCCGAAATTGTGCTGTAGGAGTTAGAACTTTTCTGAACCTTTTAAACTATTTAAATATGAAATATTTCAATTATAACTCTGTAACAGAAAATGGTCTTCTACTCATGGTAGCAGTACTGTCCATCTCTGACATTTTTAATCACCTAAGTATGCACTGCTTATATCTTTAGTAAGTATTTAATATCTAGACCCATGTTCAACTTTAAATTATACCATCCACAATAGATTAACTGCTATTGAGATAAATCTGAGCAGAATCTCACTCTCTCCAGAACCAACACCTGTGTGCACAAAATCTTATATTATGTACAGAGCCAAGTAGTTACAACTCACAGAATCCACTATTTTTATTTCTGAAACATGAAGTTAGAGGTAGCTACACAAAAAGATCAAAAGCATGAGCAAATATGCTATGTCTGCACAAGAATCATGCAGCCACATCCAAGAAAGAAGTCAACACTACCAACTGAATAAAACCTCTGTAGTTGTAAAGTTGGCAGAGTACTAACGAGTATCTCCAAGACAGGAATTAAAGCTGCCTTTTCATCTAATAAAGATATCAGTGAATTCCTTAAACTTATGTGAAAGTAAGTTTCAAAACTAATACTTCAAGGTAGTAGCCTATGAAAATCATAGAATTGCACCTAGAATTGTGCAATTGGAAAATAGGGTTTGGGGATATTATTCTCTTCCCCCTTCAGTATGAGGCCTCTTTCATCAACAGAGAACAAAACATTTTTGTCATATACCTCCCAAGAGAAATAACAGTTCTTTGCAGAAGAGCTGTAAGATAATTCATGTCAAAACTAGAAGAAATCATAGCTACTATGAAAACAAATACTGTATTTCAAAACCCAGTGGGAGGATCATGTTGTGCAAGAGGCCCGAATAGTTAGTACTTTTCTACTTAAGTTGATTAATTGTAGTTAAGGATAGATTTACTTATAAAAATAAGTTCTCTATCATACCATAACTATTTCCATTCTTTTCTAAACCAGAAATGTAATTCTTATATATGTTTCCTTTTCTTTTCCACAGGTTTCCAAGTTAAAAAATAGTAATTGAAAAGTAAAATCCAAACAGGACAACTCTCAATTTTCTCCTTGATAAATTAGGAGCAATGTTTAAATATAACATCATATTTAAATAAGCCCTAAGTAAACCAAACAGAAACTCAAATCAAATGCTTGACTGTAATGGCTGACTTTTCCAGAAAGCAGTCACTTTATGACACCTGAGTTAGGAAATTGCAGTGTTACACACAAACAAACAATTCCTCTCAGCCCAGAAAAAGCCTTGTCTCAGATGAAGAGAAAAAAGCAAAACCTTCTTTTGCTGTGAACAAGACCTTTGATTCAAGCATCATTGTGCACCCACACTGTTGGCAGGGATTTCTGAGAAAAGACATAGGAGCAGTCTGGTATGCAGATAGCAAATGACTTCCCTAAACACAATTTCCTAGCACTGAACAAGCTCAGTCTACACCCTCTGCTTTGATATCTGAGAATATCCTGAGTTATAAAACATGCTCTGGATTAATAAGCATTATTATGGTTACTATTAGGCACTGGATAAGTGCTGGATAAGAGTTTACGGGACAAGATCTGGTTTTGGTCAGACCTACCACAGAAGACTCCAAAGCAAGAAGGTTTCGCATCAATCATGAGAATTCCTTGCTGCCATTAAAATTTCTGTACATTACATAGAAAGCTTAATAAATCCATTCTTACTTGACGTAATTTCATCCACCCACGATAACTGAGGAAAACGTGAGTGCATCATAAAAAATACACTCAAAGAGAAAATGAAATTAAAATTTTCCTCCATTTAAATGCTTAAATCTGAATACTCCTTAAAGAGAAACAAATGAATAAACCACCCAATCATATCAGGAATACAAATCCAGAAACTTATGTCTTCAGAAGAAAATAATGACACACAACTTCAAAGTCAATTAAATAGTGAAAAGTCAATTAAATAGTGAAGAGATGATATACAATGCTAGGGGCAATTTCATCCTTTACAGTGAAGAAATATAACCTATGTTTCTGTATAACTTAATTCAACCTTGTTCTGAACTTGTTCATTCTCCTTGAAGCTTCTGTACACTTGGTAATAGCCTACTGCAACTTTATTGACCTTATCATAAGAAGGCTTTTAGATTAAGTTAAAAATCAGAAATTATATGAATAAACAATATACAACTTTCTGTAAGCCTTGATCCAGACTTTGATACTGTGCCTTAAGCTAGATTTGTGGCTGCTAATGTTTCTAAGTGATGTGTAAAGAAACTGTAGCCATTAAAAAAAAAAATAATGTCAGAAGCTATTATTCCAGTAGATAAAACTGAGAAATAATTTTGACCCTTGTAGAACAACAGAGATGGCAGGGACCTGTGGAGTTCATCTTGTCCAAAGTCTGATGCCTATTTATATCTTATCACCAATATTATTTTGTGGTGAACATCAGAGTTTCCTAGATACTTTCTGTCCAAATACTAAGCCTACAAATGCTATCTGTCGCTATTTGTCTTGTAAGAATGTAAGAGGATTACAGTTTTGTAGCATTAATATTGTAAGTCATGGCATCACTGTGATTTCCAGGAAGGTATCACACAGCCCTGTGAAATGCCTACATTATTACAACAAGCTTCCCTACCACTCTGTCACATCTTGTAGAATACTAAATCCACAGGCAACAACCCCTTCTTCCAACCAACAAAAAAATCAACAAATCCACTAAAAGACTAATGAAAGTTTGCTTAATATTAATCATATTGCAGAGCATAGGGGTTTAGAGCTCCATTTTCCATAACATCAACCAGTTTGTATTTGTAATAGAATCAGCACTATTTCAGAACAAATGTATGTTTACAATGCCTTACAGTAACATGCTAGTCATAGAATAGTTTTTGATGTCAAGGGCTCTATTATATGTTTGGGTGCAAGTTCAACAACAACAGCTGCTCCAGATTTAATGAAGGTAGTACTCAAGGGACAGACATTTCCTGGATTTATTTATGGGGGCTTACAGAAAATGTTCAATATGTACCAAAATATACATTGTTCAGAGATTTCCATGCTTGAGAGTGAAACTCTCAGTGCTTGATTCATAATGGCTATTTCACTAGGGCTTACAGGAAGTAGAACTGTTTGTTTTAATTGCATACAGCAAAATGTTAGAAAAGAAAGATTTATGTTCTCCAGTGACAGTGAATGTTTTGGGCTAATTTGTCATGGTTACCATGGGCAGAAAATAAAAGGATATTATTCAAGCACTACTCTAATTCATAGACATCTTAAAGTCTAGTATCAGCAAATATGCAGTGTTGTGAGCTCTCTTTTTCATCTTTCATATACTCTAAGAGCATCTTTTAAATACAGGATATACTACCTGCATAGTTTTATCATTTAATCTTTATTATTGCTTCCTATTAACAGGAAATGTGAAGAAACAGCCAAGATTCCTGATTCTACACTGGACTCAAAGTAAGCCAATTAAATGCAAGGTGATACTCGATCAAGCTATTTTAATGTTTACAGGAACATTAATTTTATTGCGATTAAAATAAAATGCATCCACTCTACTTACAAAGGTATTTCCTATTTCTGCCTATCGCTTCTCCCCTTACCGTGTGCATCAGTATATGCACACAAATTACTTACAAAGTTCTGTGTTTTAGTTTGAGACCTTTGAGTTAATCAGAGTTATAACAGCAGTTACACAGTACTTCAGAAGCTGCATAGCCGTGATCTCTAATTGCTGTCAGTGTAGTTTTCCACTCATTCTTGGGCTTTTTATTCTTGCTAGATCATAAAGAAAGACATTCCTGCCTTCCCTTTTCACTTGCATATTACCAAACAAAAGAATAAAGACAGTGACTGAAGAAACGAAAATAATGCAGCTATCTGTATTTTGTCAAAAGATTAGACAAAAATTACTAATATTGGGATTTTTTTTTTTTTGAGAAAGATGGACACGGGAAATTTGATTTCAGCTCCTCCTATGCCTACAGAAGTTAAAATGGAAATTTAAAAAATATTGTACCATTTAACTTTTGTGTTAAGATTTCAGTACCTTTCAAGATCCGTATTGGCCAAAGCTCTGAAAAGCAGTACCACTGTGTATGATTTCCTACCTGGCTGTGGAAACTTTAGCCTTTGACTATTTCAGATTATCTTTTTTGAATTTATCTAATTAGACATTTCTTGTTATTATTGTGTTTTGTTGCATGCTTTTTCAACTATGAGGGTGTTAACTAGAAAGATGACTGAGAAGAAATAAATGTCAAAGTATTAAAAATGCATTTTGTGTGGCTGTTGAAATACTTCAGTTTCGGCATCATAGTGCCTATTCCAAAACTTTTCCTTCCATATTTTAAGCTGCCAAGTCTGTCTTCAGAAAAAAAAAAAAAAAAAAAAAAAAAAAAAAAACAGAAAATACCCCATACACATGCTATCATCACAGCAAAGGATGAATTCCAATGCAATCCCAATGAGCATAATTATGTTCTGACAGTTAAAACTCCAGGAACTCTATAATCTTTCAGCTCTTTCTTAGACCTCACAAAGCATTAGAAATTATACTTCAATCTACAGATACAGGTATTAGACTATAATGTCAGGGAAATTAAGCCCTATGATTTTTTTTTTACACATATCCTACTTCTCTGTAGCATTTAAGCTTTAAGGTTCCTTCCAACCCAAACCACTCTATGAGTCTATGACACTGCACTTCGGCTTCCTGGGAAGCTTCACAAAAAGGTACCAAACAGAGGCTTTGATCCAATCTGTAAATAACATCAGCAAAAAAAAAGGTAATTTTTTTTCTTTAATATTACTGCTCAATTTGCATTATTCTTTGCATTTAGTAGGGTTTAACGAAAATTAAAATCTATCAGTGCCTTTCTCTTCAGTAGCCATGGACTAATTTTAACTAATTTAGTAGCCATTATTTATGTCCTTTTATGGAGACAGCTCATACTGCTGGATGCTAAACCGCCCAGCTCAGTGACTCAGGGCATCAGGCAGCACCGGTGAATCATTGGATTTTTAGTGCAACTTTTATGATGCAGCTGAGACTTTTTCCTCAGGTTTTTCTGCCACTCCCAGTAGGTCACTCCTCCCTCAAATGGCAGAAACACTTTTCGCAGAAATTATCTTCTGCCACTAAGATTGTGACAGAAATCTTAGCATTTTTAAATCCAGAGTATTAGTCAGCAGGCATCTGCAATTTCATTCTGCAATGCTCATCTTCCTGTTTGTTTACAGCTACTGAGATTGTTCTCCTTGCAAGGCTGGGTTATAAAACAACTGCTGACCTAAAGTTCTAGGTAGGTATGTGTTGAAAAACATGCTCAACACAAATTCTTCAGACTTTATTTTCAAGTTGGGTTGTCCTTCTTGTCAAAAGGTATATGTCAAAGGATGAATAAGAATAGCTCATATGCTAATAAGGCCATTTTCCACAACAAGGTTATCAGATAACTCCACTCAAGGACCTCTAATCCATCAAAGCTTTTTCTCCATCCCATCACATGTCTAAAGGAGAGAGATTTCTCCAAGGTGCACTGGAAGGTAATTCATATTGTTCCCAGTATTGCAGCTGACAGAGCAGAAAGAAACAAGCTTGCACCTCAACTACATGGTGATTCACAGAAATAAACAGTTTAAGTGTCCTGAACACCCCAGTCACCTTCACTGAGCTGAATTATCACCCAAGTAGCTCCAGTGTAGACAAATCTTCAAGGAGCATTACTCCAAAACTGCTGCAATTGAATTCTTCTCTGTGAGGGTGGTGAGGCTCTGGCACAGGCTGCCCAGAGAAGCTGTGGCTGCCCCATCCCTGGCAGTGCTCAAGGCCAGGCTAGATAGGGCTTGCGAGGGGGGTGGAACTGGATGAGCTTTAAGGTTCTTTCCAGCCCAAACCATTCTATCATTTAATTTCATTTTGTTTCATGTCATGATTCTATGAAAGGCGCAAACTGAATCTGAACAACTGAAGCAAGCTCAGACAATGCATATTTCTCACACCAAGCTATAAATGGTCACCTTGATGTTCTCTGTTCAAAAATCATGCCATTAATATGATGGCTTGTTTCTAAATTAATGTAAATACACGATACTTTTATTACTCATCCAGAATCAGCAACTGTTTTATACTGGATCTTTTATTTACAGCAGTCAGATTTGAGGAGCTACACTACATTTCAGCCCCACTGAGGCTCAGAGCACAGTAGTGTCTCTGTGGTTCTTCCATCAAGCCAAGAAAGAAAGAAAATGTAAGCTTATATGAGCCTTAGCAATGAAGCTGAAAAAAAAATGTCAAAGAAAGACTGAAACTTTTATTCAGTAGGACTGCTAGCCTGCAACAGAGACAGAGGAAAAGACCTTAAAGCAACTCAACCTGGGTCAGCATTTAAAAACTATGTTAAAAATACAGATTCCCAGCTATCACTAAAACCAGCTGTTTGCCACATAACAAAAGACAGTGCACCTTCTCTCATCTTACAAGTCAGGAGGCTGAAAAAAGTATGGGAGTCAAGATTACTTTATAATTACTCTGTGCCCAGATACTCCTAAATTAACTACAAATTTACAGTAAGGTAACAAGGCACACTCCATATCTGGCTACTACTTTGAGAAACATTATCATCTGGCCACCTAGAGTATATGGCTGCCATAGGTGTTGATACGTTTTACTTTATAAATACTATAGAGCTGTAGATATGACCTAAGGAACAGACAGGATTTTTCTCCTCATTACCCAGACCAGCTGGAACTAGGATCCATTCAGGTTAATGGGTATGTCCTGGAAACAGCCATGAAAAGATGGATGAATGCAGCACATGCACTGTGTAAAGATTTGCTATGAAAATTTTAAATATTGAAGATTAGCATAGAGTATTCCCAAAGTAGTCCACATCAGAACATCATAATGACTTCAACCTACCAATGCAAGTTTTAAAAGGCATTTC
Source organism: Melopsittacus undulatus (assembly GCF_012275295.1). NCBI lineage: Eukaryota > Metazoa > Chordata > Aves > Psittaciformes > Psittaculidae > Melopsittacus > Melopsittacus undulatus. Next base: position 74,199,804 of record NC_047557.1, on the reverse strand, counting down.
AAAAAACAAGGTAAATGATTTGTATTATATGAAGATGGAAAGAGCAATTGATAGTGTGTAACCAGAGCTAAACAGAAGTTCCTCATAACTCATGAACTTGGTGAAGAGAGCACTGCAGCAAGCTTTTTCCACTGCTATTGTCCAGGGGCTGAGTAACCAACAGGAACCACCCTGTCTTGGAGCAGGCACTCGCCTCCCCACCTGCCAGCTCAGGCTTTGTGTCAGCTGCAACAAGCATTTTTAAGGTACATATATATAGGATAACAGCTGAGCTTAACTTCTGCTTTATTTATGAACTTGATATTCAGAAGGGGGAAAAGAAACAACACCCAAACAACAAAAAACTAAGCAAGACAATACTTTTCTGTTCATTTTCGAAGATCATAAGAGCTACCCTTGTGCTTTTTTTCTTTAATTATGAAACCAATCATCTTCACACAACCTCTTATGTTTATTGAAATATAAACTTTCATGAATAGAAGACAGATTGAGAAACATCAGACTTCTTATACAAATATTTAGTGCTGCCACAAAACAGTGATCATACTCTGCAGAAGATAATCTTGTTAAATGAACTAACTGCTCCCATATTGTGAACTTAAGAGAGGTTGTATTTTTTTCACTTGTTTGTTGTCTGGTTGCCACAGCAATACACTGCCTGTTTGTTTTGAACATTACATGGAGAGTACATTTGTTAAAGGAACTTTTTTCCCAGCTTTATACTGTACATGCAGCAATTATTTCAGGCCAAAGAGGATGCAGGACTCTGAATGCACAAAACCTGAATCCAAAATGAACTTTAGCCAATCCCAGTTTTAAAGCACCAAAATGTCAAACTACAGCTGTTGTGCCTTAATGAAAAGATGTACTGCTCAGCTTAACCTAGTCCCTCTGTTTTCCCCAGATGGGAGCTGGTGACCTAATGTCAGTTTATCTCACTAATGTATGTATCTCAACAAGAAGTATCCTGCTTTATGTCCCCCTTTTCTCACTTGCATCACTGACTTGCACAAATACAATCCATTTAAAAAAAACTTTTGGACTTTGAAAAATATCTTAACCATTTCAGTATGTAAATCAGGTATCCTAGAAAAGTAATTTTTCACAAAACACTGTATGAAGCAAGTTATAGTTTCTTGCACAGATGTAGTATAGTCTATTTTTTTTTTTAAAAAAAAAAGAAGGATCTTACTGGACCATAAAAACACTCCATAAATTTAAAAAAATAATTGTGAAAATGAAATCAGTCAAAACATCACCCATTCTTGTTCTGTTAATGAAAGAAATGCAGAACACAATTTGCTATGCAAAATACTTTAAAGCCTAGCAAACTGCAGCAGACATTAGGTACTGAAGTTTTCTACAAATCTTAGGTTCACTCAAATGGAGCTACCTGTGAGGCAGAGAACATGACAGTTGCTCATTTGAAAGTTCTGTTACACTGATGTGTAAGTTAAGTAAAACTTGCCTTCTCATATTTAATATTAGTACATCCCTATGTTCCCACTTAATTTCTGAAGCATGGCAGTCTCCATTCACCATACTCAATGAATCTCAAAGGTTTCCCAAGAGCATTCCCACTGCAATCCCATTTCATCATGGGATTGTCCAGACTGCATAACTAAATGATTGACTTTCTTTTTTTTAAAAAATATACCATTCTGATCCCAGAATTTTCATGCAAAAATAATACACAAGTACTTTATTCAATAATAGTACTACCACCAATTTTTTTGGATGAAAACAACCATTTGCTTTTCCACATGTCAAAAGCATCTATAAATGTACCAAGACAGAAAACATATCAACTCTACTTCCGATTTTTAAGGTTTGTCCTTTGCTCAAATTGCTCTAAGATGTTCTCAAGCACAGAAAGATTGCTTAGCAATGATGACAAGCACAAACTCCCCATGGCCCCTTTCAACAGGGATCTTCTAAGGAAACCTTAAAAGATGTCTCCTATATTGATCATCTTTAAAGTCACTGAGTCGTTTTATTTTTTCCTTAAAGAGATCACATAATTTAAGTTGCTTTCATTACAACATCAAGAAACTGCCTAGTCTCCTCATGATAACCTACTGCCATCCACGGAATGCACTTACACACTCCTATTTGTTCTCCACCGCAGTATCAGTGATACTACATTTCTTCACTATGTAGACGATAAGCCTTAAAACAGATATATGAATGAAGAGCCATATCACTTCCCAGCACATTTTAAAATGTTTTGTTTCTGATACAGTTTCCATTTTCTGATTTTATTCTGCCTTATCTAATTCACCAAAAGGCTGCAGTTATACGTGGTTATGTGTGGTTAAGAAAAAAAGAGAAAGAACAATATATGAGATTTTTATAGAATGTTGCTGGGGATGAAGAGGAACCCTATTCTACTCCAGTTCCACAGATCTGCAGCCTAAACTACTTTAAATGGTTTAAGCTAAAAAGAAATAGACAATAAAAAGGCGGATTGAAATGCCGAGCTTGCATGCTAGTCAGATCCTCCAAAGTTGCAGAGCAAGTTATGATAAAGACAAAGAATAATGCAAGATCGGGGGGGGGGGGGGGGGGGGGTGGGGGGGGGGGGGGGGGGGGGGGGGGGGGGGGGGGAGAAAGTGATGGGAATTCACTGACATTTTATTCTCTGAACACATTAAAACACAGCAGTGACACGTCGTGAATACAACATGTAGGTATGTCTTCAGATTTCAAAGGAAAACAAAATTTCAAGGGAGCAACAAATGATTCTGCAGCTGACCGGCCAATAAAGCATTATCCATTCACAGCCTAGAAACAAACTTTGAGTAGAAGTATTTTGTGGAAGAAGTTTTTCTTTAAAAAAGGGCTATGATAAGTCTTAATAGGACTTGATACTTGTTCTCCTATTACTAGCTGTGGGTAAACTTACCTAGATTCAGCTTCCAGCCACAGTTCTTTCCTGTGACTTATCACACTTGACACAAAAGTCTGTTGTGGCTTTTTGCCATACACACAACATTTTAAGAATTATGCTGAAAACAGTAAGGCCAGAAAACAGAACACAATATGCTAACATAAGATGTAGGTGCTCCATAAAATAACACATCCAACTCCCTACTTTATACAATCTTGAAAAAAGCAGGTCTTTTTACTACAGGATCAGACTGCAAGGTCTTTTTAAACTACATGCCTTTAGATCCCAAAATCTTTCTCAGAGGATAGTCTCCCACTCCTCTTTGTCAGATCCTTTGTTTTACTAATGATTTTACAATGCTTATACCAGAGACTTCCTATCTACAGTAGTCTCTTTAGAAATTAAATACATACAATACTTATTTTAGACTTGATGAATAGTACAAAAGTAAGAACTATCAATTGCTTCATTGAGTCTTACATTCTCATATATTTCATGGTATATAATTAAAAACAGCTTTCAGGTAAAAGATGAAAAACTGATATATTACTCCAAAATGTCTGCTGCAATATCCCTCATCCATAGATTACCTTAACAATCCTTTCTTCACTTTTGGGTCAGTGTAAGTGATCCTGACTTTCTTTTCTTTGTAAAGTATTGACTATAGGAATGTAAAACTTGATCCTATCATAAGACATTCTGAGATGAAGGCTTGTGGTATTTTTAATAAATGAAATTTACCAACAACGATTACATTTTCATTCTGTAACTCCTTAGTATTTTAGCAGATTTGTCTATTACTTTAATTCCAGACTGACTACAGCATAGGAAGCTTCAGATTTCAACATGGACAAGTGGGATAGGATACCCACTGTATGCTGACAAAACAGTAGCACATTTTCAAGTCTTTAGAAACTTCCCAAGGATTCAGCATTAAAACATTACTTGAGTAAGCCAGAAATTAGTTCAGCCAATTCTTTTTCCTCTCTTGGACACAAATTATTTGAGGATGATAATTTCAATGTGCTCATCTATGTAATATCTTCCTTAGTAACTAATGGATTGTCTTTGTGACACACAAATATTTTTGCTTTTCAGATTCAGAAGAGAAAGACTAATGGAACATCTTGGTCTGTTCTGAAGAGATGGTAACTTCTGTTCATCATTATTAAGTAACAGAAGTACAAAAAGCCTAACATGAATATAAGCCTAGTACAATTCACAGAAAAGAAATAAAAATAAAAAAGCCCCACAAAAATTTCCACTCATAATTCTACCAGTTTCAGATCTTTCCCTTGTATTACTTATTTTGATTTCTTTTTTTTTTTTGCAAATTAACATTTTTTCCCATCTATTCCTTCATATTTTTAAACTCCCACTTATGCAGAAGCCTCATTTAAATGTACTTTCCTAAGTAATAAAACAACAAGACTTCTGACCATCTAAATGTTCTAAAACTTGTTAGTACAGATCTATGTAGTTAATTCAACCATCTGTATGGTCATTACTACCTTTTCTGAAAGCACTGCAGCGTGAATCAACTGAATAAATCAAGGATCAATCACTCTTTATCTGTGTATAATAGATTTATATTTAAAATATACATTTGTGGAAATCCACCATAATTACACATACAAAACACACAACTAAAGAACTCAAAAGTGTTTGTTAGAAAACCCCCCACCTCCATTCCCATGATGTAGTATTATTAACTGAATCTCCTTGCTTCTGCAGTAATAATAGCTCACTTCATGGCAGCCATGTAAAGAAGCACAGGACATCCATAATTTTTAGAGTGATGGGAAGACAGATATGAATTTAGCTCTAAGCTCAAAAAACTCCCATGCAGCGGCCAAGCATGCTGCCAAAAGACCACAGATGTATACCATATGAGCAGCTCAAGCTGTGATATGGAAGGAAAGCTACGGAAGCTCTTTGTTTATAATGGACTCATGTAATTCTAAGGTGTAACATGTACCACTGCAGTATTTTAACTGTTTCAGTCTTCAGTTTGATAATTTTATAACTATACTAAGAAATAGATGTCAAGAAAGAAGCTCAAAAAGATAACAGAAAATGAGAAGGTTGAAACAAAGCAGAAGATTTTAACATTATAAACAGACAGAAATAATCAATTTTGAGCTAATTTTTTTCTTTGTGCTGATTTTTGTGCTAAGGGAACTTAGTGCAAAAAATTTAATTACATTTTTCTTTAGTAAATCCAGATACTAATTTTATCACAGGGACTTTTTTTAAAGGAAAGAAACAGAGAGGCTGTTATGTTCAGAATGAAGTCCCCAGATTACAAGCTGTACATGAATGAAGTCCTTTTGTCTTTTCATAATTGAAACTATCAGCAGATAGAACCAACACCTCTCTAATATTGCTAAATTGCATATGACTAATCCAGGGGAGTGGGGTGAAAAAGGGGATAGAAAACTGCCTGGGCTGACTCACTGTGAAGACATAGCAAAGAATAATTGAGACATAAATTGGCTGATGTAGCAGACAGTTTTTAAGGCTTAGCACAAATATGAGAATATTAGCCCTCCCTTGATATCTTGGACTTCCCCTTTTAACAAACAAAACTTTTGAGTTGCACCAATTATGAACTGAGACATAATTTTCAACTGATGAGGATGTCACATAGCAGAACTGATCAAAATTTAGAAGCTTCAGCTGAAAAGCTGCTACTTCAGCTGAGTTTGATTGTTTCAACAGAATCCAACTAATGGACTGAACAATAAATAGCACTTCTGAAACCCAAACTCAGATGTAATTGTTTTTGACAAATAATTTAAAAGTTCCAGGTTCTTGGCTCTCTGTTTTACTGCTGACTTAACTACTGCACACCATTCTCTCTCACTTATTTGAACTCTCTCATGTGAAGTTTGGAATAAGATTTCAACCTACGAAGCTCAGATGGAGATTTTTCCAGAGATTTTTCAGAAAGATGTTCACAAAGTGTCCTTGAAGATGAGAAGAAAACAGCAGGTAGGTCAGTTTTAAAAGTCACCATGGAGGGGACTAAGAGACACAGTAAAAAGAACAAGCAAACAAAAACAAAACAAAATAAAAAATTAACCAACCAAAAAAAAACCCAACAACACAAACATACACACCAAAAAACCCACAAACAGAAAACAAACAAAAAAACCCAGTATTCTTTAAGTGTTATTCCTGGTGGAACTTCCAGCAAAACAGGTATTTTATTTGTAGACAAACATATCTAAACTGACTGCCTACAAGTAATAGAACTAGTATTAAAACTATGTAGTTCTTAGTATGCCATGACAACTGTTGCCATTTCTACCATGTCAACAAGAGAATATTTGCATGTGGCCTAAAATGCTTTGAAATAATCACTTCAACTGTTTATCTATCAAGTGTTCTAAAATTAGTTTCCATGCCTATGAGAAAGAACTGATGGAAATTCAAGATCTTGCCTATCTGCCATAGGTGTCAAGTTGATAACGAATGGAAAATTTAGGACCTGTGAAACAGCTGGGCATCCACTCTTACCAAGAGATAATCCTTGAAAACAAACACTGAAGGAAACCAGATCCTATCTCTTAAACAACCCTCCTTAGGCCATGACTATGAATACTTACTTTTCTTCCCTGAAGAGAGCAGCTGGGATCTGTAACAGAATGATCTTCCAACCTAAATGCCCTTCATTTATGCCCTTCATTAAACGTCCTTCTTCAGGGGAAACCAAGAGTTCATTCATTACAGACAGCACTTGGGAAATTCCCAATTAATGAAAATAATTATTGCACTATAGGCTTGACTATGTCTCAGTTACAACTTCAGGTTTTATTGATACCTTTATTTTCTGTATTTTAAAATAAGGTTTATAAGGAATGAGGGGAAGAGAAGGAAGGCCATGACATACATAAAAAACATTGTAGTAAAATGGAAAAGGATACCTGGACAAAAATCCTCTCTTCTCCTTTCCCTACCTGAAGGACTGTGCTGAAGGGAAGACTGTGTTTAGAATCAGTTATACCCTAATTGTCCTCCTGTACTGGGCACTGGTGAGGATACACCTCGAATCCTGTGTTTAGTTCTGGGCCCCTCACTACAAGAGAGACATTGAGGTGCTGGAGCAAGTCCAGAGAAGGGCAACAAAGCTGGTGAAGCTTGTGCTGGAGCACAAGTCTGATAGGAACAGCTGAGGGAACTGGGGGTGTTTAGTCTGGAGAAAAGAAGGCTCAGGAGGGACATTCTCATTCTCTACACCTACCTGAAAGGAGGATGGAGCCAGGAGGTGTCTGGTCTCTTCTCCCAAGTAACAAGTGACAGGATGAGAGGAAATGGCATCAAGCTGTGCCAGAGAAGGGTTATGATATATTCCTGGATATGAGGGACAATTTTTTCCCTGAAAACCCTGCCCAGGCTGCCCAGGGCAGCGGTGGAATCACTATCCCTGGAAGTGTTCACAAACCATGTAGCTCAGACCCTTAGTCCCATGGTTTAGTGGTGGCCTTGGCAGTGCTGTGAGGGAACAGTAGAACTTTATGATCTTTATGATCTTTTCCAACTTAAATGATTCTATCAGACCACTGATTATCCAAGCTGCATTAATGTAACAGACGAGATTAGCTCCTAAAGTTGCTTCTCTTAAAGAAGAAACTTTATGCCATTTCATAGTGATACTACTGAAATTTTATAGTTTAAAGCAGTAATGAAAGGATAGGGATTTAGATAAATATCAGAAAAACAGAAAATTTAAAAGCCTTAGTTGCACCAGTATTACTCATCCATTCAATATAACTATTTTCCACAATGTATCTCAACTCTTAAAATTTAATTTAAAAATCTTACACATTTTTTTATATTCAGCTCTTATCTTAACCTTAGAGAGAAACACATATTTCCTTCTCAAAAATCAACACATATCCTGAATTAATTCTACAAAGAGCTCATTATAGCTCAGTATCTCTGGGTTTCCCACCATATACTATACATATAAATATTTATATACATATAAATTGTATCAATCTAGCTCTCAAAAAGAAACAGTGCGTGTGATAAAATCAACCTTCTCTTACTAACCATTTTCCCTTCAAAGGTACTGAAAACATTAAGGCACAGAGATGTATGTCACCCGCCAGACTAGTGAAGTGTTAACAGTTTTATGCCCTAGTTATGGAGAAACCCACATAATTTTTTTTAACAAATATTAATTAATTTTTTACCATACAGGGAGGTATTTCTTTCCAAAGTCATGGTCTAGATTAAGTTTAAAGTTGTGTCTGAAAGGAAAATACCCATATGTTGTGACCTGACATCTAAGGATTGTCCACTTCTTTTGAAAAAGACAGCAGAGAAGTCAGGTCCAAGACTGGCTATATACAATGTTGAATTGTCACTCAGCCTTACATGCACAAGCTGCCATGTTGAACCACTCATACACCATGAAATAAAAGCATTCATTTATGTAAAAGTAACACAGAACTAAAAAATGAATTGATTAAAATCCTCAACTGTCTGCTACCTAACAAAAATTTGATTATATCAAATCACGTTTTTATGAGTCTTACACGAATCAATACCGAGTATGTCAGCTGTGGTAAATTTAACAGAAAGCATATAACACAAATGTCTTCTGTCAACCTCTGAATTAGCTATGCAATTACACAGAGAACCTCCACTCACTTAAACACTGTTATTACAAAATCATAAGTCTACCCATGAAGGTATAGAAGCACCCTGACAGGTGAGCAGACCAGCCACTGAGTCAGTTTTAAGCTTCTCTGTCAACAAGGAAACTCTAAGACTCTTGAAAGATAAATATTATAAACTCTGAATATGTGTCTGGATCAATTCACAATTAGCTCAATTTTGACCAGTCTAAAGCCTTAAAATTGCAATTAGAAAAAAAAAAAAAAATAGCTTCTAAAAAAATTGCTTTTAAGAAGGGAGAAAGATCCAGGGCAGTTCTCACAAACAGCTCTAGGAATACTGCAATTGAGAAGTACAGCTTTATCAAACACAACAGCACTACCAGAAAACCTGAAGAGAGAAATTTCCTCCCTGCCCCCGCTACTGACTTTCATAGAAAAACAGTAAAAAAAGAAAAAACGCAAACAATTACACAACAAAAGATCAACCTGTCAATATAAGAAGTATTGCTAAAACAAAATGTCTGTCATTTGGCATAAAAAAAATATTAGTAGAAATTAATAGAAGACTAAGCATTATAAATGCATACGATAAACTCGAGTTATGTCATTCTGTTATTCAACAAACATCACATCAGTTTTACATGTGTGACTGAATATATTATAATCCTGCTTGAGTATCATCTGTGAATGCACATATTTTCAGAATGTTACCAGGCACACTTGAGCTCCTGGCTCTTAACAGAATTAACATCTCAAATGTACTTGCATTCTCTACATGTGCTTTTAGTAAAAAACTAGTGGAGCTTTAACACAATCAAAAAATTGTTCTAAAAATGTATGAAATGAAAAGCTCATGCTTTTGTAATATGAAGAAAAGAGTACAACAGATGTGAAATCGTTTCGTGGATGTTTCTGTTTAGACAGACCTCAAAAATGGAGTTTCTAACAAATAAAAGATAGCAGGCAATTCTTATAGGCTTACAATTCTCTATGATGACTCCTGATTTGTTATTATTACCCTGAAGCTCTTTAAACAATTTGGATTCTGAATAATATACACAGAAGTAAAGGAGATTGTGGATAAAGGTAGTAGTTCCAGAGACGTGGTACCCTCTGGAAGCTTGCTACCCTGCTTGGTAAGGTTAGGGAAAATGTATGTGTAATTCTAATTTTGGCATCCTACTGATTATGTATACTACTCTTTCTAGTCTTTCCATAATAGTGGTCTTGATTAAAGACCATTGTTCAGAAAGGGAAGCACACGCATTTCCAGATGGCATAAATATGCTGCAATGACTAAACAACATCTGATGAACACATACAGCTCTGGCAGCACACCAGAAAGAAACCACTGCATTCATGTTATATATGTACTGTCTGACAAACTTGAGATAAACCACACAGCCAGATTAGGATGGATAAAATCTGGGAATACACCATGTCCTAGCTCCAAGTCTTAAAAACTGTTAGTAACAAAGGTAAAAAAAAGAGTCAATTTTAGGTATCAGCTTGTCCAACACAAGTTAAAACCAAAATACCTTAAGCATTTTTTTTCCCTCCTGTTTCTAATAACGCAGTTATCAGGACAGCTTTAAAATGTTTGCTTCCTGTTTAGCCTGTTCTCTGTCTTCTTGTATGTTAAATCCTGATGACTTCTATACTCAAATTCATCCCTCCTATCCAACTTGATGACTCTCAGTCCCATTTCCATCCCCTCACCCCATCTCCTGAATACCTCATTGCTTGCCCAAGCTCAGCATGGCTACAGAGCAGATATGCTGTCTCATCCTAGTCTTGCCATTTATTCTAATATACATTACAGTACATATTATAATATATAATATAATGCATACTACATCATTTAACTCCTTTGTGAGCCCAGGGAAATAAAAGATGGTAGTAAATTCTTCTGTATTCAACTGTTCGGGGAAAAAACAAAACAAAAAAAAACAAACAAAAATAAAAAACTAACAAAACCCAAAAAACCTTGAAATTAAAAATTTATCAAGTTCTGCGATGAAGCCATAAAAACGCATCTCCCATTGCTTTGCAAGTTGTATAGCAACCAACGAACTGTGCACAGACCTAGTATAAAATGTAACCAGCAGCTGAAAATAACTGAAAAGTTATTTTAGCAAAGTTAGAGTCTTATCCCAAGCTGAACTGCAAATATATTATGCATCATCAAAGAGTTTATGCACTATTTTCCAGTGAGAAAAAAGACAATTCAAAATTGTTTAGATTAAAGGCACTAATAACCCACACTGATCAGTTTATAGCTTGTACCCAATTAAGGAAATCATTAACAAACAACTTCTCTCACGAAAATACAGAAATGTAGAGATGCCAAAAAAAATCTGTTGATTAATAGAAACTGAAAAGCATCACTTTGCAAAACAGAGGATCCTCTCACCAAAGAAGATCCCTTTGAAGTCCCACATAGCAGGTAGAAGACAATCTGATGAGATTTACACATCTGACTTCAATGCAATTGATAATATTTGCTAATAAAAGCCACAACAGCAATTCCTGAATTGGAGAATGTTTATTACTGGAGAGGATGAGGACACATGAGCATCATTTTTCTTTTCCTACTGATTTCTCAGTGTTGGAGAGTTTTTTCTACTCTCTGCTCTCCCTTCCCCCTATTTGAGTCAGGTGAAATGATTTAGAATAAAGTAATATTGCAATAATCCAGATTGAATAAGCAGTAAGAAACCTGGACTGCTTCCAAATTCCACTTTTTTGGTACCTCTGTAACCCCTAAGAGCACTGGCAAGGTTCTGTTACCACAAAATAGCATACACTTACACATTTGTGTTATACTAATAACCTACAGGTATCAATCATGCACTGAGAAGACAATGTTAAGACAAGAGGCACTAAGACAATGTGCTTATATGATCAGAGCAAAATTCTGTATCCCAAAGTCTTCAAAAAAATATCCCCTAAACTTAGATTTGCCAGAGAACATATAGAGAAAGACAAGGATTTGCATTCTGAAAACCCCAAAATCCCAAACCAGTATCAGTTACATTTTATATCCAACAAAGCAATTAAAACTAAATCTTAAATGAATTGGCAGATGATATCTACAGAAGCACCTGAGATGAAAATAAACAAACAAAACCTTCAAACCCCAAGACAAATAATTTTCTGTGGAAGAGCTTTTCCACAGAATGACACTACCTAGAAACTTCCTCTTCAAACTGCTCACTGCATCTGCCTCTCTGGGAAATGTACTTCTGTAAGAGAAGCACGTTCATGATTTGAAAAATGGAGAACCTACGCTCCAAAGAATTTTCCAGTGTTCATTAATATATTTTAGAACAATTCTAAATTAATATTTCCTCACAAAAAAAAAAATCAAGTATATGTGCAATTTGGCTTCAAATTCTAATTCTCAAATCAAAGAGGTCTAGGCTTTGTCCTCTGCGACAAAACCCAAACCTACAGCACATGCTGTCTGACATGTAAGAGGCCACAACTAACATCGTATGAAATTCTAAGGTCAGACGTACAAGTTTACAGTGTTTATAGTGAGGCAACAAAATCAGAGTAGCATTGCTCCATCAGAAAACAGCTGACCTTGCTCTGCTTATTGTACAATCAAACTAGGAACTTGTTTTCATTGTTCAGAGAAAACTAAGTCAGAATTACTAATATACAGCGACTTCATAAGATAAGTGAACAAGCAAAGATATATGTATTTCATGTCACTGCAATTTAAAGGAAGAAAGGAACAGGAAGCATAACATCTTCCTCATTGAACAGGTACCTTACTTATGCACCACATTATACAAAGATATTTCTGTATTTATCAGTTCTTTACAAAAAAAAAAAAAAACAAAAAAATTTCAAATTTGCTGTTTCTTACATTTCAAGACAATTTAGTATGTTAACTGTAGCAAAACTAGTGTGTGTGTCAAAATTAGCTGGAAGCATTTAGCTTGAGGGTTAAAACATATCCATTCAGTATTTTATACTGGTAAAGATTCTATCTTAAGTGAACGCAAAATCTAACACAACATTATCATCCCTATGCTTAAGGGTTTTCCTGTGCCTTTGCAGGTAGAAATATGAATGTTTCCTGTGGAGCTGTAAAAGCATTTCTGAAGGCGAAACATAGGTGAAATTCCTGCTGTTCTTCAGGCTCTGGCTGTTGTTCATCCCCACAGAGAATATGGTGCTGGAGTCCTGTAGTAAAGCTTGAAGAGCCACAAACACACTCTAATCTCTTTTCCAGAGCATCTACTGTCCTCTATATTTTTCTTGGGAAACTACGACTTGCCAATATTCCATGAGTTGTATATTTTCCTCCTAAAATTAAAGCATCTTGTACTCAGCTGTACACATAAAAGTAAGATTTGTTGTGTACACAGATATTTGAAATGCACAGTAGATATGCCAATATCAAGGAACTGAGAGGGTGGAAGGGGAAACAACACAGTAACATCAGAGGGTACAACTTAATTTTTTTCTTGTATAAACCAAATAAATCTCTGCTATTTTGTTATTTTAGGGAGATTTTACAGTTATTTTTAATATAATTAGATGGTCCTTGCACTCATGAAATAAGAAAATGCCTTTTATATAATCATTTACAATAAGCCTTAAAACAGTTAAACTATGATTTTTGTTTAGTTGGATAGCTGTGGTGAAATCCACAAATACTAACAGCTAATGTTTCATTGCAGTGTTTGAGTCTTCCTTTTTAAATAATTCTCCATTTTTAGTGGTATATACTATCAGTATTTTAAATGCACTTCCCAACAGTTCCCAAACCATTGCTTAGCAGAAGCGGCAATCAAATAGCTTACTAAAAATAATTTAAAAAAAACCCAACAGAATAACTTAATTCTCCAGGACTTTTGTCAACTATTGTACACATATTAATATTTGGAAAAAAAAAAAAAAAACCAAAACCAAAACAAACAAACCCAAGCAACTTTTCTTACCTCAAGGCTACAGAAGTGATCCACAGCATTTAAAGTGAACACACAAGACCTGAAGAGTTCCTAAAAGTAAACGCCAGGCAAAATGGGGAAAATCATGTAGCACTTAGAACTCTGAGATTATACAAAAAATAACACCTAATGTTTTTATTATATAAGGCACGTAGTAAGCTGTGTCTAAACCAGGCTTCCAAAAAACTCATTCAAAGGCACACTCTTAAATCCTGAAGTACATGGATAAAGAAACATTGCTTTTACACTAACATAGAAATTAATCATTTCATCCTCCTGTCTTTTCAGTTAAGCAGTTAGTCAAATTGCCTGGGAAACAATCTGAACTCTCAGTGACCTTTGTTATCCAAACAACTTATCCTCGGTGGTTTGGAGCAAAGTAGCTATTCAAACCTTGAACCAAGACAACTTGGACAGCATAAAGCGCTCTACCGATTTTACCTCATTCAGTATGCTGTGAAAAGTTTCAATTATGAACTTCTCCAACTATTTTAACTTGCTGTAAACTCATACTGAACTCACAACCGACCAGGGAAAAGCAGACACAGGAAATGGCAGAGACAAATAACAGTATCTCTTCCATCAGCCTAATCAGCATCAGTACTGTATCTAAGGTGGAACTACTTGAGCTCATATCCTCCCTCTGTTTACAAATTTACACAAAGAGCAAGAAAAAAAAAAAGAGGCTGTCACATTACTGTAAAAAAAGACTGTTAGTCTGCTAGCACACAAATAATTGTCTATCAAAGACTGTTTAATCACTGAAATTGCCAGAGGAAAAAAAAAAAGGGGGGGGGGGGGGGGGGGGGGGGAGAACCTCTTGCCGGATTTCCACTATTTATTATATGTGGAGAGACTCGCTAAAGTACTTGGAAAGATTTACTTCCAAGTGGTCACCTACTTAGATCAAGCACTAAATCACTGACTCTGATGGTGTTTGTTTAGGTGGCAGCAGTTTAGTTGGCGAAGCCTCAATGGCCCCTCACTGAGATCTCCGTGTGTGTGGCCCATTTCGTACTGCAGCTGGCTTGACACCCAAGTCCCACTGTATACCAAGCCCATTGTTATCTTAATGCGACTCTTAACAGACTACTTTGCCCTTACCTCCCTAAAAACAGCTCCTGAGGGCAGAGTGCTGAGCGCCCCATGGCAGAGCCACCTGTCATAAGGAAGATAAATCACAAAATACATCAGAATTTTTTAAAAGTATATTATTTTTAGGCTCAGTTACATCAGGCTGAGATGCAGCCAGAATAAGCATATATAAAACTCACATACCATTTTATCTGTTTTTGATCACTATTTCACATAGGTGAGAAAGTCCTAAATCCGTATGGATTTAAATTAGATTATGATTATTAATTCTCACACTTTTAAAATCCCATGCCACTATGACACTGCAAAAGAAATATGTCACATAGATATCTCTTCTAAACCAGACATTAATTATTTGTGACTTGGGGAAGCTTTCCATTTATTAAGAAAAAAAAATCAGTATCCTAAGTAGACTCATTCATTACACAAATAATAGTATAAAGAGTATAAAGAATATAAAGAATACTGCTGGAGTAGTTGCAAGCATTTACCTTTAAGCATCTAGCTTTGGCAGTAGACATCAGTTCAGGGAAGGAACCTATCTCTTTATCAGCTAAACAGGTGAATTAGGTTGTAAATTGTAGTCTTCTGGATGACTGTTAGACAGATGCTGCAAATGACTCCCCTGATCTTTACTTACACTGAAGGTAAAAATTACATAAAAATATCCAAAGGGATTTCACATGTGGATGCAGCCTGTCTTCCTACACTCCCCTAAGCTGTGACAGGGTCTCTCTCCTTTGCCTTCAAAATAGGGCTTTAGCTAATGTGTGTAAGTCCAGCCTTAAACAGCAGCACAAAAAAGGGGGAAGTAATTTTAAGGAGCCACAGGCAAGTTTTTAATCTCTAAACTTACTTACTTCCATAAGCAAACAAGGGATAATTATTCTTCCTTACCAGCTAAGAAAGGAAAACCAATCTGATCTTCAACAGCTTGTTTGTAAGTTTACCTCAATGAGGAGGTGTTTACAATGTCAGCTTTTACTGCTATTGTGGAGAATCATCTGTCAGACAAACCATTCCCAAATGTTCCATCCAGACTACAAAAGTCACAACAAACTTTGAACAACCAACTTGTGGCAGCTAATGAGGTATGCTAAACCTGTTCTCATGAGGCAACCTGCAAAATCTACATCCTCCAGCCTACTGTTCTTCAACATGTGTATGTCTGTATCTGTAAACACAAGTTACTTAGTGAACACACTGTATGTGAGAGCATAGTCTGGGCAGGCTAGCAGAGATTCACAGGTTTTGGGGATGAAGAATACCTATTAAGTCATCTAGTGTACTGTACTGCCAATTCAGGATAGTTACCTACAGTGCATTTTCCATTTCTTTGTCCAATCCATAATGACTGCCCCATACAGTTTTGGCACATAATTATATTTTAGGTTAAGCAGATCTTTAGCAAGCTGCTCCAAAGAATGTAAAAATTATGTCAAATACCACACTTCACTAGAGTTATGGAAACAAAAAATTTATAATCTGACACATTTTATTGTCATCAAGTGACCAGTCCCTAGTCCAAAATCATCCAAGAGACACTGGTGACATAGCTAACTTTACCTCACATCAGTAAATAATGATTAAATTGCTGATCACACTGTAAACACTGCTTTGTAAGGCCTAAAATTTTAAACACTAACTTCTGATGCACTACCATATGAAAGCTTTTGTTATTTATGACAAATTATCTGGTTACGAAGTTCCTAGTCTATATCTGAAGCATGCTAATCATGTACAGAGTATGTTCCATACATGTAGATATTTGCAAGAAGCAGGAATCAACTGATACCCTAAGGTGGTATATACAGATGTAGCAGTATACCTGTCCAACATGGATGTGATGCACAAAAAAAAAAAAAAAGGAATTATAGTTTAACATTCTTTCTCTGCTTTCTCAGATACTTTAATACACAAAGAGAATACAACAAAAATTAGTAAACTCCATACTGTTACAGACAAGTGTGAAATGCAAATGCATCAAGAATGTTATTTAAGCTTATTCATTTAAACTATGGTATCTACAAATAGATGTGAATTTCTTAGCAAGGAGACAGACTTGTCCCACAAGGTGCAAAAATTCACCACTGTGAATTCCTTAAGATGCTTTTAACAACCACATTCCAGCTTGGGTATACCTTGGGTATACACACACAGAGTTCCTGAAATATGAAAAGATAAAATTTTCATACTGATTAAAACAAAGACATAAAGACAAAATACAAATACCTAGTAAGAAAAATAAGTACTGGTAACAGATAAACACTGAATTTAAGTCACATTTAAGTTGCAGGGGTAGTTTCACTAGGCTTTCTCTGCAGTAAATGTACATTTAGCTGAATCTCAGCCCACTGGATGTACACAGCATGGGAAGATGAATTTCCTAATTTAATACTGAATGATAAACATAATGAGTGCTTTCATAGAGAATTTGCAAGATGTTTGAAACATATGCTATTATATACCTGAAAGCTGTTTGTAATTCTGACAAAGGCTTTGGCAGTTTTATTTGTAGGCACTAGTTGGGGGGGGGGGGAAGTGAGGTACATTTTCACCCAAGAAATTACATCTTTTCTATAAACACTCATTTGACATCCAAAACTAAAAGCATGCATAGCAATCAGAACACTTTGTATTTTCAATTTCTTTGGCCAGATTATTATTTTCCCAAATCGACATAATGATATTTTCATATTAATTAAATTTCTCATAAGCCTTAATTGATGGAAACATGTATTAGGTGGGTCCACATATATGTAGATATATTTCCTTAATAAAAATATAGTATGCATTTCATTTGTCTGGCATTTAAAATATTTTATGTGTGACACAGAGAAGACAAACAGAATTGTTAAAATTACTGCTCTTATTTTCTAAATACAATTTGCTCCTAACCTTATAATCCCTTTCTAATACAGCACTTTTGTCCTAGAGCCTTTGTGAAGAGTACTCAGCCCTGTGTGCTCACAAGGAGCATCATGGAACAGTTAGAGATCCCTATGGGTAAATACACAGAAATACTGATAATGCAGCTTAGAAGACTTACATCACCTATCTTTTGACATCTCACTTGAGCCAAACTGTGATGAAATTTCCTATATTGCACAAGGAAAAAGGAGTATAATGAAGTATGCAGAAGCCAAACTTTATTCCACTGTATCTTTCTCTGCTTACTAAAATGGAGCCAGACTGACAATGTGCGTTTGAGCTGCTAGTGAATGGCCCCTTTCTTTAAAGTGCATTTTTCCTCATCTCATCCAAGAGATACATGAAAGAGATATATACTCCCACTAGAGGTTTGTGACCAAAATGCTTGCTACCTCTTATGTCCATTTCCAGTTCAGTGGAAAAAAGTATTTCCATCTTCCACTTCCAACAGACACATGTCAGAGAAGGTAGTTTCTTTGTTTTGCTTGGTTTTGTTACAAGTCAGACACCTCTGCTGGTTTATTAAAAGGTGCTACCTACAAAATTAACCAAATGAGAAGCAGAGCAAGTTCCAGTGGTCTGAAGAGGAAATATTTTTCGAACAAAACAGGTAGGACAATCCCCAGACACTTTGCTCCCAGACACAACTCCATGCTATATTTTTCTCCCCAACAAAAGAAAAAGATCTGGTCAAGGATATTCATACTCCTCTCTATCTGCAATCTGATCTCCATTCTCTCCCCACAGTTTTCTTCCCCTCGATAATGCCAGTAAAACTGATTGTAGAACTGTGTCTCTAACTAGACCTGTGTAATTTTAAATCAGTGTTTCTTAAACCAAATTATTTTACTGAGTGGTCTGTCATCCCAACAGCACAACTGAAGCTGTGACAAACCTTTGCAAAGGCTGAACATTGACTTTTAAGGAGGGGGACAGAAATCAAAAACAAGAGTACAAGCAAGGAGGATTACCTTAAATTAGTTTCTTTGCCAGAGAATCTTGAACACCAAATCACAACAGAAAATAACCAAAACTATCTACAAATACAGATTGTACTGATTTCTTTCCTGCTTTAAAAGGACCATTTTCTTTGCAGCCAAGAAAACTAAATGGAACCACATACCTGGCTGTAGTTTAATGCAATTCCAAGAAGGAAACAATTTTAGCATTAGCTTCCGAAAGATTTGAGGTAAATAAAAAGCTCATTTAAAAAGTATATTTTTGCATTTGAAAATAATCTTACTTAAATTTTAATATTTTTCCTTATTTATGTGCACATAGAAGAAAAGAAGAAACAAGCACAGCAGAAATGCTTTGGGCATTTGTAATTTTAAAAGGAAAGAATGCTTCCTAAATTAGGAATTAAGAATAAAGCTATACAACATGGAATATATCATCTTAACACTGAACTGCAGCTCCAACATGCAGGTATACCCAAACCATAAAATTATAGAGTGTTTTGGGTTGGAAGGGACATCAAAGCTTACCCAGTTCCAACCACCCGGCCATGGGCAGGGACACCTTCCACTAGATCAGGTTGCTCCAAGCCCCATCCAGCCTGGCCTTGAGCACTGCCAGGGATGGGGCAGCCACAGATTCTCTGGGCAACCTGTGCCAGGGCCTCACCACCCTCATAGGGAAGAACTTCTGCCTAAGAGCTCATCTCAACCTCCCATCTGTCAGGTTAAAGCTATTCCCCTTCAGCCTATTACTATACTAATCCAAAATTTACATAGAGAAATAATATTCTTATGCAGTAGCACTTAAGCAAGTAACATAGAAATAGTTATATTGGTACAGCTTTTGATAGGAAACCTCAAACTTGTTTCTAGTTTGGCCCATGGCAGAGCTCGCAATATCCAGTCAGAAATACATATTGCAGGTCTGCCAATTTCAAATAACCTAATAAAACACAGAAATGTACCAAAAAAGTCCTTCTCATAGTTTAACATTCAAATTGAAACATTTAATTATACTTACAGAGCCATCTTTCAGATTTCTTTCATAGGAGAAGTGACACTCCGTATTTTCACCATCCCTTGAAACAGAAAAGTTGTATCTGCCAACCGATTCTTCTCCAGCTATTAATGCTCTCTTCAGCTCTTCAACATACTTTTCTCTGCTCATTTCCATGTCAGCAGCCTCCCTAGAAATTTCAGCTTCAGACACTATCAGAAAGAGACATGTGAAAAATAGCCTTATGTGTATTTGTGGATATATGTATATGTGAGTGTGTATATACTTATATGATCATACAGACATATACTGTAAGAATAGGCAAAATTAATATCTTAATGGAGACTATTCTTTCCTTGACATATAATGTGCCAGATGCTAATAGAAATGTAGCAGGAATACTGCTTTTTCCTAAGAATTAAGTTTTGTTCCTTTGTTTCCCATCTAAAAATGGTTTATTGCTACCAGTCCACAATTCTACATGCCTGAAGTTATTCTGAATAACACTAACCTGATAACAGAAAGTGGAATGTTTGAACTATGATTTATTGTGCCCTCTGATGTCTCTTTGAAAGCATGTAATCTGAACCCTGTGAGACAACAGATGAAATTGCCTCCTCACACATTCTTAACCCAGTTTTCTAGTTTATAACTTACAATCTTAAGAAAAAACAAGCTGTTAATTTACAAATGAAACTACAGCAAGAGACTCAAAAATCCCTGTTTACCCTTCACACTCAAACACCACTAAATGAGGGATGTGTCTTCAGTTTGCACTACATAAGGTCTATGAAGAAAATTTTATTCCATTCCTTTGAAGATGAAGAATGACTGAATACAGTACAGAACAGGCCAATAAAGATGTACTGTTGTTAAAAGCTATGATAGCCTTTACCATCTGCTTCTGATAATTTATTTCTTCCTAAATATTGGTAAAACCTCAAACTGAAATGGCAGCTTACCAAAACCCACCATCTTCCACTACGAGTAGCAAGAAATAGTTCTTGATTTTACCTCGTGGGCCCCTGGTTATCTTACTTCCTTTTAATTTTATTCTACACAGTGTTTTCTCAGAACTTTTAAAGATCAAATGCTAATCAGAATAACGATCTCAATGAGTGCAGAGTTTTCTTGCAGAGACAGATGTAAGCAAAGACCCTAAATTTAAGATAGGATGTGTATAACATACCGCAGTCTTTCATGTGTAGCTTACCTATACAGTATTTTAGATTGTTTACTTAATTAACAGAAGTGCTTCCTTTTCTTCTGGCCAGTCTTCTGAGAAAGACTGCTCTGGATTGTCATTTGCCCCTACCTGCTCTTAGACCTTTCTAGAATTTGAGAAAGCAAGTTATACAAAAAGACATTAATTTAGAACATCCTGGGGAGAAAAAAAAAAAAAGGGAAAAAAACACACACATCAAAAGGCAACTCAGAAACCCAGTAAAAAAGTGGTATCCCACTTAGAAACCTATTAATACCTGTATTTCTTCTCTGCACAAATGCCTTTGTTCATAAATATTAGCTTTTGTAGTCCTCCTCTCTACACAACTCAAAATATGGAAAGCATGTAAGCTTTACCAATCTTACACTTAAATAAGAGGGGTTTATTGCGTTTTTTTGTTGGGGTTTTATGCCCTTTTTTTTTTTTTAATAAGGAGTCACAGTAATCAATTCAGCCATCTATTCACAAATACATTAACTGTGCACACAAAGAAATGCTACCTTGCTAATCACTTTAAGTGATTACATTACCACACGCCTGCAAAATCTGATAAGGCAGATCAGTCATAAACACTCCATTCTACTACTCTGTTTATAAAACACGGGAGAACAGCTATGTGAAAAAGAAGATGCAGGTGGCAGGAGAGAGCATGCTAATGTCACCACTTCAAGGAAACAAAAGGTTGACACAAAGAGAAGCTACCCTCTTTTGTGAAAAATCTAAGCCTGCAAATATACTCATTTAAAAGGATAAATTAGTGGGTCAGAATCACACTAGTTATACCCTAGCACAAGGGACTTTTTCCTAGCAGATTCAAATGTGATAGGTCCTTCGAAAGCCAAAAAGCAAAGGGATGTAAAGGAACTGAACTGCTTTGAAGTTATAATGTAAAAATCAAGGAAAAAGAATGGCATTAGGCTCATAAATAACAGCAACTCAGTCTTTCTCACACAAAGATGAAAAATATCAGGTGTATGGCAGTCTGAAATCTTTCACAAAGTTCCATATATTGCTCTTAAGAAAACACTTAAAAATGCGTATTCTCTGCTCTCCTTTCAAAGATACAAGAGGAAACCTGTCACACTCACAGTAACCTAACATAAAGTAAAAGGACAATAGTATTTGACAAAATCAGCAACACCACAAACATTCAGCAGATGGCAGAAACTGCAGAAATGTCATTATATGTCAAAAAGAATAGGGGAATGCTATGAAACATGCATTACAATAAACCAGAAATAAAACAACTTCATAATCAGTGTTCCCAAATTGGAGAAGGTGCTTCTATCCTCACCGTTTAAGTTGCATTACCTATATTGCAGAGAAGGAAAAATAAAATGGAGATGGGAGGAATAATGAGGCAAGGGAGAAGTGTGGCATATTGAACTGTATGTCCCTACAGATTTGTAAGCTGAAGATGTGGGTTCTTAGTAAAAGAACATCTCACAAAATGGAAACTACCCTGTTGTCCATTTCAGCAGATGCAATAGGTAATTGTACATAAATGTTTTTGTATGCAGCCTAATACTGATGAGCTTTAGGGCACTGAAATACTCTGAGACAGCTAATAAATTAATGATTTAAAACATTTATACCTCAGTATCATCATTTGAAGAACATTACACTTTTCAAACTTCTTTCTACAACCGAAAAGGACAAATTTAAGGACAGCTAAAGTAAGGGCAACAGCAGCCCTCTTCACTAAGCTAGGGTTTGAAAAATGTTTATGAAAAGGAACACAGAACAAGGAAACAGAGAAACTGATGAAGGCATAGCAGAATCCTTTTTTCTCTGGACGGACATCACAACCATCTTTTTTCCCTAAGATGTAAACCCCATTCCTAATAGATGAAGAGAAAGAGGCTAAGACAGAGTATGATGTATATAGCCAGTTAGTACTACTTGTTCAAACAGCACTTCGAGTGCAAAGCCACAGTTTAGCTGCAAAGCTGAATCACTGCCTCCATCCCTGTGCACCACACCTATCTGCAGCTGGCATATGGGGCATGAACAAGAGCAAAGCCAGAATGCAGCACTGAAAACACGAGCAGACCTACAGGCAAACAACTGCTAAGTCAAGGTCAGCTCTTCATTAATCCTCACACGGACTGACAGGTATTTCAGAAAAGGACTTCATACCATCACAGTGATGCAAAGCAAGAGGCTTTAAACTTAGACCAGCCATTGCACATGTTACCAGTTCTTCCCTAGCTCACTGTAAACCAAGCAGTTCAACCCTCAGCTTCAACATAATTGAATGCATCTAAAGGCTGGATAGGGCTTTGAGCAAACTGGTCTAGTGGAAGGTGTCCCTGTCTATGGCAGGGGTTGGAACTGGATGAGCTTTAAGGTCACTGCCAACCCAAACCAGTCTGTGATTCTATGATCTTAGATGAAATAGCAGAAGTATTTTCTAAGATAATTAAAATTTATTTTAAGCATGAAACAGATGTTACCAGAAAGGCTTAAGACTTTTGCAACTGCCACCTGCATCCTGTTTTTTTTTTAAAGTCAAAGCAGTACTTGTAATGTTCATGTAAAAAGTGAAACTTTTGTCAGGGGAAAAAAACTAAGCCTACATGTCAGTGAAAAATTGGGGGTACATTGCTGCTGAACAGTTACCTTGCAGAGCTAACAATCCACCAAAAATTGCAGGAATTGAGTGAGAAAAGCACACAAGAAATTTACCATCAAAACATTTCTATCTTCTTTATAAACTACAACCACCGATTTCTTCATTACCTAGCTTATTTCTTGTACAGGATGCAAGACAGAGTTGAAAGAAAAGAAGCTACTAGTACATCAGCAATCCCCTCAAGTCCCTCAAAACAGTACAGACAGAAATATGGAATCACCTGCAGAATGAGGCAAAGAGAGGAAGAAAAAAGTAAGTTGGAAGTAACTGCTGAAATAAGTGTTTATCTAGAACTACTACTTCAACACTGAGATAAATCTTTGATGAAAATAAGAAAGCTAAAAAAACAAAGGTACTAACATATGCTATAATAGAGCCCTTAGGTTTTTCTCCAGTGATGCCTGTACCTGCTGCATGTTGCTCTACCTTACAGAACTAGCAAAACTGATCAATCATTAGTAAAACATGGAATGTATAAATCCATATACTTGTAATTCTTTAATCCAATACCAACTTAATACATTCGATCATATTGCATATTTGTGTGCTTCTCCTCCCTCCCAAAATTTACAGGGTTTTTTTTTTCTCCTTCCTTAAATAGGACTCCTAGCATCCTTTTCATCATCACATTAAACATACAGAACCCATAAAAGACAACTCCATCAGCAGCTCCCATTCACTTCCTGGTAGGTTTTGCCAAACAAAATAATCCACAGCACGAGAAATTCAAAGGGGATTTCCCATAGCAAGAATTTTCTGACCACTGCTTTCCCTCATCCCAGATTTTGAATTTACAGTGTAAGCAGTCTCAAACATGATATAATAACTTAGAAAAAGTATACAAGAACTTGAACTCCTAAAGAAATTATTGAAAGGACTGCAAATTCAATAGGGTTTCCTTAGAAATGGATCACATAAGAAATAGAAGTATTCTCCTTTGGATGAATCCCTTGTGCTCATGCTAAACGGCTGTGGGTTTCTTTCTTTTCTTTTAATAGAGTGAGATCATCTTGCTTTCACTGGTTCTCTGTTTTGGAAAATGATCATCCGTTCTGCCAGATGCAGGAAGTTAACAAAACGAGAACTGTGTTTACATATTTTTTCTATACTCTTCCAGTTAGAATAACATAGCTTTTACTTAGACAAATAAGAGATTCAAAGAATCGGCTTGTCATTAATTTTAAACTGGGAAATTTTAAGTTATGTAAGAACAACCAGAAAAGCCTTTAAACAGAAAAACTAGTATGCTCACTTAGTTGAGCATTTATCAGTGTTAACATCCCTTTTGTTATTGTGAAAATATATAGTTTGACTATCCTGTTATCAAGTCAAGAAAAGAAAAACCTTTCATGCAAGACCATAGTGAACCAGCATGGGAATATATGCATATGTCTATTGCCGGAACTCTTAATCAATAGTGTGTTTGAAATGTCAAAAGAAATATGGAAGAGTAAGCATATGTAGACATATTTTTAATTAGTCTTATTCCCTAGGTTTGACAGGAAAAAAGTAAACATAGTATTCAAAATAAGATGATTGAATGATTAAGCTTTTTATACATAGGAGCTGGATATATACACACATCGCTTGTATACATACATATTTATGCACAAAGCCCTATTAGATAGATAGATAGATAGATAGATAGATAGATAGACAGATAGATAAGGCCTACCTGAAAGCTGGGTTTACATAGGAACTGGGGGGGTGAGGGGGAACAATGTCTGCTGGGCAGGGAGAAAGAAGGAAGAAAGGAACTACATGGTCATGTATTCTTATAGAAAATCAAGAGTCAGAAATAGAAAAAAAAAAGATTCAGGAAAATGTTTTCACCTACAGTATGCTGTGAAATATATTATTCTTTCCTCCCTCTGAAATATTTTTGCCACTGAGAGAAGGGCTTCTGATCAAGCATTTGACACATTTCTAAATGAACACACAAATCCTTCCTCTTTTCACTAAGCATGAATGAAAGTGGTATGCACCTATTAAAAGCTCAATTGTCTTATTCAGGTTTTCTTCCGACAACTTGTGCCAAACAAAAAAAAAAAATCTAGTCCCTCCTCTCTAAAATTCATCTGAGTACCAAACACAGCTACCTTTAATTATTAAGATTAAATAAAACTGCTTAAAAACCATCTGCAATTAAATGCTTCTTGAACTACAGTTTGCAAATGCAACTTGCATGACTGTTCAAGAATCGGGAGAAGACATGTAAGTGGTACTCCAATATCACTGCGCTCCATTAAATTCTTGAGAAAGGTCAAAACAGTGCATATACATATGCTAAATTAATTAGTTAGTATTAGGTATGACACAGAGTCTTTCCAAATTTGAAAGACCTCTGAACACTTCCCAGGAGACCATGAACTACACCTCATCTTTCACCGGGAAGCAGTGACATTCATAAAAAGTTTTTGATGCAAGCTGTAGGTCACAGTCTAAAAAATTATTCATATAACAAAAAATAATATAGAACAGTAATAATAATAAAGAACCATAATAACTTAATACAGGCTTGGGTTTTTTTGCTTTATATTATTACCTGCCCCAGTCCATGCACATTGACCATCACTTAGTGTTATACCAAAGCCAGCACCTAAATCTTTTTCCCATGACACTTGTAGAAAATATGTTGCTTCTGGATCAGAAACTGGATGAATTCTGCTCAAAGTCTTCTCCATTTTCCAGATACCTGTTTGGGAAGTAAGATAATCCTTTTATAATGAATGGCTTATTTTCAAGATCCTTAGCAGTTGTACATAACCAGCCTAGGAAAAAAAACCTAACAAACAAACAAACAAAAAACCCTCACAAATATAAGCAAACTTAAAATGTTATTTTACTTTCCTCCGCAAATTCAGATATTCAGAGGATGATGGTTTCCAAACAGAAAATTGGATTACAATAAGAACAGTGACAACAAACAAATGTATTTGAAGGGTCCCAAATTAGCAAACTAAGAGTCAGGAAGATGAGTAAGACGAAATTACAATGCACATACACTTCCCCACTCCCATGTTTTTCATTTACAATCCGCTATCATACAACATACAGCACATGGAATATAATGGAAAAACCAATTTAATCTGAAAAACTGACATATGAAAGCACACTACTAAGGTTCACTGCAAAGCTGAGACTGTAGTGGATGCCAGCTACCATAGAATTCCTAATTTTATAATAATTTACTTTAAAAACTGAATGCTGCAGAAACCAAAATTTATGATGTTACAGCGAATTCTTTTGTTCAGTATCAAAGCAACTTGGCAACCTGTATTTAAGACCTTCTAAAGAATCCTATGCATTTATACATATTCTAATCTGACAACAATGAATCGTCAGGGTACTCAAGAACTTTGAAACTGCATTTGGCTATTTGATCCGCAGAATAATGGAGAAACAGAAATGAAAATTTTATAATGAATTTTATATAGAGATGCTGGTGAGGGACTCTTCATTAGGGACTGGAGTGATAGGACAAGGGGTAACGGGTTGAAACTTAAACAGCAGAGGTTTAGATTGGAGATAAGGAAGAAATTCTTTACTGTAAGGGTGGTGAGGCACTAGAATGGGTCGCCCAGGGAGGTTGTGAACGCTCCATCCCTGGCGGTGTTCAAGGCCAGGTTGGACAAAGCCTTGGGTGATACGGTTTAATGTGAGGTGTCCGTGCCCATGACAGGGTGGTTGGAACTAGATAATCTTAAGGTCCTTTCCAACCCTAACTATTCTATGATTCTATAAGTGAATGAAGAAGGGCTACATGTTCGCTCACACACTAAATATAGCATGTATTGCTAAAAGTAGGAAAACGTAAATGGGGCATTTAAACTACATGCACTGAGCACAATGATGCTTGGACAGGTTAGGTATTAAAAGCTCTGTCAGGTTTTCCATCTGAAACATAGCAACAAGTGATCATGGTCAGGCTCAGTTTAGGCCCTGAGAGGACTCTGTTCTTCAAGTGGTAGTAAAGGGAAGCTCCTTCTTTGCTCATGGACATTGAGAGCCAAACCTAGAGACAGATTAAATGACCGCTGGTCTTCCAAAAAAGTTGGAATTTTAGGAAGAACAGTTTTAAGTGCAGCTGACTGCACTGTGTCTCACCTTTGTGCAGCTCTGTGCCCAACGACATTTTGAATGCCTTTCCCTCACCCAGACAAATGCACAGCATTTAAAAGCAGCAAAAATACATGAATGTAAGACTTGTTTTTCAAGCTTAAAGCTGCATTAACAGCTGGACAACAGCTACATTGTCAATAATAAACATTCCTTATAGATATCAATAAGGTTAATGAAATATCACATTAACTACTTCTGATGGCTAATTAAACCATAACAGATCACCTTGCACTAACAAATAACATTTCTAAAAAGTAAGAAGAATGTCACATAAAGTGCCTGCTGCAAATTTCAGGCTGAAATTTGGTGAAAATATGTTACTAGGCACTTCCAGCATTACTGACTACCCATTAAATTTTCATCACCAAATACTTAAAACGCTATTTTTCCACGTTACAGATTAAGTTCACATAAGCACCGTAACATTTCCCTCTTTAGAATATTTTCCTGACAAGTTTAGGATTCAAAAGCTATGGTAGTAGTAGTAAATAAATCATGTACATGCAGCTAAGCATCATAAATTCTCACCAACAACAGTAAAGACGGACAACTTGACTACTTGCATCCATAAACCACCATCACTTATACTATTACAGATGTCATACTCCACCTTTCTATTCACAGAAAATGTACCAAAAACTAAAAGCTTACTTAAAAGAAAAATTGAAAAATTAATCTGAGTCTAAAAATATCTTCTAAATCCATCACCAAGCAACTGGCCATTTCTGAAAATCTACAGTGTATCTGTGCACCTGAAAGCCAGAACAGTAAATTTGGGACACTGAGGCCTGGAACAGTGCCTCTGCAATTACTGATTACAGAACTAAAGCAATTTTAAAGATTTGTAGTGCATTAACTGCCTGGACATGAGATAATAAACAGCATAAGACAGGAAGCACAAGTAATGTGTATAAGTATGTTTAAGCACACAGGCATGTATTCTCTTTTGCTTGCCAGATTCTCTTTTCCTTGTTCTAGAAAAATACAGAGCCTCTTATGAAATATTTCCACACAAGTCCTTCTTTGAAAGACAGGATTTTTAAAAATAATTATTCATTTTTACTTAAAGATTGTGAAAATTTGCACACAACCCAGTCAAACAGCATACAAGGTACTGATACATATGTAGCTCAATAGGGAGGTTTTGCTTGCTGCTCAGAGAAGCTGTGACTGCCCCATCCACGACAGTGTTCAAGACCAGGCTGCATGAGGCTTGAAGCAACCTGTTCTAGTGGGAGGTGTCCCTGCCTGTTGCAGGGCATTGGAACTGGATGAGCTTTAAGGTCCCTTCCAACCTAAATGAGCCTCTGATTCTATGATATACATAGAGAGTTACCATAGCATCAAGGCTGCAGTAAGTTACTGCTGACATGAGCATCTCCCAAACATTAAATGTAAATTCTAAAAGTGAAAATAATTTCAATCTGATATATGAATAACAGTTTAAAAGGCCAATCATCCAACAGGATAATTAATTGTCATAACCATCAAACACAAGAAATTCCAGCCAACAGTCCTGTATATGCTTGTCCCACCACAATTATTGGTTTAAAAATTCGCTGATTTTTAAACCAATGTCAAACCATTTCTCTGTTGTGAATATTGTTTCAATCCATTATCACTACAACTACAAATGAAGCATAAAGAGTCACAGCTGCTTAAAGTATTCTGGGCCAGACAGTTGGTCAGAATAAAATAACTGCACATGTACTGACAAAGGGGTTTGTAAAAAAACATGTTGACCTGGGACCTGAGCTTCAACAGAACTGGTCTCACAAGCCTGTAGAAGCTGCACTGGTTTTTAAGGTTTTACTGATCTACCCATCCGACCAAGTCAGAATTTCATTATGAAAGGCAGCCAAAAACATAAAGGATGTAGGAGAACTGAAACTTTAAGTTAGCTTCCCATTCACATCTTTGGGTGGAAAGGTAACGATACAGCTAAGAAATGTATTAATCCTGAAAATGGTTAAGTCAGCCATCCAAATTTTGGCACTCTCACTACTTAACAGTTCAGACACTGCTGAAGATTATTTAAAAAGAATAAATAAATAATAATAAAAAATCACTACATAAAACCAGGCTATTCTTACAGCTATCCAACAAACTACATTACTGAAATCAGACCCTTACTACTGCAATTTAAAAAAGCAGCTCTGAGACTATTATACTGTAGGAATACCTTTGAGTGCCATTCAATAGTCTCAAACACTATTTTGGTAGCTCTTTCCATTCACTGCCTCAACAAAATCCAAGCAATCAAATCTCCTCCCTTAATTACGATAAAGAAAAGCTGCAGAGAAACTTATTGATTAGGGCCATAAGAAAGACAGTGTTTTTCTCCTGAAGGGCACAAGAAGTCACAACACATACCAGCACCTCACTGTGCTAGAGCC
This sequence comes from Melopsittacus undulatus, assembly GCF_012275295.1. Taxonomy (NCBI): domain Eukaryota; kingdom Metazoa; phylum Chordata; class Aves; order Psittaciformes; family Psittaculidae; genus Melopsittacus; species Melopsittacus undulatus. Next base: position 74,169,957 of record NC_047557.1, on the reverse strand, counting down.
AAGGATGCCAAACAAAGCTTGCAGGTGGAAACAGTCGAGTCCCACCCCAAATTTGTATATCAGAGACTTTATTGAGGCCTTCGAACAGTTGGGGTTTGAGCTGTTTATCTTTAGCACTTTGTCTCTTTGGTCTTTGGCATCTATGATCTGTATTAGGCAATGTTTCTTTCTAAGGAGGAATCAGCTGTTGGCTGGCGTGCAATTGACTGGAGTCTGCTCTCTGAACAAACAGTGTACACAGTTGCTTCTGAATAAACAAGACACTTTTAAAACTAGTTTACAAAGAATTTTATATGTTGTTTTGGATAGCACTAGGCACAGACCGAAAGCCAGACCTTTTAGGCTGCTCCAACACTGCATCATTGATAACAATTTGAACTTCAGTGCTTTGTTTTTTTTCCCCTGCAGACTAATGGCTTTTTTAGAAATTGCTTGGGCTGCAGGTGTTATAAACTTCAGCAGCTATGCATGGAAGGCTACTTACTGCTCAGAAAGAGCTACTATGTCTTTCTAATGGAGCAATTAACTTAAGTGCTTTCTTGTTGAGAAAAATAGGGAGCTATCTATAGTGAGCTCAGAAGACCAGCACATAAAGCACACTGCTATTAAAGTCTATAATTTCATCCCCTTCTGTCATTGGCTTGACCACAACATGCACTACAAATCAGAATCTAATGATCAGAAAAAAGTGCACAGCTAACCTATAGTCAAAGAACAGGTACTATTCAGTAAATGCCATAGTTACTTTATATAAGTGGATAACCGGAGATTTAAACCATTTCAGAAAAACTCAGCTTGCTTTTAAAGATTAAACCTAGCTATTACCACATTTTCTAACAGAAGAAAATATGATAATGTCTGTATTTATGAATATTTCTAGGTACATATTTCATGCAAATTTTTATTCTCTAGTGATAATTTAAAATTCCATTAGTTCCAAGACTTCCAGAGGATGAGAACTAAAATATCTGACAGAAACCTCAGCTATGACTCTGTTCATCTAAGAACTACTATTGACCTAATAAGGACTTCCTCTTTCCTCTTTTATTTTTGAAAGAGTATGATCAGGGCAACAAGCATGAAGGAAATGATACAGCAGTCTTCCTACAAAATCTCACAATATGCCTGACATTCCCTTGGCCACGATATTTGTTTGACACCGAAGAAATAGTAATAACTCTCAGTTGCAACTTAAAGATATACCTGAAGCGCAAGAAATATAAAATTTTGAAAGAGCTCTCTTTTCCTAGTGAAATTTAGGGAGCCAACACATTTTTATAGTACGTGCAACCTAAATCATATCTAGTTGTTCTTTTGTTTAACTTGTTCTATATAAAAGCATAAGGATCACAAATTTGTCAATAACATCACTTTGTCTTGCACATAAAGGAAACAAATAAAAAATTGGCACTGGATATGAAGAAGTGACTGAATTACTTTATAACTTTCCACAGACGGGTGAACGGCCCATTTTAAAAACACAGTCCTACATGACAGCATTTAATCAAGAGACTGACTTCAAGATAGCTGCAATCAGTATTTCGTCCTCACGGACCCAAGTGCAGAAGCAAGAACCACATGGCTAACATTTGCACTGCTTGCTTCCCCCTGTTCTGTGGCAGCCACAAAAGGATCGGAAACATGTACATGCTTTTTGTGCAGTTGTGTTCCCCTCCTTCCCCCAAATAAATTAAAAAATAAAATTAAAAAAAGCAGTCTTGAGCTTGTCAGACCAATAGGATATGGAAGATTTGCATAAAAGATTTGGAATCTACGATAAAGAACAACCCTTGTCAGACTTATTTACTGCAGTCACCAGCTGAAAAATTAGGAGAAACAGAAGGAAGCAGACAGTCAACAACCTTTATAGTAGGAATCTTACTAACAAGCTTTGATCTTAATTGCAGCCCAGAGGCAAAGCCCACCCTGGTGTCTTTCATCCTCTTGAAATCTCAGACCAAACCCACTACCAACTCCTGGCATCCAGACTTGCCAAGCTTATGCTTATACTTGCCAAGCTTATGAGCATCTATGCTAGGAGACAGTTTAAGCTGTAACAAGGTTTATTAAAATAAACACCCAAGTGGGCAATTATACTAGCATATAGTAGCAAGTAAGGAAGTACCTGGATAGAAAAGGGATAAACCCTTCTCCCCCCTCCTTTTTTTTTACAGACTCTTGCCATTGGCAGTGCAGTGCGTGCACACTGTCAAATCCTCACTTTCCACAATCCCTATCAGAAAAATCCTAAGGTTTCCCTAGATAAATCCAGTTTGTAACTGGATTTTGTAACTGGATGTTGCAACTAGATGTTACAAACTTGTAGAAAATAAAGTTAAGTCATACAACTGATATATTTCTTGATAAAAAAGTTAATTTTAGTAACGGAGTTACTAAAAAGTGTGCATAGAACCAAGCAAGGATCAAAGATGATCACCAGACCAGCTTCAAGTGGGCAGGTATGGGATGCGAAGCTAGTAGGCATGCCTGAGAAACCCATGGTATCTCTGCCTTTGTTGCCTCTGAGATTTGCAAGCCCCAAGATGTATTTGGTAACTCTACTTTGGCAGTAGGTCAGTCTGGCTTTCCAAGGCCCTACCAAAACCAATAGTTGTTTTGCCTTCCCCCAAAAACTGCAACTTTTGTCTATGTATCATGAAATATAGATAGATAATCACCTAAAAACAAAAAAAAGAAAAATTTTACATGTTTTTATTAAAATCATTATATGTTTTGCAGATAACAGCAGAAAGAGGAAACAAATCTGTACAATTCTGCCAGGTGCAACATTTGAGCCTGCCACATACAATCAGTAAGAACCAAGATTCAAGAATTCATAGTATCTTCATCATACTTCCAAAAGTGTTTTTGCAGTCTTCAGCAACTTAGTATTATGCACTGAGTATGGGAAAGCTGTGGAATTAAGTAAAAAAAAAAAAAAGGCAGAATGCTTTAACCCCCTTTCCCCATCCAAAAATACTCAGATACATATGTCTTTTTGATTTATATGGATAACAAAGTAGTTTAGTTGAGGTATCATCTGTTTTCCAAAACACTGTCTTTAGGATTAAGTATTATCAGGATATTCAACACAAAACAAATCTGTCCTACAGACTTCCTTTGTTTTCTGTTATTTAGTCCCCGTATAGACCTACAATAATCCCACTCAGTTCGACATGCTTCTGTAAATGTTTGACTTAACATCACTAAGCAATGGATTCCACTAAACAGTCTGCCTTTTTCTTCATTTAAAATAAAGTAAAAAAAATTCAGTACTATTGAATACACAATAGCTCCACAGGGCAGAGTAGCAAATCTGAAATGAGGATAAATGAAACAAAGAAATTGGTGTCAGGTAGATATGGATGGAAGTAAATAATTCTGTATATGTACTATTTCTGCAGAGCTTTGAAAAACTGAGCCCATTAATCTGGAAAAACAAGTTTCACCAAATGTAGCCACTTCAGCGGGGCAAGAAAGGGTATAAATATAAAGGCTTACAGCTCCTCCTCTCCTCCCACCTCTAAGCCCCAGAGTTTTCGAAGAGATGGATTATTTTCATTTCAGGTCCCTGTCAAATTAATAATAAAAAATAGGCCCAGATTCCAGATTGCTTTATCTTGCTAATCAGTTTCCTAAGGCACTTTCTTTGAAGAAAATTCCCGCATTACACTGTCTTGACTTAACAAAAGTTTTATTGTATTTTTCTTTCCATTTGCTATTTATCTACTGGAAAAAGCAACATTGATCTCCCTGAAAACAAACAGCTCATACTAATTTAATTTATTAATTTAAATGTTATAATTCATTTTGCTTCATCTGGGCCCCACAGGAAAATAATTCACAATACATTTTCAATGGACTCAGATATTCACATTCCATGCACATAAATTTAAATTTTGCAGCACTTTATTCATCCATGTTTATCTCTTTGCAGTGAAAATTGATTACTTTTTGGTGGATTAAGCTGAGAAATCAGTTTGAATGCAAGACAAAGGGACATCCAGCCATATCCATCCACACTGAACATCGATTTCAACTGTTTCCAAAGATGAGCATCAGGTTCAGCTCTCCCTCTTTAATCTGCCTTCAATTCCAAACCATGAGATTGAATGTATCAGCTGACACAATAGGTACATAAACACAGGATTATATGATGTTGGTGCCTCATGGAACAGCACATTCAAAAGAGGCAAGAAAACCATGAAAAAGCAAGCCACCAGTTCAGCCTAGGCTTCCTGATAATGCACACTGAATAAACCAAAATACAAGTGAAGCGCCAGCCTATCACCCAAGAATGACTGACATTCCAGTGTCTAGCAAGGGGAAGCCCTGGGCACAAATCCCATAGCCTCACCAAGCTCTGAGCAAACAACCAGCTTTGCTTTGAAAAAAAGCAACTAAAGTAAGTGAGGATACAGTTCCACTGCCTATGTAGATAGCAAATTCAGTGGTCATTGAGTCTACACCCTAAGGGATCACGCATCTATTAGTTTGTGCTCAATTGGCACTGTCTACAAACCATATTTACCAAGGAAAGAGGACATGATGAGCTACACAAGAGTTACACTTTTTACATCTTAAATTCTATACATAAAATGTCATGCTTTTAAAGATGTAACAGCTCCCTGCTTTTCTAGGTAGTTTTCCTGACTAATTTTTCCTGCTACGGACTAAGAAAAAAAAAATCTAAAAAAACCCAAACAAAAAATACAACTACTCTTAAGAACTGAACATGTAACCAAGACGTTTGATGGCAAGCAGGGGTTCTGCATTGAAGAATGCTAGCTTGTGCAGGAGTGAAAAGAAATCTGCAGACTAGTATGAGGACACAGCAGGAGCATACCAGCAAAAAAAAAAAAACAAAACTCAAACCATTGGGACTCAAACTGAGGGCGCAGTTTAGTACTCATTAGGAAAACATAGCACAAAAATGTTTTGGTACTGCACCAGTTAGACACTGTTTGAGATCTTAGATTATTGTAAATTCTTATTAGGCAAAAACATGAAGCATAGGTCTCAAAAATTTGGGTTTAAGACTCTAAGTGACTGCTTTCCCAGGTAAGATTAAATCAGTCCTTATGGAATGGTGGCATAAAGAAAACCAAACTATGAGGGGCTGGGCAGAAACTGAAACATAACAAGAGGGAAAAGTAAATTAAAAAGCAAGTCTCAGTTAAGCTTCGGCTTCACTGCCTTCATGTTGCTGGGATTTCTAGTTCCCAGTTGCAGAAGCTAAACAGAATCCCTGCTGCACATCACTATCTGAAATGAAAGAGTGAACAAATACAATGACTCTGAAATAATGCTGGCACATGAATAGTTACACGAACCCCAGACCTTTGTGCAGACGAGTCAACCCTCCACAGTTCCACCAAACTGTTTCAACACAGTTTTAGATATAGTACACCCATGATGCTTTCCTTCAACATCACGCTTTTGCATTATCGAGTACCAAAATCACAACACAAACCTCAAATAAGAGTGCACACTTAGAAATTTCTCCTCTACCTCATTATTTAAAGAAGCAAAAAAAAAAGCCACCTACTTTTAGAACAGCCAAAGTTAATAAAACAAATCTCTGGAACAGACATGATTAATTAAGGATATGAAATAAAAAGCACAGTTTTCATTTATGTATTTTCCCGACCAATGCAAAAGGAAAAAAAAAACCCACACCCAAACAAAACACACAAAAAATAAACAAAAAAAAACCACAAAACCAAACAAACACCACATACACACACCAAAAAAAAAAAAAAAAACTAAAGAAAAAAAAATCTTTTCTCAGATATTCCCCTCAGGAGATCATGAAATGTAAGTCAAGTAGGTCTATTACCAAGACACAGGACTGATTCATCTAGCTCCTTGCCTCTTATATCCAAAAATAATTATCCTCTATGATAGCAATACCTAGCTTTCACTGAAATTAACATTTCTGCCCAATCTTCATTACTCCTATGGCCACTGTGTGCTGTAATCTGTAAATTAATGTTAAGTTTCACAGCTGGACAAATTTAATATAAGCCCATACAATTCAGTTTGATGCCTCCAACTACTGCCTGAGTTTCCCTCTTTGACACAGTCACTACAAATCTCTCCACAGGTTTTTGTGAAGTTTCTTCCATAAGCTTGACACAGCTGACAGCATTTGGAAAGACCCATGTGCCTTTCCTGTCCAGCTACTGTGCTGAAAAGTGTGGCCTCTGAGATCCTTTTGTAAACCTATAAACAAACAATCCCTTTCATAATAATTTGAATATTTTTTTAAAAACAAATGCAGCCTGTAATAGGATATATAGCCTCAGTCTTACTCTAATAGCATTAGTTTTTCCATCCCAAGACAGCAAGCAATTTGGCTGATCAAGAAAACAAAAGTTCTCAGTCTCTGCACTCTTAAAATTATGTAAGTCTCCCTTTTTTACTGTTTAATTTACAACCCCTGCTCTATCTGTCTGTGCTGTTGGGAGGACAGCCCTTCCCAAAAAACTCACCTAGAAGTTCACAGAGCAGATGCAGAAATAGCCTAATAATTTTCCAGACTTTTCAAATTTGGACTTGGAACTTACCCTGTAAGATATGATGGTTATGTTGATCAGATTTGACTGTGTTAGATTAGCAAACAACAAGTAATTCTATTATCATTTTCACTTTAGCTTGTGTCAGCATGGTACCATATATAATCCAGCAAGTCTTTTATATCTTAGAATCAGAACAGTTTGGGTTGGAAGGGATCTTCAAAGGTCATCTAGTCCAACCCCCCTGCAATGAGCAGGGGCATCTTCAACTAGACATATCTTGGACAGTAATCCCTATTTTTACATTATCTGATGCTCAATTCCACTAATAATCTTCAAATTCACATGAGCCTTTTGCCATATTTCCTCTTTTTTCATCTCATATATATATGAAACAAAGGAGGTGGGGAAGACTAAAATCCACAAAGACATCTTGATTACCATCATCAGGAGATGAAGGGCATTCTTAACCCAGGAAAGAGACACAGCTCAAGTCAGCAGAGGGACCAGGGATGAAACTAGAGTAAATTCTATTTTTGGTGTAAAAAAATTTCATTTCATAAGCCATTTAATGGTATCTCTGAGCAGATTTCTAAATAGGATTCTTTGTTATTTAGAGAAGTTAGTCCAGATCATAACTGAAATATGTATGCACATATTTTACATAGTGCTCACAATAAAAGCAAACACTAAACACTTTTTGTCAAATTTAACAGTGAAGAAATCAGAGCTCCATCCTATTCACCTTGAAGACATAAATAATTGTTTGAGACTCTGAAAATCTCAGCTCCTGGTGATTCCACCTACTCTTACAATGTGTGGTGCCTTTTCCTTAGGGGCTCCTGAGATTTAACATAACCCCTTAAAAACATTCTCCCTTACTGCTAAGCCCTAGGTGACAAGGGTTAAGGATTAAAACTTCTCATCTTCAAGTGGCACAGCAAGATAACAAAGACATCAGAAACAGGCTTTGAGACAAAACAGCAAGTGACCCTATAGGGCTCACTGCACATATGTAAGAAGGTAACAAGTAATATACTGAAGCCAACATGCAGAAGAGTACTTTTAATTATCTCACCTATGCAGAAATGGAAGTGTAACATCTAACTCACTAGGTTTAGCTCTTAAGAACTTCACGAACAGATGCTTTATAATCATCTTGTAGATCCAAGATGCTGCTATTCTGCTCATTTCACTATCAGTTTCAAAATAACTCCCGAAGTGCCATACCTTCATATAGCAAATCATTGTAAACGCTCTAACTGCAGTCACAAATGTTGAGCATATAAAGTAATAGGCAAATGCTTTTTCTCTACAGTCTGAACAATGCAGTCATCGCTTGATGCAACAAATAAAGGCACCCCAGACTATAAGCTCACTTTTTGTGTATGTCACATCAAGTATAGCATGATAGCTAGCACATTTTCTTCAAGACTATAGTCAACTCCTATAAAACAACAGTCCATGCTATTCAAAGAACTTTGTCATACTCATAGAGGAGAGCAATTCACATGAAACCTGTCACAAAAAGCAGAAATTTTAAGATACAGGAATTTCCATTATTATATGAATATTCCTTATCACCTGACACAGTAAGTTCCTATAAAACGTACGGTTACAATACTAGGTTGAAGCACTCCTTCCAATCACCTCTGATGTGAGGACTAAAGATTCATTCTTGCTCACAATAGCTGCCACCTCCAAGCATTTTACAGCTATTGTCGTTCATCCTACTACAGTGAATATAGTGTGCACTTTTGCTAGCTAACAGAGGGAGGAAGGAAATGGAAATAAAGAGAAGCCATATCTAAATGTAGATAACTTTTTTGCAAAACAGTATTAGCAAACAAAATGTCATGTTCTAATACCACTGCCAGTGTACAGAACACTACCTACTCACTACATATTTGCCTGAATAATGTATATACCTCATGTACTGCCACCTCATTATTCCAGTGGGAGAGCTAAATGAATTTGTAGTTGTAGGAGTTACTTGAATAACTTTTTATGCATTCGCACTTGAAGATACTAGGAACAACAGAAGTGGGTATCATGTAAAAGCAAAAAAAACAGTATTATGTAAATGCCAAAAAAGAGCATTATCAGCTTTTGCCAATCATTCAAATCAGCCTATTTCAAGGAAGCAAGTGCATTTGTATCTTATTTGCAAATGTTTTTTCACTTCATACATACACAAACACATTCGTTATGCACAGAAAACTTGCCTATATAGATGTAACTGTCATGTTAGAGTCACTCACCTGCGATGTTTTTAAAGTATCTCCTACAATCCTCCTACTTCTATGACAGCTGAGAGACACAAGATAAGCTAAATACCAAGCCTCTCACATGCAATTAACATTGCTTTGTTATAATTCTTCCTGGATTTAAAAATAACCTAGAAGCTTAATCTTTGCAGCCACCTTTTCTACTTTTCACTACACACACAAATTCCTTTATGCTCTGCTGCTTAAACATTCAGCTGAGCAGTGTGCAGTCTCTTCACTGGTAAATCACATTACTAAAACATTTCTTAATATGCATGCACTACAAAGCAGAGCTAATACAATTAAATGTCCTTTAAAAAAAATCAGCAAAAACCAAAAAGCGATGCAGAGAACAAGTACTCACCAGACGGTTTTATTTACCTATTTGAATATTGGTATATAGATAATATTATTGTTTAAATTTCTGATTTGAGATTTCAACAGACACGAATTAATATCCAGTCAATTCCTTATAGCTATCTTAGCCTTGTATTTGGTTTTCCATAACAAAATATTAATTAGAGGAACGAATGCAATGGAAACTGGAGTGCCACCATCATATATTTCAATCAACATCCTCTGTGTATCACAGCTGCATCCCAAGACATTGTCATGTTAGGTACACTACCTTTTAAATGATGCCACCAAGCTCCCCACAAGATTACTAATGATCAAATGGTATTTTTCCCACAAAACCAAAATATGCAGCTAAATGCATTTTAATACAGCATGTAATCAATGAAAATTTTCATTAAATAGTTGAGACTGTAGGAAACTTCATATGAAAATTAAATTGCTAGGGTAAAAAAGGTATTTTTGTAAAAATCTGCATGTGAGTTCATCCAAAACTATCAAAGTAGATAGCAGTATATAAAAACTATCATATAAAGCATGTTTGCAGATATACTTTATACTGAGCTAGATAAAGATGGCTGACCACATGGAAGCAGGCTTGACTACTGTGTGACTAAGAACTGGCAGCTGCAGTCCCCTCCACAGCTACAGAAATAATTTTTCAATTACCATAATTAATACACATCAAGAAGCCAAAAGTGAAACCAAAAAGAAAAATTAACCAGGTTTAGTTTTCCATTTCAGAGACACATGAACAAGTTCAAAAGTAGTATTGCCTTTAAAATCGAGGGTCAGAGTAGCCATTAGAGGTTGAACTGTTGGTTGGTTATAGTTTTAACTTCTTTAACTTTAGAAATAATGTGACATCAATTAAACACTTTAACACCAAGTTATACTTAGGCAATGAAGCTGATTCTAGAACTGTCTTTCTCTACTTTAACTGAATTCCAGTTTTCATCCAAAATCTCAACATTTGAATAAAAGAAATTGATCAGATGAATACCATTAACTAATAAAATAGGAATAAGAAGTATGAACATGTTCTGACAAAATGAACATGCATCTTGCTGATTACTTATTAAATGAGTAAATCTGAAAATCAATGAACCGTCATAGTTACTAGACTAACCTAATCCTGAGACAAATAAGAAAAAAATCTAAAATCAGCATGTATGAAATGCACAGGACAGGAAAAAAAAAGTTATACAAGAAAATTCACCTTAAACTCTACATGTGTTTATGTTGAAAAACATTCAGTTCATTTTGGTGATGATTAATCTGAAACTACTGTTTTACAGAGGAACTCGAAACTGCAGTCACTGAAGACACCACTGCAAATGGAGTTGCACTTTAGAAGACAGTAACAGCATTGTAAGTGTATGATTGTTTCAGTTGCCATAACATATTTTGCTTTTTGTTTCTTTTTCATACACATACTGCTATGATGCTGTAGCCTACTACAGCACCTTCTGAAAGTATGTCAAATATAACCCCAACTTTTTTTGGCAGGATGAGAGATTTGTTTCTGCTTAACAAGGGAAAAATCAAAATCTGTCCCACATTCAGCAAGCAAAACGAACCTGTCCCCAGTATTGAAAGATACATAATGACAAAGTCCTCAAGAGAAAACAATCATATTTGTAAAATTTAATGTCAGTCAATTTCTATAAGATAAAGTGTACTTATAAAAGGAGAAACAAGATTGTTTATAGAACTTCAGAACAGGGGTTTGCCATGACAGCAACACCTTAGCACCTTACACTAAATACAAAATCATGACAACATTCTTACACAGAACTGGTCAGAATGTATCTAGTCTTTTCTCAAGCCTCTCACAGGATCGAAAGTAATTCAATAAAAAAGAATAATAGCGTCCTATTTTTTTTTTAAAGCATGCTACATCTTTCTCATGTTGAGCCAACATGAAGGCCTGTCTCTTTCATATGGCTCAATGGAAGAACAGCATTGTCAAAACCAACTGCAAATGCAAGTCACGGCAGGTTTTAGTTGCACTGGGTTTCTCTGACACACAAGTTTAAGAGGCCAGCCACACAGAATCCTAGACTCACAGACTGCTTTGGGTTGGAAGGGACCTGAAAGCCACGGGCAGGGCCACCTTCCACTTACACCAGGTTGCTCCAAGCCCCATCCAACCTGGCTTTGAACACTGCCAGGGATACGGCATCATAACCACCCAGATGCAAATGTAGATCTAGGTGTAGATGAGTAACACCTAGGTATTTTAATAATTTTGTGTCTTTAACTACAGAAGAAAACACTGTGGTCATAACAAGGAAACATACCAAAATTACCCAAAGAAATTTAAATTTTATGTGTTAAGTGCAACTGCAAGAAAGGAAAGGTGAACAACATCTACCAGCAATGAGTACAGGACAAGAGCAAACTGGACTGGAAAGGACAGACCAGGAAGCTCTGCTCGCTGGAAGACATCTCCCCAACACCCCCAAACTAGCTCGTAAAAGGAAGCCAGTCTGTATTTTACATGAGAGAGAACAGAGCCTGAACTTTACAACAAAAACTAACTCATTAAGGCGATAGTTGTGTTCTTCACTCTCGGGGCGGGTCTTCCCCCGCAAGACCGGGGGGCACAGCACTTCCCACGCACCTCGCGGGCACACGGACAACCAGCCCGCTCCCTGCGCAGCCGGTTAACCGCCCCACCACCAGATAGAACCGGTTTGGCTGAAGGTTCGATACCGTGAGAGCACTGGCAGCAGCTGCCGGTGTCGGTGCCGCTTTCCCCAGCCCCGACAGCCACCACCTCCTCACAGCGATGGGGCGGGGCACCCGGCCATCCTCACCCACCTTCTGCCGCGCCGCTGCAGCCGCTTCCGCCTGCCCGAAAAGGCCGCGCTCCGCCGGCGGCACGGCAACCAACGAGAAGCCGAGCTCGCCCTTCCGCCTTGCCTCTCTTCAGCCGCATCTGCCAATCGTAGTCCTTCCACTTACCATCCGCCAATCCCGCTACTGGCCCACCCCCTAGCCCTGAAGGGGCACTTCCGCTTGGCTCAGCGCGGCCCGGCCTGGCTTGCCGGAAGTGTGATGTGGCCGAGAGTGGGTCGCCATGGTAAGTGCGGGGCGCGGGAGGGCTGGGGGTGGCTCCGCCGCTGTGGGGCCGCTGTGGGACCGGCCCGAGCCGCTTCTCTGCTCCTTCCCGACGGCCCTGCCAGCCGAGCGGCTCCCCCTGGGCCTCCTGGCGCCCCACAGGCTCCGCAAATCCTGTCTTGGCTGGGCCTGGCCTTTGAGCTTTCTCAAGGCCGAGGCCTCTCCCCACCCTGGGGCAGCGAGACGGTGGAATCGCAGCCGTCCCAGTTACACCGTAAAGCCTAGCTTAGCAGTTGGCCTAGAATTATGGCAGGCCTGGCGTATCTATGTGTTCCTCTGCCAACCTGCCTCGTCTGGGAGCTCGATGGCGCAGTAGTCCCTGGTCCGACCTGCAGTGCTTCTGCCAGGGTGGTGTTTTTGTTTGTTCTTACATTCCGATTTTATGCATATGCCCATGGCCGTCTCGTTTGCAGAGTCTTGGCACTGTCTGCTGTTCTCCTTTTACAGGAGTAGTGCCAGCGGCCTAGGTATGTTTTCTAATGGAAAGTGTTATGGTGTGCATAGAAATTATGTAGATGTTTACTAGCATTGCCATTTATGTTTTCTGTGGTTTCTACTTTTTGGGGGCTGGGGTTTGGGTTGTTTGTTTGTTTTGTTTTTTACATTCTGTGTATAAAGAGTATAAACGAGTTATCTATATTTTTTATATGACAGGAAAAGGGGGAACAGCTTTAATCTGACAGAAGGAAGATTAGTATGAGATTTCAGACTGAAGTTCTTTACCGTGAGGATGGTGAGGCCCTGGCACAGGTTGCCCAGAGAAGCTGTGGCTGCCCCATCCCTGGCAGTGTTCAAGGCCAGGTTGGACCCGGCTTGGAGCAACCTGATCTAGTGGAAGGAGTCCCTGCCTGCGGCAAGGGGTTGGAACTGGAAGAGCTTTAAGGTTCCTTCCCAAGCCAGGCTTGTGATTTGGTGATTCTGTTTGCATTTGGGTTACAGTTAAAGCTGTGCTGTGAAATAATCTTTGACAGCTGAGACAAAGATCTTTACATAAGCAGTGCAGATATGTGATTTTAAAATTAGAAGGAAAACCAAAGGAACAGGTAAAAGGAAGAAATGAAAACGACACCAGTTTCCTCTGTACAAGTAAAGGTACATAACTTTTACTTCAACACAGACTTGTTTTGAGTATTTTCATCATTTTTCTTAGAATCAAAGAATGGTGTGGATTGGAAGGGACCCTTCAATATCTCCTAGTCTGATACCCTCTGCTACAGGCAGGGACACCCTTCCAGTAGACAAGGTTCATCCATCCCCTGTCCAATCTGGCCTTGACAGGTTATCCATCACCAGTGATTTATACTTTGCAACTTCCACTGAATGTTTTTGTACTTCCCACGTATTTATTAAAAGATCAGTATCTCTTGGACTTTTTGATGGTTTAGTTCAAAAAAAGTTCTTAGGCTCCAGATCTTGTCACCAGCAGGAAATTGCTCACCTGACCATTCCTTGGCAGATCTTTTAGATGAACCTGTTCTAATCTGTGGCTTCAAGCAGTGAACAAAGGGGTTTTATGCTAAGAGGCATAAATTATCTCAGAAGATCTAAACATACAGAAAGCAAGTGAGATAGAAGGGAAGTGAATACCTCACCTCTAATCAGTGCCTTGAAAGGGCAGATACTGTAGAAGCAGAGCATTACCTTGCTCTTTTCCATAGTACTTAAAATGATTTGAGATTGTAGAAAAAAAGGCAAGATAACCTTGATGATCAGCAGGCGAGACAATTGCGTTGCTAGTTTAGAACTCAAATATAATATGTATACCTAACGAAAATATTATTGCAAGTGTACAAGATCTTGCAGGAATTTTTTTACTTGTCCATCTTGCTTGTTGGAGGTTGCTCAGTATGCTTAAAGGAACCAGAGATAAGATAGAATCTTTTAATGAGATTTTTCGTGTGATTTTATATCAGCATGGGTTGGAATAAGATTCTTCAGTCTTGTGTTGTTTGAATTTCCTCAGGGAAAACCGTAGCCACCACAGCATATTCAGGACTTTGGATTTTCCAGGAATCTACCTTGGTGCCATGGCTGTTTAAAAAACAAGTTGTTTTGTAAGATTATCAGTCATGAGCTGTAATTAATGACACTTTCTTTAGATCTCACACTTGGCTGTGAGATAGGAAGCAGCTGCTCTGTGTACCAGCATATGGGAGAGAGTAGAGATACAACTCCAGTTAATTCTCTTTCTCCAAAGAAAATGAGCTGCAACTATGGCCATTAGCACTGTGAACAGAGTAATTTTTGAACCATAATTTCCAAAGGACTTTATCCCTTGTAACTTTTTATCCCATTGTCTCCCAGGCTTCCTTATTACATTCTTACTAAGCAAGTCCTGACTTCTCCTGGGTGAACAGCCAGCTGCTGCTGAACAGCATATATAAAAGCTGCTTGTACTTTTCCTTTATGTGAAAGCACAACTTGTGTTTTTCTCCTGTTCGCTGCCAGCAAGTAGGAAAAAAAAATACTATTTTTACCTAAACCATCTTTGAAAGCACGTAGAAGCTGCTCAATGGATTTAAAAAGTTACTGGAAAAAGAAGGGATTCAGTATAATGACACAGCTGCTTAATTTATTTAGAAGTGTATGTACTGTTTGCTGACCTTCAGAAATCGTGTGTCAACTTCTGCAGTTTTGTATCTGAAAATGAAACTTCCTAGTGGGGTTGAGAAAATTGCCACATGCCTGTGGTGGGTGGGGAAAAAAGGGAGGAAGCCTAAAGTAACATTAAAATTGATAGTGAGCCTCTCACCTGCTGAAGGGTGGTGTTCACTTCCCTTTGTAGCAGAAAGGTACAATTGCAGCTAGACATGAGTACACATACAAAATGTGGCTTAGTGGATACATTTTGTGTCTGCAATTGCAATTTGGTGATGGAGAAAATCAAGAAATGCAGAGGACTTCACAAAGATGGCTGCTTTCCCTTCACCGTCTGGTTAGGTCTGACCTCAAGACCAACATTACTGCTGAAAAAATTAATTTGGGAACTTTCCATGAGGGCAAACATTTCTGCTACAATCTTTGTTGCTGTCTTAGAATGGTGTTTATAGAAGGAAGGGGAATTGTTCATATAACCAATTGTAAAAACACTCATTAGTAAATATTGATCCAAACTAAGCCCTTGGTTATAAACATACCAGAATTTGAGACACTGTTGTGCAAAAATGCTTTCAGGAATCGAGTACAAAGTTTTGCGTTTGGCTTATTCAGTTACAAAGAGGTTTCGATCCTGATTCAGATTTGCCAATATCTTTGTTTTTATCATGGTCTAAAGGTAGATAGGATTGAAAACATCTCCTAGTTCGTCTTACAGCCTTAAGGTATCTTGGTATTCTGAATTTATTTTGGAATAACAATGGACTTTTTACATGTCAGTGTTATAATGCCATGAGGCACTGTATTTTTTTAATAAGCAGTTAGAATTTCAGGGAGTTACAGCTGCAGTAGCACATTTTTCATCTGATAAATCCTTTTCTACCCAGCTAATCTGATTTTGCTGGAGATCTGAGGGTTTTACTCTTACACCAAAACTGTAATGTAAGAAGATGCTAGGACCTCTTTTGCTGCCAGTTGTGCAACAACTGACTCGTATCCCTGCAGTCAATACTTGCAGCTCCGGCATGCCCCTAGCAGTAGGAACAAACACTGCTGGTTGAGGAAGAAGCAGAATGACAAGTTTGTCAGAGAACTGAAAAGGAGAAATGCAAGATGCAGTGTGGCTGGGCAGGGACAGTGACACTAATAAAGTGCTTAGTAAATCTTACAAGATCTGTAACTACACCTGTAAATAATAACACTACTGTGGAGTGGGCATGTTGTGAGCTACTACTTGAAGTGTTCAGTATAGTTCTGTGTCAGTTTACAAGAAGATATGAGAATAAAGCATCAATATTTCGCTTCTGCGATTATAGAAAAAGAAACTATTTCTTCTGCTATTGTAAAATGCATCTCTTGATCTAATTTGGGAAGAGTAGGATGCAGTGAGTCTGCTTTTATAAATTTTACCACATACCTGAGTAGACCAGGAATGACACTGCTTGTGAGACACCATTTCTTTGCTGAGTGCTGAACAGTTCTTACTAAACTTCTTTGACATTCTGTCTACTATTAAACATCTTCATTTTATTCAGTAATAACATGAGAAGTGTGGATCATTTTTTTCTGTAAGCCATTTAAACTTAAGATTATACATCGTAGATTTTCCACTCATGAACCAAACGCTTAAGTTGAACAAAAAAAGGAAGTTACCATAAAATCATCAATGTCGCAATATAATTTGTTGGTTAGCTGCAGCATTAGACACCATGCACATCAATGGTAATAAAAGAATCACAGCCTGCTTTGAGTTGGAAGGGACCTTAAAGTTCATCCAATTACAACCCCCTGCCACAAGCTAACAGTAGTAGTGTTGAAATGTTTTTCTGCTGATGCACAGAGCTTGGTGTTTAGACTCACCAAAAGTTTTCATTTTCAACTTAATGACCACAGAAAGAACGTGGAAACAGCTGGCATCTAAAAATGTTACCTGTTCTAGAGGTGCTAAGAATCTAAATGATGCACCTGAAATCCGCCAAACAAGGGACCTACAGCGTGCCTGCCCACTGCCATGGGACATCAGAGACTTAGCAGGGATTTTCAGTGTTTCTTGGCTAACAAAATATGTTTCTTCCTTACAAAGAAGTATTTATTTTTCACGTTTTAAAGATGTGGTTTTACTATTAGTGAACAAGAACAAAAAAAAAAAGTATAGAAATGGAATACAGAAGTTTTTTGTTTTGTTTTTCTTTAAAGTCTTAAATATTAGCTTTTTGTGCAGCCTTTAGAACAGAAAGATCATACTATCCCTCTACTGCATGCAGCAACTTCTTGGGCATTCTGTAAAGATGTTCAGGAATGCAGTGCAGCTTTGAATTGCACAGGCTTTCTGTAGAAGTAAGAGATTCAGTATTTTTTTCTTATGCTACGGAGCCAGTCTCTGGCTAGTTTTTGAGTTTTTCCTATGACTTTGGGATGACAGTAGAACTTTCACCATAACATTGTTTTCCTAAATTCTTCTAGCACTGGCAGATAAAATGTTAGCTAAATTGCAGGTGTCAAAAGTATGCAACACAACAAAGCAGAAATATTAGTGTCTTAATTTTTGAGATCCTTCTTTCTCCGAAGTCTGTTTTACAAACATAAGCTTTTTGCAAGCTGCTTTTATTCTCTAAGGATGTTGTGTGGTTCAGAATGTGCTGGAGTGTTAGAATGGTTCTTACTTCTCCCATTCACCCAGGCGTTTGACTCTTTATTGAGGTTTTTTTTTTTTTGTAAATTCAAGGTAAACAAACTGGGCAGCATGGTGTGCAACTGCAGAAGGGAGAGTTAGCTGATACAACAGAAATAATACTGCTCAGTTACCAAAAACACAGGAATTGTAAGAGTTCATAATTAGGCTTATTTTGGTGAACAGAAGGAGAAGCCAGAACTTGCTTACTTGTGGGAGAGAATGTCTTTTTCTTTACATGGATATTTTTTATAATTCTGTTTGACTACACTCTAGAAATCTCTAGTGTTAAGATTTTTAGGGCAGGAGAGGCAAAAGAGCTACAAATCAAGATCTAAGTAATTTTAGAGAATTCTGTAACAATGGCTGAGTATCACCTCCAATTACAGCTGCAGAAACTTGTTAGGTTCCCTGTTACTCTGGAGAATACACTTAGCTTCAGCATCTTAAAAAGAGGATTATAGAGTTTATTCCTATTATCTAATGGTGGAAGGGAGCAGAGAAAAAAAAATCTCAGTAAAACTGTAAACTATAGAATCTACAGAGAACACATGGAGCAAACAATATATTAAGCTTTTATTGCCATAAATCTATGTTGAGTAATTATATGGACATACACCTCTGTATACATAACCCTGTTAAAAAAGCTTAATATTATAACTTTCACTGTTTTTTCATATAAGATTTTTTGATGAAATACTGCATCTGCCAGCTGCTTACACCAAAAGTTCCATTTTGTATCTGTTGTCTAGCTATTGGTGGGGGGCAAAGAAAAAGGAACTCAAGTAAGCAGGGAATTTCAACATCATCACTTGAGGTGTCATTTCACTGTTGGTCTGTGTACTTGAATTGCAGTGAAAAATCGAAGCTTTTGCAGGAGGAGACAACTGTTTCCATCTGTTAATTCATTTTCTAGTTGTTTAAATAGATTTGTTCTGTTTTCAACAGATGTATTAGACTTCAGTTGACTGAAAAGCATATGTGTTAGTTCCTGTGTGCTGTGCTTGCTATTTAAATTAAACAACATACTTCTTCAATAAATGTCTAGGGAAAGATTCCCTATTACTCTAATAAAGCCTTAGCCTATATTTTATGAATGCAAAAAATACATATTTAATCAGAACTTTGAATATTTTAGGCAGAAGTGTGAATTAGTGTTAATTGCACTTAAATACTTTAGAAACTAAATGCTAGGGTAAGTGTTCAGCAAATGTAAAGTGAAAAACTCTATTACTGTTGGAGCAATCAGTAACTGCCAACTCATATTTGGATACTTACTAAGAACAAACAGTTTTTTCTGAAGACCTCTTGCTTAGTTCTTCAGTATAGTTTTGCGAGTAATCTCTTTAAACTTAACTGATTTTTAAGTTTTGTATTTTTCTCACAGTTCTAATTAGTATCGCTCTTTTACAAATGCTTATTTTCCATTCATTTTTATCAGATTACAATTGGCAGCAGTGGGAAAACAAATTATTTCAGAATAGGTTGGAACATAATATGGTTATATGCATGTTTTAATTACGTTTTAGCAGTTGCTTTGACCTGCATGTTGGGAATAGTCCTACGTGGTTTATTTCCTGTTACTGTTTTCAATATTCTACTAAAAATTAGTTTTAGACTGGAGAAATATGAATTGCAGTACCAAATAGAAACTTTAGATAATGACCTTGGGGCTTTTTCCACATTTGTAAGGATTTTGTTAAAATGTCACAGATTGGTTTTATTTCTCTATGATAGGGTTTGAAGCTGACATTACTGTTTTAATGTAGGCTTCTGCATTTTTATCAGCACTTGTGTAACCACAGTGTAAGCTCTTGGTCACGATTTAATGTTAGAAAGGCAGCTAAGTGATTGAGTATTAGCGTTTGTTTCACTGGTTCCAGAGAGCGCTATCATCAATTTTATAACATTGAAAAAAAAACAACAACAAAAACCTGTTCTAGAAATACTATATATTCTTACAGCATGTTACACAAATGAGGTTATTTCTTTAGAATATCCCAATAGTTTAACTGTGTTTGCCCACATCAATTGATTATTTTAATGGTAACCCAGAGCAAAGTTTAACAACTTGCTGGCACTGCAATAGCCTCTTTTCATAGCACACACAGATGAAATCATGGTCACACTGCAATTAGATAGAATAATCATTTTGTAAATACTGAAAGTCTAGAGAAGATTAAGCTTTGGCTTCAGTGTTAGGCTTGTTGAGATAAATTCAGGGAGCTTTTGTTTTAGACTTTCTACCAACCCAGAGAGACAACAGCACGGGGTTTATGTTCTCCTGCATGGGGTGGTTAGGTTGTTTTTTTTTTTCCTTTAGAACTGTGGTATCATGTGGCTTATTTTAAAGGAACAGGTGTGAGGCAAGGGGATATTCAGCATTACTTTCCATGACACATAGTGTTGCATCAAAAGTTATGATGTAACTTATTACAGTGCTATCCAATGGTTGCATCATCAAGTAGTTCAGAATTCTATGGTGCTGTCTGCAGAAACATGGAAAAAAAACATATCTGAATCTGAGAATGTAAGAGTGATGAAATGGAGTACAGAGTTGCTATGCATGATATTTTCACTGTAGAAAAAAGTTTAGGATTATTTTATCTATTATGGCTATGTCTGCTGAGGCTTGTGATCTACCAGTGATCACTGAAAATTTAGGTGATCTTATGAGCATGACTTTTCTTTCAGCACACTGAATTCTATACTCTTTATAAAGTGCAAGAGTTGTGGATAACCAGAACTCTGAGCAGTGTCTTTTGTTTTTTTAATTCTCCCCAAATGTGGTAAATTTAATCCAAACTAAATTGCAGAAGTGACAACACTGTATATAATCAGGGTGACAGCACTCTGCAAATGTTATGGCTCATCAGGATTTCCTTTCTAAGCCACACAGGAAATTTTTTGCTCAAAATCGACACTTTATTGAAGTGTACTGAACTTTAATTTATGCTTTTGTATATTAAACTTTTGTTACTATGTGCTATTCCATAGATTTATTGTTACTCCATCCACAAGCTCCTTCTTCCCTCTCTCCTCACTCCAGAAAAAGGAGCTGATTGTATCTTCCAGAGGCAACCTAAGACTGTTTCTTCTAATTCCCTGGTTTGCCCCAGCATCCTCTGTGCTGTCAGCTACACTGTCCAGATGTGGGCTCAGATGGAAATACATTCAAATGTCTCTAGTTATGACATTTTGTCGTCTACCTGCCATATATTCACGAGTATTTCTAATGCATGCCACCACTGCTAATCTGAACACAAGAAAACTTTCAGGAGTATTCATCCTTTATTTCTGCAGTGTATTACATGGAATTATTAAGATACAGTATGATCAGGGAAATATTGAGGTGGTTTTTTAACATTAATTTGTGAAATTATTTTAAAGAACCTTTGGGCATGTAGGTCTGAAAGCTAAAATCTGTGGTTTTAAATTTCTAAAGACTTATGAAAAAACTTGCTCTTGCAAGTTCTGCTGAATACAATATGTCATTAGTGCTGCAGGTGGTGTATAGCACTCAAAAAGTACCTGGAGACAGCACACAGGAGATGGGGGGATGACAATAGTGTAATTACTTAAGTAACACAGAGTGTAACTACTGCCATGTTTCCACCATGTCAGAAATGTGCCAAATGCAGATGCAGAAAATGTCAGTGTACATAATTAAAGCCACAGCTTGCACTGTAAAACAAGATTAAAATACCAGCACTGATTCTTTTCTGGATTTGCAGTCTGAGCCTTAGGAAGTTGCTTGGCTTTTCACCAGCCTTTGGATGCAGTCTAAAAGATAGCATCGGTTGCTCCATGTGCAGAAGGGGTTCACAAGACCTACATTTAGAGTCAAAATGTTTGAAAAATTACAGTTAATTACTTTTGGGTAAGAGGAATCCGTTTTAAACAAATGAAGTGCAACCCACCTATATTATATTTTCCAGATAGCTTGGTATGTGAATGCAGTAGTTTTTTAAAGGGTTCTGAGTCATGTATGACTTACGGCAGCTCTTAATTGCATCAGTTAAAGCAGCTGGATATAAATCGCCCTTTTGTGTAAATTCAGCTGGGCTGTAAGAGTTACTTCAGATGCGAAATGTGAAGCCATTTTCTTCAGAAATAAATTTTCCTTTCAGTTTAAAATTGTAATGAAATTTTACAATATGCATGTCTGTCCTTTTAAAATGGCTAAGTTGGTAAATGTGTAATTCGCAGCATGTTTCAGTGGAATGGCTTTTGTAATTACAGAGATGCCTATGCTGCATATCTGGTGAAACACAGGAAGAGCACAACAAAGAACAATTATATACTGCCCTTATTGATTGACTGATAGCACATTTCATGAGTATACACTTACAGTCCCTGCTTAAGAGGAAGCAAGTGTGTCCTTCTGCCATTTTCGTGTGTTGGAGTACCCGATACCAGCAGCCTTCTTGGGAAGCAGCTGTGGGAGAAAGCTTGCAGGAATTCATGGGAACCACGCTCTGGCAGGCACTGCACTGTGAGATGTTGAGAGCAGCTGTCTCTCCCAGAGGACTGATCAAATTAATCAGTTGATAGCGAGTATCTGGCTTTGCTGAGAGGCAGCCACTCCTGGATCCAGCCCCATTGAGTTCCTAGACCCACAGGAGCCAGGACATGCAGCCTCTTGTAGGTTGTAAGGGATGTCTCTGTCCAGGAATTGAGAGTTCCCTAGTTTCTAAAATTGGCAAAAGTTTGTGCCTAGTACAAAGGCAAGATTATACTGATAATGTTGAGCAGTCTGTTGTCCTTTAGGTATGATATGCCCACTATTTACAACATGGTAGAACATAAATAATGACATTGCTATATAAGCTAAAATACAAAAGCTAAAATACTAAGCTAAATTAAACATGGTTTAGCAGATGCTGTGGCTTGGGAGGAAAGCAGGTAGCCTTCCCTTGAGGACGTGAGGGCTGGCTTTGGGTGTTGGATCACCACCCCACTTTTGCAATGCCCTCTCTCCATGTTCTCACTCATCACAGGCACCTTCCTAGATGTCAGCTGCATGTAGTTCCCATTTACTCTTTAACTTTGCCCACTGCCTACCTTCTCACTGCATCCTTATAATCACATTTTCATTCTGTGCCTTTGTCTCTCAGGCTATGATTATACAAAGGGCATGAGAAATGAGGGGATGGGCTTGGGAATTTTGCCTGTTAACCTAGACATTTAAATTAGTTTGTGTATCTAGGCCTGCCTAACACGTGTTCACATTGGCAGTTATATGTATGTACTGGTATTGCTTCATATGATTCATTGGGCTTGTTTATTTTTTTGTTAGAAGGCTTTATATCATATTCAGAAGGCTCATGGATGTTTCAATAGCTTTGCTTCTGCTAGAGCTAGGTTTTATCTTTTAATTTCCTGTTAATGCAGTAGTGAACTGAAATATGGTGATTTTCTTTTATAATTCTCCTTAACTATTTAGAAAAATTTGTGTATCAAAACATTAGCCTTTAGTGATACAGGAAGAAAGCCCACATAGATCATCAGAGATGTGCCTTTGGCTATGGGAATGGGAGTATGCTCTTAAATCCCACTGAGATCTCTTGAAGAAGGAAACTGCAATGTAATGTCGCTTCATAAGTGCTAAATATTTACACTTAAATACTACTATTTGGCCTTCTGGATTTAGCAGTACAAAAAATTGAGACATTTAGATGCATCATCAGAACTCCAGAATAAAGAGTGAATTTATGGTATTTGCTTTGCCATTTCTTTTGGAGTTTAGACTAAATATGATTTGCATATCAGGGTAGCTGAGCAAAGAGAAAATAAGGCTCTTTGAAGTAAGGAATTGCCTCATATACTACCTGGTAGCAGTTAAGTTGACCAAAATGTCATTTGAGACATGCTAAGTTTAAAAAAAAAACAAAACCCAACAGTAAAACTGCAGCTTCGTGCAGCTGGATTATTTTCACATTGTAAGAAGAATCTAAGTCTCAGATTTGGGACTAATTAGTAGAATCACATGGTCTAGTAGGTAAATATTTTTACTAAAAGTTTTAGTTAACCTTACGGAAGAAAAAACTATTGCTAGTGCATATTTTATTGGAATGGCGATGTGGCAATCACATTGCTGGAAATCAGCATCGGTCATCTTTCTTCCAGATTTTGTGAAGTTACACCAGTCCTTATATGAGTATCTTCTTTTCCCCCCCATAATGTTTATACTTCTGGAAAAGATTGCTTCACATCAGCAATGATAGTTGCTTATAAGTTAATATTAAATAATGGGTTGGCCACGGAAGACTTAGACTTCAGTTAAAAAAAAAAGAAAAACAAATAAATGTTTGTAGGATGTACTTACAGCAGATTACTGATACTTTAAATTTTACCAAATAGCCAGATATAGTAACAGTTCTTTCTAAAGAATTGTTTCTTTTTACTGGCAGATTAGTTTTACTATCAGACAACAGAACTTCTCCTAAGGCAATTCCTCCATTTGTCCATCAGTTTCCATATAATTAGCACTTCTAAAAATGTATTTACAGTAAAAATGTTAAAAGATGATTTAAAAATAAAATTTATGTTATCTTTTTGTAGTTCAGGTGGGCTTAATGGTACATATTTCTACAAATCTGTTGAATTTTTGGTGGAGTTTTCATAAAGCAGTTTATTAACAATCCTTTTATGTATTTCTTGTTACTTTCTGTCTGGGCTGTC
Organism: Melopsittacus undulatus; assembly: GCF_012275295.1. Taxonomy (NCBI): domain Eukaryota; kingdom Metazoa; phylum Chordata; class Aves; order Psittaciformes; family Psittaculidae; genus Melopsittacus; species Melopsittacus undulatus. Next base: position 74,145,742 of record NC_047557.1, on the reverse strand, counting down.
ACTGGTTTACCTGCCAGTTACTTTTCACCTCCACTTTCACCATCACCACCACCACATTATATTGATGCAAAGTGCAGTTACTTGTGTTCTTGGCCAAGTGCGAACATATGTTTTCTGTTACTCTTAGCCTGCTGCTAATGGGTTTCCACAAACTGGCTTTGTAACAGGTGCCTGGGAGCAAAACTGTAAGGTTTTTTTACCTTTACATTTGCCTGATGTTTCTTTACCCTTCTTGGGATGGATTGAGAAGAAAAACTACCATTTGTGGAAAGGAAACTCTGACATTGTGTGCAGCTTGTTGCTAATGGAATTTCTGGCTCACTGGCACTGTAGGTTTCATTTTTGATTTTGATGAGCATTGCCTAAGGGATCACCTATTTTCTCCGTCTTATGCAGCAACAGAAGTTTTGTACTGCAAGGATGTAATTTTTCGTTTTCTAATTTTCTTCTGTAGTCTGCCATCTTCAACTTTCAGAGTCTACTGACAGTCATCTTGCTGCTTATATGCACATGTGCCTATATCAGATCCTTGGCTCCCAGCGTACTGGACAAAAATAAAACCGGGTATGTAGTCTCTTCATTTTACAAATAGACAAGCTGGTTTTAACTGCAATGTTTTAGTAGCCTCTGATTGTGTGTGATAATGCAAATCTTATTTTGAAAAATGTCTCATTTTTCAAAATAAGAATCTTTATTTTGTACCTTACAATAGAATGCAACAAAGTGTTTGCAAGCACTTAGTTGCAATTTTATGGCAAGAATTTATTAACTTCATTTAAAAAGCCAGCTAATACTGCTTTATTAATTATCTTCTGTATTTCCAGCTTTCTCATTAGATGCCTGTTAAAAATACAGAAATTAGTGACATAAAGGAAACATTTTCCTGCATGTCGCTATTGTTATAATGATCTATTTTTTATTCTTAGGGTGGGTAAGAAGATATTAAAAGCAGAAGCTGTGTTTTTGTTTGCTTTCAAGATAGTTATTTTGGAGGTGCAAGTTTGAAACACATCTTTAGCAATAATCTGTAACTAAAAAATTAAGTATTTTTTAAAGGAAGCAGCACTATGCTTGTATTGTCTTTTTAAGTCATTAGTTTGTATTCACCACGATGAAGGAATTTGAGAAGAGTTTTTGCAATGCAAGCTAACTTTTTTTTTCTTTTTGTTCTTTGGTCACACTAACTTCAGGTCTCACTTTACTCCTAAACACATGTTCCTAAGTAACCAGTGTTTTTCTTATTTGTGTTCCCATTCTCCCAGAATATGCATCTTGTTGCGGAGCCATTACTGCTGCAAAACAGTTCTCTACCCTGCTCCACAGCATATTTTTTGGGGTGGCAGGAAACAGGGACAGCCACAGAGCCAGATCTGTGCCTCACTTAGTGCTGTTAATACCCTTAATTCACATTTTGGTTTACCAATTTTCTTTGTGCTAAAAATGAATATGGCTGTATGTTGGGTGCAATGAGCAGTATGCAGAGCTGTGATATAAATGCTGTGAGTTGAAAGTAACAATTGGGCAATTTGACCTCGAAATCACTATGGCCATGCTTAGCATTTCAGTAATACTGTCACCCAAGGATAACACAAAGGAGATAGTATTTACAGAAGTAGGAATAATTTTAGCTGGTGATGTTCTAGGTGAAAAAAATCAGGCAGGCTTTTGGGCACTGGGTGTTTGGCTTGTCTACTTTTTCCATTAGATAATTTGCTGTAAGAGAAAATGTGTTGGGTTTTTTGGTTGTTTTTTTTCCTTCCTTTTTCTGCCTCTTTTGCATTTAATTTTCAGAAAAAGTGTCAAGTCTTAAGTAGACTCTTCTCACCAAAAAACCTTCACTGTTTGTCTCCTGAAAACCTTTGTTGTAATTAGCCTCTGGAGTTGCTGTTTTACCGTATGGGTTTTCTTTCAGCAGTGTAAGATACCCAAAGTATGCTAAGGTTTTTTTTCAGTTTTGAGTTCTAATGTGAAAATGCTTGTGTACTTTCATATGAGGCTGTGACATCACTGACATGAGAGATTTCTTTTGATAAAAGATGGAAAGGAAGGATGACTTCATGAAGGACTGTGCAGGGGGGAGGGAGACAAGGGGAATTTGAGTGTCTGCTAGTGGAAGATAACACAATAGTCAATGAGGTGTACACACTAAAGAAGTAAGAATATTTATTTTGCTGATTAAAATTTTAGTGCTGTTCTTGGCAAGGAGTGTTTCCTTTAATCTGGAACTACTCTGTTTATTCTCAAGGCAAATCTGTCTGGAATACAATGGAACTCTCTTTATAATATGTTTTCAAAGGGTGCTGACACAGTGGAGGAGTTGGGCATTTGATCTGTAGGTTTATATTTGTAGAAATGTTGGACATACTATTTTGGTTTTTATATACAGCTTGTAGAGTACTTTGTACTGGAGAATAGAACATTGGCCTGGAAGCAATAAAATTCGTTTTGTGGATGGTAAGATGTTTGCATGGAGCTCATAAGTTGTTAAAACCTGTCTCTCTTCACTGACATATTCCATGCTCAAATTGAAATGTCTAGACATACCGAATAAAACATTCTAGTGATATTTCATTTTACCACAGAGATGATCTTACCTCATTATTCCTACTCCAAATTAATGGCATAAAAAAGTAGTGATAAAATACTCAAGTGACAAGAGAGATGTTGATTTCTGACTAAGAGAGTGGTAACTTTGGTGAAGATTTAAATCCGTTGATAGTAAGTAAAGAAACATGTTTCTGTTGGCTGGGAAGACTGTGTTACAAAATGATGTCACCCATCCTCATAATGCAGTATTTCATCCTGTTGACTTCTACCAAAACGTGTCTTTCTCTACAAAGCCAACAAAACTTTAGACTTTCATTTCCCCTGACACATCTGAGTGTTTCTGTATGCTTTGTCCTGAGCAATATTGTTTAAGGTTGGGAAAACAAGTTGAGATTGACTGTTTCATGCTAACTAGAGGAAAATGTATACCACAACATAATTTCTTGCCTCCATGCTAAGCAGAAAGATGTGTTAGCTTAAATGCAGCAAATACTTCCTTTGACTTGCCATAAGCATTGCAGTGGGGTGCCTCTCACATTCCCTACTGTAGTGGCAATGGGGTTGTCCTGGGGAACACATGGCAGCTGCATTTTTCAGCATTCCCAGTCTAACAGCTAAAATCTAAAGCCCCACCAAAACTTTCTCATCTTACTGGGTTTCATTCCTTTGTAATTTTTTGTTGTCCAAAACCCAACACCACTCTCACCAGCATTACTTTTAACATTGACACTGAAAGCCAGGAATATGCAACAGCTCATACACATTTGACTTATGGCTCCCAGAAAAAAGCAGGTATGCAAGCCAGCTTGACATATTTAACCTGCATAATACCGAGGATGAAGATGAACTTGATAAGGAGAATACAGAACAGTGCAATTACTTTGAGTAGTTGCTTCGAGAGAAATTGTTTTGGAGCAGATTCATTCAAGGCAGCATCATTTCTGTAATAAATGATTAAACAAAACAGGTTTTGACTTGAAAGATGCATGTGTTGGACCTGAGATTAGCAGTAATAGAAAAATCCGGGGAGCAGAAGGCCTGTACAGGCTCTTCCTCCAATGCAAGTTCCCCAGATCATCCAGAGGCTATGATCATAGCTGTTTAGGAGGCCCAGACTTCAGTTTGCTTTTGCTCAGCAGCAAACTATGTAGATAAACATATGTAGTGAGCTGTTCCAATAGCAGCACAAGCCTCTTAAAAAGATACTGTTGTCATCTGTTGGAAGGCTTGTCAGTCTTCAAATCAGTAATGACTTTAAGATCGTAAATTGTTAACTGCAATGAGGATAGATGATGAAAGCCATATTCTAACTCTTTTGCACATCAGAAAGGAAAATTCATATTTTTGCCAAGAAACACTTTTTCCAGGCCTAGGAACAATATGTATGTTACTTCAGTTATAACCTCGCATCATTACACACAATCAAGGAAACCTTGAGAGGGCAAAAAATACCCTTGCTGAGATTGTGAGGCAAAATCAGCAGGTAATCTGAAAATGTTAATTTTACAGAGAGTAACAACAGTTTCAGGAGCCTTATGTGCAGTCCATACAGTACTAATGGGGCTGTGTGTTTTGCTCTGTAAGATTTACACATTTACAGATGAATGCCTTTTTACCTGCATGCATCTTTAAAAGGTGCATATATATCTTCAGGTTACTTTACTGTATGACCTCTTAGACAGGAACAGTGTGATGGTCTACATGCAGGAATTATTACTTCTGCTTGTGGAGCTATATAAAAGCAGAAAAAAAAATGAGCTTTGACTATACAGAAATACTTCTGGCTTGAAGTAAAACAATCTAAAGCACAAATGATAGGGCCTGCTTTCTAAAGCAATGCAAATGCTGGAATGTTGTTCACAATGCATTTCACTTGGACTTCGAAAACCTGAATCAGTTCGTGTCTCTTGGAACACTTGATTCTCACCTGCCAACGCCAGACTTCTGTTTCAGAAATAAAGGAGAGGCTGTTAAATGGAAAGACAAAGGGATGCTGAAGTAAGCAAAGACCATAAAAGAGGCCCTAAAATATGAAGTAGTACAGAAATTATTAAAAAAAAAACTCAACAAAGCAACACAGGATACATTGACTGCTGAAGTAGCATGAGCAAGTGGCCCAAAATTACCTGTCTGCATTTATGCAGATAAAAAAACAGGCAATTTTCAGAGGCCAAGAAGTGGAGAAGACAGAGAATGATACCATTGTGGGGATAGGTTCAGAGCACTGTGGGAAGGCACTTGGAGTACTGCCACCACAGCAGGTAGTAGATAGAAGCCCACAAATAACGTAGACTGACGTTACTGCTGATAAACGCGTCAGGAAAAGGAGGAAAAATAAATAGTTGTGTTTTTTTTTATTCCATAAATCTACAAATAGACAATATAGTTGAATCCAGATGTTTTTACTACATTTCATACTATGCAGTCATACTATGAAGGAAACCTTCCTGTAGACAAGCATTTGTAAGGATGAAAGCTGGCTTCTAGTTGAGGATGCTTCAATATTCTTCCCCTTCTCCTCATATCATAAAACAGTCTTCAGTTGTGTTCCTCTTGAACTGTCCATATGAAATTATTTTTGTTCACAGAGAAATTATAAATTTGGGACATATGTGCGCCTCAGCAAGTCTGCTGATGACACCAAGCTGTGTGGTTTGGTTGATAAGCTGGAGGGAAGGAATGCCATCCAGAGGGATCTTGACACGCTTATGAGATGGGCTGATGCCAACCTTATGAATTTTAACCATGCCAAGTGCAAGGTCCTACACCTGGGTTGGAGCAATCCCAGGCACAGCTATAGGATGGGCAGAGAAGAGATTCAGAGCAGCCCTGCAGAGAAGGACTTGGGGGTGTTGGTCAGTGAGAAAATGAACATGAGCCAGCAGTGTGCACTCACAGCCCAGAAAGTCAACCGTATCCTGGGCTGCATCAAAAGGAGTGTGACCAGCAGGTCAAAGGAGGTGATCCTGCCCCTCTACTCTGCTCTTGTGAGACCTCACTTGGAGTATTGTGTGCAGTTCTGCTGTCCTCAACATAAAAGGACATGGAACTGTTGGAACTCCAAGTGCAGAGGAGGGCCACGAGGATGATCAGGGGTTTGGAGCACCTCCTGTATGAAGATAGGCTGAGAAAGTTGGGGCTGTTCAGCCTGAAGAAGAGAAGGCTGTGTGGAGACCTCCTAGCAGCCTTCCAGTATCTGAAGGGGGCCTATAGGAATGCTGTGGATGGACTCTTCATTAGGGACTGTTGTGATAACTTAAACAGGGGAAGTTTGGATTAGATATAAGGAAGAAATTCTTTCCTGTGAGAGTAGTGAGGCACTGGAATGGGTTGCCCAGGGAAGTTGTGAATACTCCATCCCTGTCGGTGTTCAAGGACAGGCTGGACAGAGCCTTGGATGACATGGTTTAGTGTGAGGTGTCCCTGCCCACTGCAGAGGGGTTGGAATGAGTTGGGAATCTTAAGGTCCTTTTCAACCCTAACTCTTCTATGATTCTACGCTTATACATCCCTTTGGATGTGTTCTGAATAGTTGAATCCTGTTTTTCTCGTGTGTTATTTCACTTGTGGGAATTAATGTTCTGTGCAGTCAACCTCAGAGATGAGACAAGATAAATCTTCATAGGAGAATAAAACAAATCTGAATAAATGTTTTGCTATTTATTTCAACACAAGTGTTTTACATCAGATTACACCTATGAGTATACTCTTCCATAAAAGGCATTTTTATCTACTATTGCTGAGGAAAACATAAAAGAGGGACTACAAAACATTAAATGTAAAGTACTCAGGTTTATAATCTCTTACACCTGCAGGAAAACTTGCTTCAAAAAGTTTCCTATCTGCAATATTTCCTACTGATTTTTTTTTTTATTCTCTTTTTTTTTCTTCTCAAATTTCTGTCTGGGTTACTTTAATGTAGAATGTAAAATTCTACATTAAATCTTGTAGACTTTAAAGCTTGTAGATTTGGAGCACACACTGACCAGGAGCATCTTAGTTTTCTTGCATGCAAGAAGCCTTGCTAGGCTTAGCAAGAACTTTGTCACTTGTTTAGTTCCTACCCTGTACCCCTCTGTGCAGGTGTCTGGTGTTTTCTGATGTCAAGAAGAGTGTCAAGTTGATAAACTATTGTTAATTTGGATTGGTTTAGCATAGAAGAATTAAAACCAGTTGACTTAAGTTATTTTATTAAACCAGGAGACTAATTAATTTATTTTATCTTCACAGACTATTGGGAATATTCTGGAAATGCGCCAGGATTGGTAATTCTTTTCCTTTGAAATCTTTAATTCTTTTTTCTAGAGTATGTGTTATTAGGGCAGTGTTTCCTTGGAGCAAGGAAAGCTGTATCATACATCATTTTAAAAAATGCAGGTTTTTCCTTCATGAAATATGGTGAAGGTGGGGGGAGGCAGGGTATGACTGTCTTCTGTAGCATCATGGAAGCCCACATTTTCAAATATCAATTCATATATGTGGTGTTATTGCAAAAATCTTTTGTATGTTTTACTACGCAAAATAACCATGGGCATACTTCTTATTAACTCACAAAGAAATCAGTGATTTCTTATAAACTGTTGTCTGAAATTCTAAAGTATTGCTGACAAAAGCCAGTTACTTACCTTGTAGTAATAAACAAACACGAAATCCGTAATGCAGTAAGGTTCTGTTTAATCACAAATAAATTTTTTTTTTCTCTCTTTAGTTTCCTTCTGTGCACTTTTGAATTACACAAAGCTGTTGGTGTCAGGTGGCATCTATGGGCAGGCTGATCAGCTCTGATTTTAGACACTTTCCCATAATACTTGTTTGTATTTAATCCTTATTCTGACTTTATTTTGAAAAGGAAATGGAAATATGCAACAGAAGTTCTTTCTTAGCATTCAGGTAGACCCAAGATTTTTTAAATTGACATATCCATCATCAAAACGATATTATTTAAATAGTATTGTTAGTGCAGAGCAGGAACATGGAACTTGTAATTGTAGATCTTCCTGCTTGTCACTGAACCTAAAGAAAAAATGTATGGGTCCCTCTTGTGCATTCTCAGGCTTTGAAGGGGACATGACATACACTTTTCAGTATGTCAGAAAGCATTGACACAAAAACCAGGCTTTTGTGAAGGCCTGTTGTTAAAATGATTGCAGATATTGTGCTATTTAGATAATAGACATAGCAGAACCAATTTTGGTATTATAATTGAAATATACTGTCAAGGTGGCAGCTGTCAGAAATTAATTTTGAGCTATAGCAGGAAAAATAAAAAGGTAAAAATTCAGCTGCATTCAGGTTTGTCTGAGATTAAACATCTTAGTTTACCTTATCTTTTTAGTTAGTTAATATAGAAGCATTTTTTTCCCATTAGCTATGCACAGCAAACTGTTTTAAAAACTATTTAAAGGAGTGCAAAAGAAGCTTAATGAGGCCATTGTCAACTTGATAAAGTTAAGAACTGCTGTTCATCTGGAGCAGTCTTGTTTTCCCATCATGTAGGAACATTAACAAGTTTACATTTGCTGCACCCAAGGTAATGCATGCATTCTTGTTCCACATACTGAACTGCATCCTTTTTTTTTCATGTAAAACACTAATTTCTTTTCAACTTGCATCAGAGTGGTCCAATTTAACTGACAGAGGAGAATGTCGTATCTTAATGTTTGTTCTGCATATTTCCATTCTTAGCAATACCATATTCTCAGCATGGGAAATGGGCTTTGAAAGGGATTCCCATCATTTTATTTGTGTTAATCACAAATGCATGTAGAAAGTGCATGCTTTAAGAAATAAAAATGCTTACTGACTTTCTTTACATTTAATTTGCCCAGTATGTTTAAACAGCCTTTTCACATGTGCGTAAAATTTGAATAACCGACAAGTGGTTACATATTTACAAAGTTGTGCAAAATGATGTTTAATCCTGCCACATGGTGGTTTCACTTTAAAGAAAATTAAGAGCAGAAAAGTATAAACAGTATGAAAATTGTAATACTCTATACTATAGAGAGTGGACTTCCTCAGAAATTTATTTTAAACAGATGTGAAACTATAGACATTAATTCATTCAGTTATTTGAAATTTAATTAAATATATGCTAGATCATGACAGCATCTTGTAGTGTAGATGCAGCAGGCACTTCTTTGTATGGGAGGTATCTCTACAAGTATTTTCTTTTGCTGTGGAAAGTTAGTTCCTCCTGTATTTGAAAGTCCTGCTGGTAATCCTTGGCAGGCTTTTTTCCCTCAGTTTTTCTCTGAAAACTGTATCTCAGAAAAACTGGTTTGTAGTAGGACAGAAGACCTTGCACAGAAAAAGGAAATGGAAGTTTGGGTTTTTTTAAATAAATAGATCCAGCTGTCCTAATGCTTCTGAACACACAAACCCAGGAATCTTCTTAGTTTAAAGAGTCATTGCTGTGTTGACACCTCCTGACAGTGTTCACAGAATCATAAGACAGTTTGGGTTGGAAAGGACCTTAAAATCAACTAGTTCAAGCCCCTTGCCGCACGCAGGGGCATCTCACAATAGACCATGTCACCCAGGGGCCCATCCAACCTGGCCTTGAACACTGCCAGGTGTGATACATTTACCACTTCCTTGGGTAACCTGTGCCAGTGCCTCACCACCCTCACAGGAAGAAATTTCCTTATCTAACCTGAACTTCCATAGTTTGAACCCATTACCCCTTCTCCTGTCACTGCTGTCCCTGATGAAGAGTCTCTCTCCAGCATCCTTGTAGGTCCCCTTCAGATACTGGAAGGCTGCTATGAGGTCTCCACGCAGCCTTCTCTTCTCCAGGCTGAACAGACCCAACTTTCTCAGCCTGTCTTCATATGGGAGGTGCTCCAGCTCCCTGATCATCCTCATGGCCTCCTATAGACTTGTTCCAATAACTCCATGTCCTTCTTATGTTGAGGACATTCTTGTTTTGTAGACTGGAAGTACCATCCAGTGCAGGGGATTCTGCTCTCCAGAGAGAAGTCAGTGGATTAAAGAAGAGTAATGCTTAAGTATCACCAAATCCCAGCCTGGTTTGGGTGGAAGGGGCCTTAAAGCTCATCCAGTTCCAACCCTGTGCCATGGGCAGGGACACCTTCCACTAGACACTAGATCAGAGTGCTTCAAGCTCTGCCCAGCCTGGCCTTGAACATTTCTAGGGATACGTAAAAGCATAAAGTAGGAGGGTAAAAACACCTGGATAATTAAATAGAGGAACTGCTGATGTAAATAGACAGCACTCTGATTAACAATACTCATATTCCCCTGATTGTGTTAGAGTGGCCTACCTAAGATTTTTTTTATTTTTCAGTTTATTTGTCGAACACGAGAACTTTGTAGCATTTTTGTTCTGGACCAAATGGGTGTGAATATACATTTCATGAGTGCCTTTGCCACCAAATACAACAAGTCTATTAATGGAGTAAATTTAACTTTCATCCGCAGTCTGCCCCCGGAAACTGTGACACCCATTTGAAAGAGTCAGAAATAGAGCTGTCTGTGCAACTTCTGTGATCTGTTGACCGTTTTTACCAGTAACCTGAAAATCTCTGCACTATACCCTCTCCACATGCTAGCAATGTTTTGTCTCTAGCAGAGAAATAAGACAGGCATCTGGCCATGTCTGGGCAGCTGTGAGCTCCCCAGACAGTTAGTTGGCTCCTATATGATACCATGCATTGGGGATGCACACTTCATATAGCAGCTGTCGTGGCCAGAGGGCATTGAGGTACACCTCAGCTGACACAGAACAGCTTTTGAGCAGCAACAGACTTTAGTCAAAATTGAGAAGAGAGCCATTGAAAGGTTTGGTGTCTTGATCAGCTTTCCAGTGTCTGCCTTCTGACTCTCTTTACTAAGAAAGAGCAGCAATATATTGTTTTTTTCTTTTTAATATTTTCTGGAAACTGTATCTCAGAAAAGATGGTTTGTAGTAAGATGGAAGTCCTTGTGTCAACCTTTCCTTAAAGCAAACACCTCCCAGCCTGTCTTTAAACTGGAATATATCCTGTCCTACATCTTAGTTTTTCCACCCCGACTCATGTTCTTCATCAGTTACACATTTGTAGTTGTAATAGCATTTCTTCCAGCTAGAAATGTTGAATATTAGTTTGCAGTTGCAATGGGATTAATTAGCATGTTAGGCTAGGAGCTGCCTAGATATGCTTAGTCATACCCGAGTTTTGTTTGGTTTGGCATTTTTTCTTTCCTCTCCTTTCAGGTGAACGGAAGAGCCCATACGTGGCTGTCAGCTGTGTCGTGATGGCCTTCACCATTCTGTTTGTGCAGTAGCAACAAGACTGGCGAGTGTACAAACATGAGAGCATGGAAGAAGTTCTGATAGGGAAAGATGGGAAAGCATCATCAAGTCTCCTCTCACACTGGATAGCACATTGAATAGGCTGCCTCATAATGGATGCTCCCCTGCCTGCTAACACACTGTCATCTACAGTAGTAATGATCATAATGCAACTAGCTCCAGATGACACATGCTCATTAATGTCAAGACAGTACTGGCACTCCTGATGTAATTCTTGAAAGGGTGTCTGATGTATATTTGAGTTCTATTGAAATTTATAATTTTTTTTTGGTTGTTGGTTTGGTTTGTTTTTTTTTAAATAGACCTATTTAATGAAACTTCAAACTGATAATGTAGCAAAGCAATAAGACCACTCATGCAAGAATAAGGATCATTGTGACTTTAGGGTATGTTTCATGACTGTATTTTAGTTTTTACTGTCTGAATAGTTCCTGACATTTTGTGGTAACTGTAGTCACATATTAAGAATGGGATCTGTGGCCTAAGCTTTCATTTCAGCTTTCATTTTTTAAACTTGTAATTCCTCAAATTATCTATCAATATTTTTATTTTAAGACAAGATATGAATAAAGGTAGGGACCAGGATTGTAGTGATACCTGACTAGCTGCTGAGAAGGCACAGACATGGGTTTTGACAGCTTGGACTGCTCTGTATAAAATATCATTTGTATTCAATTTTGGAGATCTAGGTCTCTGGCAAATCTTGGGTAGATTGGTTTGAGTTGGAAGGGACCTTAAAGCTCATCCAGTTCCACCCCAGGAGGCAGGGACACCTTCCACTGGACTATACTGGTCAAAGCCAGGCCTTGAAGATTCCCCAGCTTTCTTCAGTATTATGAGAAGAGATTTCTAAACACTCTGTTACATGTTATGTAGGGTTGCTAAATCAGCTAAGTGAACAGGTAGCTTCTTAGAGCGTCTATGGATAAGGAAGTCATGTGTCCCAGTATTGGAAAGGTGAGAGAAAACAACTAAATGAGATTACATTCATTGTTAATTAAGATTAAATTAACTTTAGTAATACTTTCCATTACCATTCACTCTATAATTTGGCAAACTTTTAATAGTCTGGCAACTTATTTTAATAATGCTTGACAGTGTGTTTACTCCAGGCAAAAATATGTCTTCTTACTGACTGTGTTTGAGGGAGTTGTTTGTCAACAGTAGCTTTTTGTTGCTCAAAAAACTTGTATGATCAGAATGAACTAAGCTGACAATAAAACACACTGACAGGCATGTAACTCTTGTCATTCTTATTTGAAAAAAAATTGTTTCATGGACCCAGATTAACCTGCATTTAGAAAAAAAGTGATTATTAGTTATTAACTTTGTATGTTCTCACATACACCTTCGTATCTAAATCACCACTAGAAGTAATCATCCAAAACTGTTCTCTAATTTGGAGCCAGGAAAAAATTAGATCTCTGCAATTTAGGCCAAATAAATACTCCTGGCTGTAAACCAGGCAGCTTAAAGGCTGTAGAGCTGTATGATGATGACCATACTGCACACACAAAGAAGGCTTAAACTGCAACAGACCTGGGGAGAGATGAAATCTTTTTCTGTGACTCTGAATATGGATACTGCTCCAAACACAGCATCAAAGCGACTCCTTTCTGGATTTCAAAGGTGCCATTCCGAGACGAGGGAAGTTTCTAAGGGGTCTTGGGTTTTGACTCTTGGGTGTATACATGTTCAAAATATGCAAAGAATCATCTGTTAACTGCCTATATTAAGCGATTATATTCTAGTTGTTAATATTTATGGGGCTTTGTTATAAAAGTGTTTGGATGGTATTTCACACATTTCTAATTCATCCAAAGCTGTTCTAGTTACCAGATTAATTCTTAATTAGCTGATATGTTTAGCTGTAACTAAGAACACAGGTGAAACAATCCAAGGAAATTTTTAGTTCTGAGAATTATGAAAACCATTGACATTGTATTGCAAAAGCCTTTCCTGTGCAGAGCATTTTATCACTGAAGTTTGTGCAAACAAGCCTCTTCCTATTTGTTGCTTCCTGTTCACACTTGAAAGTTATTTCTTACACAGTTCTTCATTTTGTCCTAGATGCAGGTTATTGATGGATACTTTCTAGTTTGGGATGTTTTTTGTTCTCCTCGTTACATGACATTTATGGGATGTACATGGTCTGCTAGCTGCATGGTTGCTCAACAGTGCTACTTTAGCAGCAAAGTAAATAACACATTTCTCAGTAGCAGCTGGCAATACAAGTTCAGCAACACTAAATTGTACCTAAGAGTTAGGAGTGAGTGTAGGCAGATGGGTTATCTATGATGGAGCTGCTCAACACTTGCCTTTAGTCAAAGTACCTGCAAACAGGATCTTTAAACTGTGACAAACTTCTGTTGTTTCAGAATGACTGCTTTAGGCAGGTGTTTGCCTCAGGATGAGTTCTTTATTTTTCAAAATATTGTGTTTGAGGAGATTGATACCTCAGCTTTTACTAAGAGATGATGAAAACACTGTTTTCCCATGTTAGAAGCCATTTTGCTTTCTTTCCTTTTCTCAGGCAAAGGAGACATACAAACCAAGAAAACCTTGACATTTGACCATGGTATAAATGATGTGAGAAAGAAGGGTAAAGTATAGCTTCAGGCACACATACTTAGTAAAGCTTCCTCAAGCAAATCATCCTGCTTAAACTCAGCCTGAACTGTGTCATTTTCAAAGAGTAATGAATAAGTTCAGATATGGCTCTGTCAGAAGAGGTGTGTCCTGGGTTTAGCAGTAGCAGTCATTTTTCATCTTAGTAGCTGGTGCAGTGCTGCTGTTTAAAATCCACGACAAGGTGCTAGGGAAAATAACCTTTTCTTGCACTCTGTCTTTGCTCAGAGACTGAGAAGTTAAATGTTTACTACCAGATGATTTAGGTGCTAAAGTACCCTGAAATACCAGATGCACAGTTGCAGGATTTGACATAAGTTGACAGAGTAGATTGCAGCTATCAAAGGTGGCTGAGGAGACAGCATCAGGAATTTCTAGCTGAAGTACAGGAGCATACAAGTCTGTACACTTCATCCTGTGTAGAGGATAGAAGTTGCATGGGGAGTGAATGGAATAGTGATTAAATATAACATCTACTGTAGTTGTGTCTACTACCATAGAAAAGTACTTCCATGTTGGCACTTCATCCTTTTATCTAAACATCATGAATGGTGGCTCTAGCATTTGACAGGCTGCCGGTCTGCAGATATTGCACACCTTGCATGAAAGGTGAGTGTGGTACAGGCTGTAGCTTTAAAGTGTAGATAAGAGGAGGCGTCTTGTTTTTCTTTGCTAATAAGAGAACAGTGATAATACAGATGAGCATTTTTCTGTAGGACAATGTACCCTGGATCAAGATTATGCAACTTGAAAAATGTCAGGCGTTCTCCTTTCTAAGTTACACATGCAGAAGGAAGAGGTACAGGCTTGTCTTTGGCACATGATGGGTGCAGTCTGCAGAATTCTGTGTTTGTGATTGCAACTCATAGAGACCTGAACCATCTTGTGAATTGACAGAATGGCTGGCAAAGAGTTCAACTGCAAGCCCTTTCTTTCTCAGCTATCAGTTGAACTGAGCTGTTGTGCTCAGCTGTATTGCTGTTGCTTCATTAAAGGTGTACCATGCTAAAGTTTACCAAAATTGCATAAATTTGAAATCTTGGAACAAAATGTGTCATAGAATCCTAGAATGGTTCAGGGTTAGAAGAGACCTTAAAGCTTACCTGGTTCCAACACCCTGCCATGGGCAGGGCCACCTTCCACTAGACCAGTTTGATCCAAGCATCATTCAGCCTGGCATGTCGATCTGTTTACTGTATGCAAATAGAAATTTGCTGCTTAACAATGCAACTGATAGTAAATTAATGCAGTAAGACTTGAAACATCATTTGTTGTTCTTGGAATACACAGAATATTTTATACCCTGGCATGTACTTGCTGTCGATTAATGTTATATTAACTTTCATCCATATCTGCACTCTTACTGACCTCAAATTCAAAGCAGGGATTTAGGAAGACTAAACTGAAAAGCAGTAATAGCCATGTTGGGAAATGAGTAAAGCATGAGTAAGAGATGGGATCACTGTGGAGGTCTGATGTGCTGGAGAGACTAGTAAGCAAATGGGCAGACACAGTTAGTGGAGGAGGAAAGATAAAGTGAAGTCCAAGGATGACTTCCATGTTCTTGGAACAATGTTATTGTTCTATGAATGCCCTTTCTACCTCATTAACCACAGCCAGCGAGCAGTGGAAATACACTGTCACCAAGAGGTGAAGTTGGAATGGGGTAGAGGAAATAATTACTCTTAGTGCTTTCAGGCTTTTATTCTTTCAGTTCATTCGCCATCTGAAACAATTCATGTTGCCTGTGAAAACAACACATTATTCACAGATAAAGTAATGTGCAGTCATTCTCTACAGCCCCTAGAAGCAAAGCATTAAACACCATTTTGCAATGGACTGTTAGAAATACAGTGAGGATTGCTGTTACTCCCAGTATTATGACTGGTGTTGGCCCACTGCTGAACCCTCCAAAACATGCCTGGGTCTCTGATTACGTATTGCAGTAAAGCCACCCTTTTCATCTTTCCCAGTGTTACCTCAACACATCCGTAAGGATGAGGGAGGCCCAGTGTCTTCAGTTCTATCCTGTTGACATCAGTGGGAGAGCCCACCATCTAATGTTTAGAAAGGCTCACTGTGATCTAGTGATCACTTCCACTCCTCTCTTTCATGCCACAACTACTCTGAAGAAAATAAAACCAACATCTTCCTAATACATTGCAATGCTAACCTTGGTAAAAACCACCAGAAGCCAGGAATATATGATCTAAGCCTGCTTTCTCATACTCGTGGTATCTTTATCTAGTCAAAACATTCACAATTAGGGAAGGTTTTCCAGTCTGTTTTTTTTTCTGCCTTTTCTCTTGTTTTGCTTGAACATTGTTAGGCAGCCCAGGCACATCTGAAGAGTTCTTTGAACATATGAGGCCCATATAGTTTCCATATGGATGGCACTTGGCTAGCTAGAAAACTAGTTTCCTTTAGCTCATGTATGCAGTGTAATCAGCATGCTGGGTGTGGAAGGTACATGTACACATTGAAAACAAGGTCTTGGCTATGTGGCCTGAATAGTTTGTTGACTACAGTTCTTATAGTTTTATAAATTACACCCTTTTTCATGATGCATTGAGTTCATAACCAAGGCAAAATGCATGAAGAAAATACAGTCATTCTGCAAGACTTTCTGACAGTTGGAAAAAAAAATGAACAACAAGTGCTTTTGGTCAGGGAGGATGTTCTTCAGGTCCAAAATGACAAATCTCACACAAAGAACTAATGTAGAATCAGCTTTCAATTTGTCAGCTCTTGTTTCTAACCTGAAAGGCTTGTGTGCCCGAAGGCAATAACTGACAAGATGTGATGTCTCTCTGGACAATTCTTGCCTAAATTTCATGACCGGTTCATTGGCTAATAGACCACAGGTAGTCCTCAGGAAGTAGCCTCTCCCTTCATGGTGCACCCTTCTGTTTGGCTCTTTGGTAGCTGGAGCCCAGGCTCCTCTGATAAAATGTCAGTCAGACTGAATCTTCACTCAGGCTTCAGAAATAAAAAAGCCTTTAGCTCTGCAGCTCACGTGTTGCCTCTCACCTCATCACATCATTTTCATTACTTGAAAGAGCTTTTTGGAAGTTGTACCATGGGAAAAGAGATTTTCCCTTTAGCTCAACTAAGCGAATGGGAAGCAGTCACCACCCATCTCCAGCAAAACAAAGCATATCCAGAGCAACATTATTTCAGTAAATGGCCATGTTTGTGCAGACCACAAACAAATGTTGCCTGTGAAACACAGACCAAGTCACCAATTTGTTTTAGGCCTAATTAAGTGTTGTCTCATGACATTGATCTTTCTCATGATGCAAGCACATATAATCCAAACACACTGCACCAGGCTCCTTGACATCCTCTGCATCATACATTTGCATCATACATAAACTACTTAGAGGAGCCTATCACGTCACTCATACCTCATGACAGCACTTACTTTTGTCAAGCTTAGTGATTAGAAAAACTCTTATTTTCTCTTAAATAAGGAGGTTTTAACAGGGTAAAATTGTATATGGTTTCATTTATTCTGACAAAGAAAAAAGACTTGTTTTAAGACACAAAAGACTTCTTGTTTTAAAGCAAAGTCAAGTCAGGTCAACATATAAAATTACCCTTTTCCATTCTAAAGTCTTCACATCTGGTCATTCCCATATGCAAAAACTTAAATAACCTTTCAGGGCTGCAGTAGGGCTAACAAAAACTCCAACAAAATGCTAAATGTATTTGGACATTTGTGTCACACCCAATGGAATTAAAAGGAAATAAATAGTAAATTAACAGCATTGGCAAACTGCTTTTTTGACTATGTAGCACCACTAGCATATTTTACATGTGTATCACAGTCATGAATAAGTCAGACCAGACATGCATTCATAAAGCAGTTTTGACTTCCTATTAAGCTATATGCTTATTTTCCTTCGCCCACCCTTTTCAGCTGTTAAAGGAAGCTAAGGGAATGTACTCTTTACCTCTTTAGAACAAATGTTAACTCCAAATTCTCATTATTGATGTACATAGACTGATAAAATTCTGAGAGAAAAAAAGATAAAATCCCTTCCTAATGATAAACTATTATTTATATTTGAATTGGTTTTTATTACAGACATAAAATCCTGACACCAAAGATGGCACTTAAAATTACCATCATCATTAGCAATGTGCCTGGGGCTAGAGGGCTTGAACTGGGTTCCTCATTCAAGGGGATTTCATGAGCACACAAAAGCAAGATTTTTCTTCCCCATACCCCTTTCCTGCACTGATAGTGCATCTGCCTGCCAAGGAACAAGTTTTGACATCCTTCTGATAGTTTAATAATAACCTTTCTTAAGAGACCGGAGGTATGGAATAGATTTTAGTCTCTGGTGACTTCCTGAAGTAATAAAAATTGTCTCCTTGTCTTATTCTTACAAGGCAGAACAAATCCTTTGAAATTCAGCTGCTTCAGACGGTAGCCTGATCTGTTGTTTTGGCCATACCACCATCTTCTTCGTACCCCTCCTGCCCAAATTCTCACTTTTACAGCCATTTAAGCTCTTTCCCAATGACACACAGAAGATTCTTCCTCCTTACTCTGACCTGCAACAAATCCAGATTTGAAAGCAAATTTCCCCTCAACAGCTCACTTCTCACGTGTTCAGGTCTTTGTGTGTGTAAAGTGGCTAACTTCATTTGAAATGAATGTCTTGTTCTACATTTCAAATCCATCCATAGCTAATTCCTTTTGAAACTCCACCTGTGGAGTGCCAGTTAACCAACTCGTAATGCCTTGGCAGTACCTGGTCACAGTCTGCTTACAGACGACAGAGGAAATAGCTATGAGACCACAACGCTTCCCATTTGTTTGATACAGAGTACTATGTAGCTGTGCCAAATGGTTTCATAGAAGCTTTGCTAACCAGAGTTGCTGCTGAACATGGTGCAAGAACATCTATATGAAACCTAAGGCACAGTTCTGTGTCCATCCTTTGGCACCAGAAGTTCCTGTGTTGTGTCTGATGCCCCAGAATCTTGGGGGAACCTAAATACAGAGATGTTTACCCAGCAACAACTGAGCTGCTCAGACCAGCTCTGCCAGAGAAGAGTGTCTCCTTTCCAAGATCAAAAATACAGAATTTAACTAAAAAGGAACACAACTGGTTAAGCTCCCTTCATTGTTCCATCCCATTTATCATCTATTTTGCCCTCCTGTTTTTATCTGCTAGATAGCTGCACACTAGTGCAGCCTCTTCCTAGCACAACACACTGCCACCATGGAAAGCAAGGCACTTCATGCTTTTTCCTGGTTTTCCCTTTTGTATGTTTGAGGTGATGGTGTTGCTGGCTTGCAGCAACATACATTCAGTATGTGCTCACAATTGTAACAGTATAGGCTATTCCCTAAACTCATTCAGCCCATTCATCTCACATTTGGAAAATACGTTTCTAAGGAAAAACAGGTCACAAACCACAAAAGTGCTCCTTATGACAAGTTTATTGTATTTAGTATGCCTTAGTGAAGGGCTCTGAACTGTGCATACACAAACAGACCTCATCACTCCTTGTCATAATAAAGTACAATATAATACACAGACAAGTGCTCCAGTGCCTTGACCTGAGCAGGAATGGAAGCTTGGTCCTCTTCACTTCCATTGCCAAATAATTCACTATTCTTGGGAGTCATTTATCAACTCCTTGCTGAGCCAGCAGACAGTGTTCTAAAAAGCCCAAAACCACTACCTGCCCTTTCTTAGTCTCAGGGTTCAGACTCCAGATGGAGAAGTAGGAAAACAAAGAGCTTTTTAAGACCATCATAGTTAGCACCATCAAAAACAATATGTGACCACGTAGTGCATGTGTCTATTATGGTCTATGTCTTGCAAATGTTGACCTAGCTATTTGTTTGGTTATGCTCCAGACCTCCCTAACTTCATAATTTTCTCCTACAATTCCCTAATTGAAAAGCCCGTGCTCAGTTAGGGACTGGACAAGCTCGTTTCAAAACCATCGCACCTATTCAACATGAACAGTGCAAAATGCCTAGTGAGAAGGGACAGGGACAGAGGAAAACAAAATATCCAGCTGAAAAACAACACGAGGAAAATATGTGAGAGAAAGCAGGAAAAAAACAAGTGGCACAGACTATATTTTTGTGCTGCTTCAGTCATTTGAAGGATTTAACCATTTGCCTTGCACTTTACCCAGCTTCAGGGTGAGCACTGCAAGGTGCCTCCCATCTGCATGGCCAGAGGGTGGGAGCAGTCCCCAGAGAGGAGGTGCACACCGGAGGCTGAGGAAGATGAAGAACTCAAGTCTGGATAAACATTCAAAGCAGTCAGCATGCTGACAGCATTTCTGAGTAAAAGGGATCAACACTTCTCCTACCAGAGCTCACTACCTAGTTCTCTAAACCACAGAAGAGCCAAGCTGAGCAGACTTAAACACTTAGGGGATGTTATGCCCCAAACCCCAAGTCCCAAACCTTCCCAATAGCTTTCTTACATTGAGACACACGTCTTTCACCTAAGCATTGTTGTAACCAGGACAGTAAACTCAGGAGTACTCATGATTTTATATCAGTAACACGTGTTAGTTTTAAATACACACTTTGTATGACCTGGGAGACAATATTTCCGAATGCTTTCAACACCATGTAACATTTTATATATCTAAAGCATAACTCCCATTGCTTGTGACTATACCTGCAGTCAACCAATGCTTTTGAAAAGAAAAAAATCAGTGTTGGAAAGAATATTAGTGAACAAGTGAGGAAAAAGGAGATCAGATAACCTAACACCACTCAGCACAGAGAAAATGCAATTTCATGTTTTTGTTATAGCAGTGATGAACATTAAGCTGTCTATCTTGTTAGCTCATAACACATTCATTATGCATCTTCCAGCCTCCACGTGAAAGCAGCCAGTTCCCATCCCTATTTAACCCTAATTCATTCCTGGAATAGTTTCACCCCTAGCACTGAAAGAGGTGCAGGGCCTCTGAGAAAATTCCTGTGTCAACAACATGTGCCTGAGCTTGGTCTGACAGTACTGGAGAGGCCACCCAAGGTTCAGGAATTGGACAAAGTTAAGTGGAATCTGCTTAGACAGTATTAAAATATGTACAGTAACAAGCTCCAAAGCTTAGCAACAGTCATGTTTGGACTTTCCTTTATCCCTCTAAATCTAGTTCTAGAAGCTGCATTACAGCATTTGATCCTGGGAAGTAACTGAACAGTTTCTATTGCCATTCTTCTTAACATGATATTTAAACAGATTCTGGATCAACTTTTTTTTTTTTAACCTGCAATCTCAAGCATTCTGAAGATAAAATAATTCTGTCTAAAAATACTCCTGATTATAGCGTACCATTCTGTTGATGGGAAAACTGGTGTAGGCACAATTAGAGACCTCATCAAAGCAAATTGGTTGAGTTTTTAACAGATGGATATGCTGTTAAGCAATTCCACAGCCCCGTTAGAAATATGGAAACATCTTCACATGAAGCTTTTGGGAGTCAGCAAAAATACTCTTCACCAAGTTATGTGTGATCTTACTTTATTTTGTCACAATGATCCCCTGAGTTATTCTCCAGTGCTGAATTATAGAATGGTAGAATCCCAGACTGGTTTGGGTTGGAAGGGACCCTAAAGCTCATCCAGTTCCAGCTCCCTGCCACGTGGAGGGACACCTTCCTCCAGACCAGGTTGCTCCAAACCCCATCCAACCTGTCCTTGAACACTGCCAGGGATGGGGCAGCCACAGCTTTTCTGGGCATTTTTTGCTACAGCTTCACCACTCTCATACTGTTAAACACAAGACCCTTCCTGCTCCTTTGTTGCAGTTTCTCTACATGTGCATTTTGTTTTCAGCAATCTGATGGCACAAATGAGGCAACACAGCACCAAAAAGGAAACAAAGTCCCGCAAGTCCACAGATTGCAAATTCTAGGTTATTCATTTCCCCCATTATCCTCATGCTAGCATCAGGGAGTAGCCTGACCAGAGTGACAAGCATAGGATCCAAGCACTCTGGTGTGGCTCCGGTGCTAACTGGCACCATGCTACTTCCATAGCCAGCAGACAGCAGCCTTCTATGCCACTTCAATTTATCGTCAACACCCCAGGGTCTCACCATGCAGCAGGGATCAAGACACCTGGAAGGCTACTGTACTCCAAGCCCCTTCATCTGTGTACTCTCATGCCTTCAGGTACATGGAGCAATTCAGCTATACACTAATAGCGTTAGACCTTTCTCAGAGGGCATCGACCTTTACTTATTCCACCATGTCAGAACACCCTCTAGTTTTTCAGAGAATAACATATAGAAGTAAGCACACAACTCAGGATGGGAAAGAAACACCTTGTCCAGTGCCAGTTCTAGGAGAGCCAAGACCATTGACAGACTATTAGCTAGCACTAAGTAATGTGAAGAATGCCCATAAAATTTTATTTATATAGAGAGAAAGATATATTTTATGCAGGAGTGGGATCTACTCAGAGGTCTTCTAGCCAAGTTCTTGCTGATTTAAACTGTAGTCCAGACAGTAGCCATTTAAACAATAATAACTCAAAATAAGACCCTTTAAGAAGGTATTTTATCACTTTATTACAGATTATAAATATAATTATCAGGTACTGTGTTATTCTGCTATGCTGCTGCTAAAAAGATGGAACACTTCCACCTTCCAAGCTGTGATTTCTCTATTGCATAGCTACTTGGAATGAACTTGCTTGGCTAAATTAGCTAAAGTGGAGCTAAGCTAAATCATCTTTACTTCCAAAAAAAGTTAAATTAAATCATCTTTACTTCTAAAACAACTGAACTAAATTAGCTTTACTTCCAAAAACTTCTATTCCAACAGGCTGTTGTTATATTCTGTTTGAAAGCTTTCTTCTTTGACGTAAGACTCTTATTGACACTTTTTTGTCTCAGAAAAGGCATTAGTACTTCTTCTTTCAGAATAAAATATTCTTGTTTTGGAAAGAAAAGAAAACCTTTCCATTCATTGTAATCATAAAGAATGATGCTTCTCTTACAGGTCATGTTTACAAAATTCACAGTTCACAAATGTGTATGATATTAGCAGATGATACTCATAGGGAATGATAATAAAAGTATGCCCAGCTGGATACTATTGCTCTTCCAAAAGTGCTAAGTAATCTTTGCTGTCCCTGTGATTTACAACAATGCTAATAGAAGTAGTTTAGCAACATGCTCTGGCAAGCAAAAGCATGTGAACTAGTGTGAGACATAAATACCCTATACTGAAGGGAAAGTGCGTATTTACTGGAGAAGGAGCATGTAAAAGTAAAAAAAAAAAAAAAAAAAACATAAATAGAATTAAACACTCCACTCCCTGGGTTTCCCTCTGTATTTCTGGATATCCATTAGTCAGATTAGATTCACTTGTTCTGAGAATTAATCCAACAACAGTTGATATCTGAAATATCAAGACCCAAACAGGATCAAAGTGGTTTTAAATCAGATCTTGGGTCCTTTCTTCAACTGATACAAAATTGTTCTAACATCATGTCAAAGGTGCAGATAAAGCCCCCTGAATCCACTTGATCTTTCTGCTGTTCTGTGATAGCAATGCTCTGTTTTGTGATAATGATGCTTCATTGTGTATTAACTTGGAAGCCTCTCTTCCCTTCCTGTTTAATTTTCATGTGCAACACTGCCTTTTCATTAGAAGTTAGATTGTTTCCAATCTATTCTTGCAGGCTAACTCATGTAATTTCTCACTCACACTATTTCTGCTAAGTCTAATAGAAATAGCATCTTACCTAAAACTGTCCCACCTGCTAGGTTATTTTCCCAGTACTTCTCCCTCTTTCTGATGGAAACCCAACAGCTAGTGAAGAATACAAGAAAGATACTTAATACTGTTTTTCAGTATGTTTTTCAGCTGTAACACTGACAAAATAATACTTATTTTGTTTTCTCAGGATTTAGTTTTTGTGGACATTGTTTCTTGCTCTTTGGTTCCTGCTTGGTGGGCTTTCCACAAGCAGCCTAGAAGAGAAACTCAAGGAAAACTGTGAGGCCCTAAGGGAAATCAAATGGCATAATTACAAATGACACAAACAATAAATGAAAGTCTTTCCTGCCTCAAGCCCGTTACATTTCTAAAGGCTAAGGTAACTGAAATGCTAGGATTAATTAAGTATAGCACCAGTGAATCCTGCACAAGTTAGTAGGTCCCCTTTTTTACCTTTTAGCTGTGAGAAAATTGAAGAGACTAGAAATAGGAGATTGTTTCTCTTTTCTAGTCTATCTGGTCAAAAAGGAGTATGTTTTTGTAGGCAAGTATGAAAATCATAGAGTGATAGAATGGTTTGGGTCAGAAAGGACTTTAAGATAATCTACTTGCAACCCCCCTGACATGGGCAGGGATACCTCACAACAGACCATGTCGCCCAAGGTTCTGTCCAGCCTAGCCTTGAATAGTGTCAGGGATGGAGCATTTACCACATTGGGCAACCTGTTCCAGTGCCTCACCACCCTCACAGATGAAAAAAAATGGAGATGAAAGGGGAATTTTCCTCTAAAAAAGAGACTTGATTACAATTAGAGATTGAGTGGGGAATAAATCAAACCAGAAGTAGCTGCTGCCAACCTGCACAAATGTTATGGCTAATTGTCAACATTCAGTCAAGTATTTGTTCAAGAGAACAAATACATGTCTGCTTGTTTCTAATCAGTCTGTGGTAGTTAGCAGATGACAGAATAACACTTGTCTGGCTAAAAGGGCCAGCTTCTCTTTCATTGTGGGTGAACTTGTGAACCATGACCCCTTCCTCACCCGTGCACAGGACAGAAGAAAAATCCCTGGTGCTGTATGGTAGTGGTGGCCAGGTAAGACAGCAAAACTTAAGAGGAGAGGTAACTGTCCCAGCCAAAAAATCTTGTTTCTGCAGCTCTCTGCTTTTAAGCATCATCTGGAGAAAATACATGACTCTTTCTGGTGTGCCAGCCCCAGGCTGTTTGCAAATAGCAAGTTGGCTGCCACAGTGTGCATAGCTAGGACAAAAAGACAGATCTGCTCTTCATGCAGGAGTCAGCTGGCCTTTGTTTACCAAATGTCCTTTTGTTACTAGAAGCTGTCATCATCTTCATTGGAATAATGAAAGACATGCAAACTACAGTGTAACCTGACCAATCTATTCTCACAAAGAGCTCAAAAGTCAAGTCCCAAGCTGTATCTCAGAGAAATGCATGAAGAAAAAGGTATGAATTATAATTTTAAGATGCTGTAGAGATGTCTACATTCTTGCATTTTTAAATTAAAACATCAGTGAACAATGTAACAATCTGCTAACAAAAGAACCAGGCCTACAGGCTGGTTTATAATTCCATGTGACTATAATAAGATTATTACAATGCCTAGCCTCATGGTTAGTTTTTAATTTTGTCAGGGCCAGATGGTAGCAGGGCTAAATTGCTGTTGCAAGGTGAAATGAGAACAATTACATCAGGGAAAATCTTATATAATTATCATAGAACCATGAAATGTTTTGGATTGGAAGGGACCTGAAAGCTCATCCAGTTTCAACCTCCTGCCATGGGCAGGGACACCTTCCACGAGACCAGGTTGCTCATATAATGTTTGCTTGCAATAGGCACCTGTCTGGCAATCTGGGCATTGAAACAAACTATTACAGTAATAAGAGTTCATGCATATTTCCAAACTGCATAGTTGTTAAACCATTGAGTCCAAGTAGAGATAAGACTATGAAACCTCATAATTAGCGCTTATTTTCTAAACAGCTGTAGAGCAGCCAGTTAGACACTTTATTCTTGCTGCAAAAGGAATATAATAAGCTTTCATATGCCAAGCTTCTCTTCTGGGTCCAGGGAACAAGATCCAAAGGAAGGACTCTGAAGTATTGTTGTCATCTTTCTCAGTGATTACTTCATGGCATAGGAGAATGCTCTCCCAAATGTGTGTCTCCCACTGATTGCCCGTTAAAGGAGCTCTGTTTAACTTAAGTTGCATCAGATTGTGTTTAGCACTAAAAATTCATAGTCACATCTTCATGTGCCACAGCATTTGTGAGAATCCCAACCTTTATTCTCACTCTGGATCATATGACAAAAAAATCTAGTAAGTATGACTGTGGTTGGCTAGCCTGTGCCTCCAGAATTTTGGACCAATGTAACCACTTTCAACATTTTCATCTAACCACTAACATACTGTGGAACTGATAATTGTTCACTTTTTTCTGGTGAATATGGATCACCTATAAAACAGTTATCGTGGCTGTACAAATTCAGTGACATAGTCCTATAGAAGCAATCAATTGCACGTGATGCCCCATATGGAATAGGCTCTCACTTATTTGTTCCTTATGAAGCAAATGTTGAGTTATTTTAAAATCAGAGTTTCTTTGGTATTTTTCATCCCTTCTGCTTTGTCTCTTTGTTATACTTGTTCCCAAAAAATATGTTTAAAGAGTACTGTCATTTTTGCAAATTCATTTGATTCAAGATTTTGGAAAGTGCTAACTACATATGACCAGCTAAGAAATACAGATCAATATAACCTGCAAGTAGACACTATGAAGGTCTTCAGCAGTAAAGCTCATGATGGGTTAAATATAAGGGGAGCAATTAATTGCCAACCAGAGATAATTACTGCCATTTTATAAGGTATCTGTTCTTGGCTGGTGGGTGTAACACAGGATCTGTGCCTCCATAAAATCATAGAATCACAGCCTGATTTGGGTTGGAAAGGACCTTAAAGTTCATCCAGTTCAAAATCCCTGCCACAGGCAGGGACACCTTCCACTAGATCAGGTTGCTCCAAGCCCCATCCAACCTGGCCTTGAGCACTGCCAGGGATGGGGCACTGACAGCTTCTGTGGGCAACCTGCACCAGGGCCTCACCACCCTCATACGGAAGAACTTCTGCCTAAGAGCTCATCTCAGTCTCTCCTTTGTCATGTTAAAGCCATTCCCCCTTGTCCTGTCCCTACAAGCCCTTGTCCCAAGCCCCTCTCCAGCTTTCTTGTAGCCCCTTTATGCATGGGAGATGCTCTAAGGGGCACAAGGTGAAAGACATAGAACAGCCCTATAAATGAAAACCCTATTAATGAATGAATTAATGAATTAAACCCTATAAATGAACAGTAGCTTGCATGTGATGCACAAGAGCAAAAGAAGGTTACGTTTTGGCAGACATTTTCATGGTACATTTGGGTTACCCCAAGCAGCTATAACTTGATTCTCACCCAGTAACAGAAGGTATTTACATTTTCCTTTTGTCAGCCTAGATAACTTGCTCTTTTAGGCCAGTTATTTTTCCTGTTCTTGGCTCCAGATCTCCCCTTATTAACTAGTATAATGTTCAGCAGAAGAAATCCAGCTGGTTGAATAAAGACTACACAAATTAAATAGGAAACTTGCAGCACGCCAGTTTTTCATCTAAGCAGCATGTGTATTCAAGTATGGGTAACAAAAGCTCCCATGGCTTCAAGATTTCATTTATAGGTGCTTGTGACAAAACAAAAAAAACCAAAACCCACATTGCAAAATGTTAACAGGTCTACAGCTATTCTATATCTAAGTAGCCTAAGGTAGTATAAGCCTAAAACTAGGGGCATACAATAGTTAGCATCTGAGAGACCCAGAAGTCTGCTGGTCTTTTAAATGCTTCCTTCAGAAAGAAATGGAGTTAAAAGCTAGAAGAGTTTATCACCTTCTCTTCAAGCTGAGCTGTACTTGACCACACATCAAAGGTCAAAATCTCCTGTGACTAGGAAATTTCTTTCCCCCAGACGAGTCCCTTGGGTCTTCTTTGGTTCTTCAAACACTTCACTGGCATAAAAGAACCAGAAGAAAGTTGACCATTTTTCCCATTGTAACCAACTGAAGCTTTGCCAAAAAAAGTCTTGTAATGTGAGCCAAAATATGCATTAATTATTTCATCTGGGAGGTTCTTAACATTTTGTATAGTATGTAATACTTAAATGATAGCTTGTAAAAATCATTCTCTGAGCAGAAACTTCATTTCTTCTTTTCTTGCTGTGTTAGGTAATACATGACAACAGCTTGCTGAGGGGTATTTATCTTTAGTTTAGTTCCTTAGCATAATAATTATGGACAAGAATACAGAGATAAGGCTAAAAATACATTATTTCTTCTTTATCTTGATTGTGTACTGTGCATACAGCATACACAGAACATATCTCTAGAAAATATCTTCAAATTAAGTTTAAGAGAGTAAAACTTAAACTTTTTGTCTTCAGTGGGATTTTCAAATTATTGTAATGGAATTAGATGACTCACACTGAAATTGTATAGAAAATAATCCCAATAACACTTATGTTGTGTGTTTGGAAAATCCCTGCTTCCCTATCAGAATGTACTGTGTGATTTCTTGTTACAGTAGAATCACAAATGGGTGAGCTAGCAGGACTACTCTTGGTAATTTGCAAGATGCCAGCTCTGCCCCTAGTTGTCTCAGAATACAGAGTGCTTTCCTCAGTAAATAATGCTCAAGAATCATTCCAGCACCACAACCCAAACCCCGAGGTGTACTCTGGGGCATCCACCATAGGAAGTGCCCTTATCTGTAGATGGTCAGCATTAATCAAGACAAACAAATTAAGCTTTTCCTTTATCATCTGCAGTTCATCCTTCACAGCATCCCTTTTCTTCTACCATTTTACCTAAGCCTAGCAGATACTATTTGAATGTTCAAACATTAACAGTCCCTATTTAACTGGGAAGCAGTTCCCATTGCCACTTGGTTTGTATAAGTGTAAAATCCTGGACTGAGAGAAGCACAGGCATTTTCATGGAAACAATCTGGGTTTTGCCCAAAATGTATCAAATCTGCCAATGTCTTAGGTTTTGGGAGGTATGTATTATTTGGAATTTTGACACTTCTTCCTCCCTTTTGACGGCTCACATGGATTTCCAACAGCTCACTGTCTTTGGTACTAGATATGCCTGTTGTGAGTTAATAATAAGCGGTGAGATAATACAAAAGGTATTTTGCTCTGATTCAGTCAGCATGCAAGTCACTTTCTGGCACAAACTTTACTGTAAGAGTGGGAATTTTACTCTCCGTGAATTCTCTGTTGGTGAATTTGGACTAGGTAATCCAAGACTAAATGGGACAGTAGCGTAATTGGAAGAAAGTAGCTAAAACTGAGCAAAAATGTGCAGCGTTTTACTGATTCTTCTACTGCAAAGGCTAAGCTTTCTATATTCATGTGTGTAACTAGGCTCAATGTAGCTATGTAGCACTCCACTGCTTCCATTAACCTTCGTGGCATGGACAGGCATTACCTCTACAAACCATCAGCCACACACTGGTATCTACTACAAGCTTCTAGACAAATACAGTGGTGTTAGCTAATTTGATGCACAAAGAATGCAATCTCTTATTTCTTACAGGTCCAAATGGCCACTAAAATGGGAGACAATTCTTTCCAGATCTTAGTGTCTCTCTTGGACTCCACAGTACCAACGTATTTTTCTAGTTCTGGGAACACCCAACACATGTATTCATGTGACAAGAGGCTACCTTGGCAGCTTGCCTCTGTTTCCCAATACCATACCTCCCTTAGCACTGTGATTCTGGGAAGAGCTGTTAGTGGAAACGGCTCACTGGGCAAGTGGGGCTGTCAAGGAAGGAGGTGGAAGAAATGGGAAAATGTGAGGTAAATGAGCTAATCTCAAGGCAGATGCAGAATATCTTCCAATACAAGTGTTAGATCCTTTATTCCAAGGAAAACAGTCAGAAGAAAGCAAATCTTTACCAACACCAGACAATATTTTGGCATGAGGTAGCACCAAACACCTAAAGAATGTCAAGTCTGGATAGTAAACACAGTACTTAGAGATTCAATACTCCGTCAATACCCCCTCCCCCCACACCCAGGCCCCCCAATTTCCCAGCACTCAATGTTGTGTCACTGTGTCACTTCCTTCACTCATAAACAAACAAACAAACAAATAAATAAATAAATAAATAAACAAAGTAACATCCACCTCTTTTTAGGGAAAACACATCAGTATTACATGGGTTTCTTATTTATTTACTTTGGAAGTTTGTAATAGAGTGAAGACAGGTTAATACTTTTTCTTCTTGCAGGAAGTGTGGACGCTCATGCTCATCAGAGTATTTGTTCTCATTAGAGACTCTCTTAGTAAGCAGAAATCAGAAAACCAGTATGTGTCATCTTTCCCACTCTCAGCCATTGGTATGCAAAGACCCGTGGCTCTGGGAGGAGAGTGAACTGGAGATATTAACTGCTACACCCATACTCATAGCCATGTAATTTCTGCAGGATATAGGAAATAATTATTTATTTTTACTCCAGGCTTATCACAGGAAATTGATTCTTTCCTCAGTTTATCTGGAATAATATACAGTTTTCAGACAAAGGCATACATTTGCTAAGAATATTAAATAAATGAGTATACTTTTTGTTTTGTTCTTGGAGGAATTAAAGCAAGGACTTCCCTGTTGCTGACAGTGGTGTCGTGCAATAATCTGATCACTGTAAAGCCGTATCTGGTCCTAATTCCCAAACTAACACCATATGTTTTCAAGGCATGTTCCCTTGCAAGCCTGCTTTGCTGGAGAACAATAATGCAGGAATTTCAGCTTCCATGTTTCAGCACCTCATCATGGTTGTTAGAGAATGGTGAGAGGGATTTGAGAGCTGCAATGCTGCCAAAGGCGGCTGCAGTGGCCAAGGAGGGTTTTACAGCAGGGTTGAAGTTGCAGATGCGAACTCAGCCCTTGGTGGGGCTGGGGCAGCTGTGCCTGACCCAGGGTCAGCAGGTCCCTTTGCCAGAGTATCCCATGAAGGCATAGCAGGATCTGGCACCTCTCCAGCCAGCGCTCTGCAACACCCAGCCGCTCTCACACAGATCAGGTTGTGAGAGATTCATGTCTCCAGGCAAGCTTCAGTAATTTAGAGAAGCTGGACTTAGCAATGGGGCAGAAGATGTGAGCATTACAAGCAAGCCACTGTATTATGGATCAACCCCTCATCCCAAAACAGCTCTTGACAGTTGGCTTCATGGTTCGTTTCCCCAGAATGTCCAAACAGGTGCCCCTGGACAGCCGGCAGCTGGGGTGGGCAAGCTTCCGTAAGACTTCCAGGCCCTGCTTCTGGCTGAATAAACTGGGTTTCCCATTCTTCTGCTTCCCTGTGGCTTACAAGAACAGCAAAGCAGGGATAACTGATCTCACTATCATGCATGAGCAGCAAGGAACATGCATTCAGAGCTCCTTTGAAGGTGGTACTGCCCATGGCAGGGGGTTGGAACTGGATGAGGTTTAAGGTCCTTTCAAACCCAAACCAGTCTGGGATTCTGTGATTTAAAAAATACATGGTTATCACAAGCTCCCCCTGTATCACACCAGAAGTGCTGGCTCTACTTTTCAGGCACAACTCAAGTCCCTAAAGAGGTGTACAGATAAGAAGAAGACTTATTCTGCTGCTTTTGTTTCACATACACCTGCAGTGAATATTGTGAATTAAGATTGATCTTCCTGTGCGTTTTTTCACCTATAATGATAGTGCGGTGGTTCCCACTGAATAAATAGTAGCAGTAAAACCTTCCCTCACAACAGTCTGTACAATATGTTTAAGTTTGCCAAACTGCTTGAGCAAGACAAATTATTGTCAGAAATTATCCATATAAAATCCTGATTTGAGAAAACCAATAATCAGATATGAAAATGAATCACTTTTCATCACATCAAACACAGGAAGCAGCCCAAATGTTGTTGAGTTGTTTGGACTATGAAGTCTCCAGAAAAAAAATAAAGTAATGCTGAAACGCATATGGCTTCTTTCTTAGAAACGATTCATCAATATACCCCAAAGTCCTGAAGGCTTCAAAGCAGATGAAGAAAGTGGCAAAACTGGACAAATATACTTTGTGTTGGCATATGCCATAGAATCCCAGACTGGTTTGCGTTGGAAGGAACCTTGAAGCTCATCCAGTTCCAACCGCCTGCCACAGGCAGGGACACCTTCCACTAGATCAGGTTGCTCCAAGCCCCATCCAACCTGGCCTTGAGCACTGCCAGAAATGGGGCAGC
This sequence comes from Melopsittacus undulatus, assembly GCF_012275295.1. Classification (NCBI taxonomy): domain Eukaryota; kingdom Metazoa; phylum Chordata; class Aves; order Psittaciformes; family Psittaculidae; genus Melopsittacus; species Melopsittacus undulatus. The sequence goes on along the minus strand of NC_047557.1, from coordinate 74,114,214 downwards.
CACAGCTTCTCTGGGCACCCTGTGCCAGGGCCTCACCACCCTCATACGGAAGAACTTCTGCCTAAGAGCTCATCTCAGTCTCCCCTCTGTCAGGTTAAAGCCATTCCCCTTGTTCTGTCCTTACAGGCTCTTGTCAAAAGTCCCTCTTTAGGTTTCTTGTAGCCCCTTCGGGCACTGGAGCGGCTGGAAGGTCTTCCCAAAGTTTTTATATCATACACAGTCACAAGGGTTTTTTTGTAGAAACAGAATGGACATAGCCCACTCCTACCTTGCCGTAAGACAAACCTGTATTGGTATTGCTGTTCAAAAGCATGTAATTTGGAAAATCACTGAGTGATCCTATGAAGTTTATCAGCCTCCAAACAAAGACTTTACAGGTACTAGAAAGAGATTGAGTGTACTAATTGTGATTTGTCATTAAAGTTAAGTGCTCGAATTTTTCTTTTATATTTACAATTGCACTGCAGTAAAAAACACTTGAAGTCCCAGCTGAGTAAGGCTGTATTTTACTAAGCCCAGTAAATTCAGTAGGACACCATCCTCTTGAACAGAAAACATTTTGAAAGACCAGAAAAGTAACACTTTAAAGAGCTATTAATGACAGTCTAATAGCATGAGGATTTGCAAAACCTTCATGTCTGGCTCTAAATCCATCTGCTAAATGCTACTGTCACTCCACCACCATTCCTACTTTAATTTGAACTTCTGTCTAGTGATGGAAAGAGGTGTTTATTTCCATCCAGAATAAGCAGTATCACCTGCAAAAGTCTCCAAAATTCTCTGTGATGCAGCACATCACCAGCTCTCTTACGCGATAAGAGGTCTCTCGTTCCACATTCCAATGGTGCTTTATCCAGGGATTACAGCCATGAATATGAAGCTCATCGAACATGAAGTGAGGCACATCACTGCAGTACTCCACTCTTTGTGTTATCTGTACAAGCCTACTGCTCAGCTGCAAGCAGTGTGCTAGCTCTGCCAGGCCGGTGCAACTCTCTGCCTTTCCAGATGTGCGCTGTGGTTGCACGTTGCCACTGCTCCTCAAAGGGACAGGAGTCACAGAAATTACTTGCATCAGGACCCTCATTAACTGACATTCAAGCAGTCCTGATTTAAATCACAGGAAATTTCACATCAGGTCCTGACTGTGCTCGCATAGATGCAATAACATTTCAGTAACTGAATTGAACTATGCAAGCCTTCTGCAAAAGCAGGAATTCCCACCAAACAGTCTAACATATGAGATTTTTGATATAAGTAATTTCTCATAAAATATGAGCTGTTATTCTGATAACTAACAGATTAAGTTCTTAATGGAAAGATTGTTTTTGCTTCAGGATAAGGTAATGGGGAGGGAAGAAGAAGAAAAGGAACCTCAAACCAAAACAAGTTCATCATCAAGAGAAATAAAGAGTGGCATAGTGGATCTGCAAAAGGTACATGAGCATGTACGTAGGAATCACAGGCTCTCATTCAGGTCTGGCCCCACCTAAGCTTATGCTGATACCTTCTTAACACCCACAAAACCCACCCTCACTATCCTCTATGCCTAGCTTGGGATACTGCCTTGAAGGGCAGTCTCCCCAAGGTGGGGACAAGCCTTGGGGGACTGCAAACATCCTTGCTCCTACAGACTTCTTTGAGTACATGGTTCTGGTTTCCTTTTCTTCTGCTAATCTGCCTCTTCCCCCTTTCCTCCTTAACCACTACCATGCATCAACTACTTTGAATTGCTCCATGCAGGATATCACGCTGGCATGCAGAAGACACCCAGGTCTCCTAGTGCGTATGGGATGAAGTTTGTAACACAAACTTGTACATTTTAGAATAACACTGTGGGCAAACCAGCTATTACCTAACCTTGCTGGGCACTGAGGCCCACCATCTGCTGTTGCTTCAGTTTTTATGGCTGTTGCCGGCTCTCATGGTTGCTTTCCCCCTCTCTAATCAACACTAGAGAGTGTGCAACTCCTGCTCTGTGAACTCCTGCACTCCTGCACTCTGTCATGGCACTCAGGCAGCCCCTTGTCAGCAGGGTGCCAGAGAGCCTCACAGGCATTAACTTATTAGCCCTCATATCCCTGACGATATGGACAGCTATTATTATCTCCATTTACTGAGTGGTGGGAGGGGGAGCAGAAACTTTTCCAGATGAAGCATCCCAGCCCAAGGTCATGCAGGAAGCACAGCCAAGCTGGTTTCTTACTCTCTTGCTTCTGAGGTCCTCCTGAGGAAGACAACGCCTCTTTGCAGCTGGGAAAAACATAATTTTTTTTGATAGTCAGTACTTACCCCCATGCAGCAGCAGGCAGAGCAGTAGAGATCTTAATGTAAGCATTGAATGTATTTCAGAGAACAAGGGAGAGCATCCTCCAGTGTGCAGGGCACAGAAACAGGCATCTTCAGGTCAGACAGAAAAATAACCATCAGTTCTCAGCAGACTGATCTTGGGCAGATTGTTTATTTTGACTTTGTGCTAGGTTTTTCATCTGTTGGGACAAACAAGCTATGCCCTCAAAACGTCCTTGCCACAGAGGGGACATGAGCAGCCAAGGATGTGTCTGAGGACATGGCTCCCGCCTCGCATGCCGTACACCACCAAGGGTGTGTGTAGCCTTCTCCTGCACAACCCACATCACTCCAGCTAAAACAATACCAGGTGAAAACTCCTGTCACATCACTTGCTGAGGGGGGTGGCTTGAGAAAGGACATCTGTGGCACCAGAGCGGAGCTGGGGGAGATCAGCGTCCAGAAACCTCACCACAGAGCAACAAAAGCCACTGAGGAGGGAGCCTCAAGTCCTCGACAGGACTTGCAAAGAGCTCAGCTACTGCGAGGAGGTGACTCACCAGGGGCGGAGACAGGAGGAGTGGCACCAACTATGAGTGATTAAAAATCTACCCAGGAGCACGGTGAACAGAGCGGGTGAACAGAGCAGGTTGAGGGAATTTGCGCAGCAGTTTGCGCGGGATGGTGAGCACTCGCCATACAACCAGGGTCCGGTCTGGGAGCTCTGCCCCGGCCGCCCCAGTGGTGACCAGCGTAGGCACCCAGACAGAGCTGGTAAGTGGGGAGGTTGCGGTGCAGAGCTTGGAGTGTAGAGAATGCCTGCACTGGTCTGGTGAGGGAAAGGTGCAGAATGGGCAGGGCTGCGCTCGCTGCTCCCTGATGGAGGTCCTCCTCCAGCAGGTGGCTGAGCTACGGGATGCTGTCAGGAAGCTGCAAGATGTCAGGGAAGCTGAGAGGAAGCAGGACTGCTTGCTCCAGGACCAAACAGCACAGGGGCCTCAAGATTCCCCTCTAACTCATGGAGGAAAGAAGGAGGCTGTTGATCAGGGAAGCTGGGAATTAGTAACAAAAAAAAAAAAAAACAACCAAAGGAGGAAGAGAGCAATTAAAAGCAAGGGGCTTCCTCCTAAATCTGCTGTACCCACCCAGAACCGCTTTGCTGTCCTGCAGGGGGCTGATGAGGAAATGCACTTGCATCAGAAGCAGTCGGCTGGTGCACTGGTACAGAAGATCTCTACTGGTGCCGCCAGGAAAAAGCGGCGGGTTATAGTAGTAGGGGACTCTGCCTTGAAAGGGACAGAAGCGCTCATCTGTCGGCCTGACCCGGTCACAAGGGAGGTGTGTTGCCTACCTGGGGCACGGATCAGGGATGTTGCAGAGAGGCTGCCTGCTCTAGTAAGTCCCACGGACTATTACCCACTTCTAGTGATACATGTGGGTGCTAGGGATATAGATAGTAGTAGCCTGAGGAGTATAAAGAAGGACTACAGAGCTCTGGGAGAGGTGATCAGGGGTTCTGGAGCTCAGATAGTCTTTTTGACAATTCTCCAAGACACAGGGGAGGACCTTCCAAAGGCAAGGAGGATTGGACAGGTTAATAAATGGTTAAAAGGGTGGTGTCATAGTCAAGGGTTTGGGTGTCTTGGACATGGGGCCCACATTTGTAGGCCAGGCCTACTGGCGGCTGGTGGAACTGCTCTGATGAAGAAAGGGAAGAGTGACTTTGCTGGGAGGCTTGCCAGACTTGTTAAGGATGCTTTAAACTAGTTGTGTTGGGGGAGGGGAGCATCATTCCATCCCAACACACCCAGCCAGTTGCCAGCACCTATAATAAATACTCTGAGCAATGTAGTAATATTCTAGCCGCTCCAGGTACTGAGCCGGCTTCATTTGGAGCTCAGATCAGATGCCTCTATACAAATGCCCGTAGCATGGGGAATAAACAAGAGGAATTAGAGATGTGGGCACATCTACGGGGCTATGATATAATAGGCATCACCGAAACATGGTGGGATGGCTCCTTTGACTGAAGTGTTGGAATGGAGGGTTATAGGCTTTTTAGAAAAGACAGGCCCAGTAGGAGGGGAGGGGGAGTTGCCCTTTATGTTAGGGATAGGCTGGAGAGTATGGAACTCTGTCTGGGGACAGGTGATCAGTTAACAGAAAGTTTGTGGGTCAGGGTTAAGGGGAAATCGGTGACGGGACACATTACTGTGGGGATATGTTACAGACCGCCTGATCAAGAGGAACCTGTGGATGAAGAACTCTACAGACAAATAGGAAAAGCTTCATGCTCACAGGCCCTTGTTCTCATGGGGGACTTCAACCACCCGGCCATCTGTTGGGGCAACGGTACGGCCCGGAACAAGCAATCCAGGAGATTTCTCGATTGTGTGGAAGACAACTTCCTTCTGCAAGCAATAAAGGAGCCGACGAGGAGAGGTGCCCTGCTTGACCTCGTGCTCACCAACAGGGAAGGGCTCACTGGAAATGTGACTCTCCAGGGAAGTCTTGGATGCAGTGATCACGAGATGGTCGAATTTGAGGTCCTCAAGACAGTGAGAAGAGCATGCAGTAAGCTCACTGCCCTGGCCTTCAAGAGAGCAGACTTTGATCTCTTCAGGAACCTGCTTAGCAAGGTTCCATGGGATATAGCCCTAGAAGGCAAGGGGGCCCAAGACTCTTGGATAATATTCAAGGATCACCTGCTACAGGCTCAGGAGTGTTGCATCCCGACTAGAAGGAAGTGCAGCAGGAGGGCCAGGAGAGCTCCTTGGATGGATAAGGAGCTGCTGAGAAAAATTCACAAGAAAACCGAGGCTTATAAAAGGTGGAAGCAAGGACAGGTGGCCTGGGATGAATACAGGGATGTTGTCACGGTAGTTAGGGACCAAGTTAGGAAAGCTAAGGCCCAATTGGAGCTAAACTTGGCAAGGGATGTTAAAGATAATAGGAAGGGATTTTATAGGTATGTAGCAGCTAAAAAACAGACTAAGGACAATGTAGGCCCCCTTCGGAAACTTTTGGGAGAACTGGCTACACAGGACTTGGAGAAGGCTGAGCTTCTCAATGGCTTCTTTGCCACGGTCTTCACTGGCAAAGGCTCTGACCGCAGCACCCAAGTCTTGAAGGGCGAACGCAGGGACTGTGAAAACCTAGACCTTGGGCCCACTGTACATGAGGATCTGGTTCGAGACCATCTTAAGAACCTGAATGTACACAAGTCCATGGGACCTGGTGAAATCCATCCGCGGGTCCTGAAGGAGCTGGCGAATGAAGTTGCAAAGCCACTAGCCATCATATTTGAAAAATCGTGCAGACAGGTGAAGTTCCTGACGACTGGAAAAAGGGAAATATAACCCCCATTTTCAAGAAGGGGAAAATGGATGACCCGGGGAATTACAGAGCAGTCAGTCTCACCTCTGTGCCTGGAAAACTCTGGGAGCAGATTCTCTTGGAAGGCATGCTAGGGCACATGAAAAAGAGAAAGGTGCTTGGTGACAGCCAGCATGGCTTTACTAGGGGAAAATCCTGCCTGACCAATTTGGTGGCCTTCTATTATGGGGCTACAGAACTGATGGACAGGGCTAGAGCAGTTGATGTCATCTACCTGGACTTGTGCAAATCGTTCGACACTGTCCCACATGACATCCTTGTCTCTAAATTGGAGTGTCATCAATTTGATAGGTGGACCACTCGGTGGATAAAGAACTGGCTGGATGGTCGCACTCAAAGAGTTGTGGTCAACGGTTCAATATCTGGCTGGAGATCAGTAACGAGTGGTGTCCCTCAAGGATCGGTGCTGGGACCGGTCTTGTTTAATATCTTTGTTGCTGACATGGACAATGGAATTGAGTGTGCCCTCAGCAAGTTTGCCAATGACACCAAGCTGTGTGGTTCAGTTGATATGCTGGAGAGAACAAATGCCATCCAGAGGGACCTTGACACACTTGTGAGGTGGGCTGATGCCAACCTCATGAAGTTTAACCATGCCAAGTGCAAGGTCCTACACCTGCGTCACAGCAATCCTAGGCACAGCTGCAGGCTTGGCAAAAACGAAATTCAGAGCAGCCCTGCGGAGAAGGACTTGGCAGTGTTGGGTGATGAGAAAATGAACATGAGCCGGCTTCAGTGTGTGCTCACAGCCCAGAAAGCCAACCGTATCCTGGGCTGCATCAAGAGGAGCGTGACCAGCAGGTCAAAGGAGGTGATCCTGCCTCTCTACTCTGCTCTCGTGAGACCACACTTGGAGTATTGTGTGCAGTTCTGGTGTCCTCAACACAAAAAGGACATGGTACTGTTAGAACAAGTCCAGAGGAGGGCCACGAGGATGATCAGGGGACTGGAGCACCTCCCATATGAAGACAGGCTGAGAAAGTTGGGGCTGTTCAGCCTGGAGAAGAGAAGGCTGCGTGGAGACCTCATAGCAGCCTTCCAGTATCTGAAGGGGTCCTCTAAGGGTGCTGGAGAGGGACTCTTCATTAGGGACTGTAGTGACAGGACAAGGGGTAATGGGTTGAAACTTAAACAGCAGAGGTTTAGACTGGATCTAAGGAAGAAATTCTTTACTGTTAGGGTAGTGAGGTACTGGAAGGGGTTGCCCAGGGAGGTTGTGAATGCTCCATCCCTGGCAGTGTTCAAGACCAGGTTGGATGAAGCCTTGGGTGGCATGGTTTAGTGTGAGGTGTCCCTGCCCATGGCAGGGGGGTTGGAACTAGATGATCTTGAGGTCCTTTCCAATCCTAACTATTCTATGATTCTATGATTCTAAAAGAGGCTAGCCTTGAGCAGGAAGGTGACAGAGTACCACTCTGAGGGAAGGACAGAGGTGGTCAAACCCTGCTTATTTATGGAAATGATATTGTTCAATTTCTTCCCATCTGCAATTTTTCCAAGTACAAAATGGTCGTAATGACTGCACATGTTCTTGGCTGTTGCAGAGACTCGTTCTTCCACAATAGAAAGTTCAAGAAGTTTAGATTTTATCCTGCTTAAAAAAGAAAATAAAATATCGAAACCACTTTTTTGTGGTTGTTTTTGCAAAATGGATTCTGTGTTTAGTAGCCATCCCTAAAAATGAGTAACTTAAGTTTTCAAATGAATAGCAAATGTAAGATTAAGGCACCTTAGTACAATTGTATTTGAAGGCAGACATTTAATCTTGCATGAAAGACATTTGCCCTCTCCACCCAGATAGTTTGATGCAGTCCAGATGTTTACTGTATGATGGTTGTGTACTTTCTGTCTCTGATGAATAAACCAGCTCAGATCCTCTGTTACTTTTCTCTTACAGCTTAGGAGGATCTAAACCTGCTTTATTCTAGTCAGTCTGCTCACATTATTATGAAAGATGGGGAAATCGCAATAGGAAAAGCTTGGCTTAGGTCAGTACTGTTAAGTTTTGTTGCCTAGGCAAACTCAGCCACAACATTCATATATTCAAAGGTTTTTAGCCTGCAAGAATATAATCAACTGAGACCTCTAAATTTCTGGTTTTGCAAAAAAAAGTAACAAATTCAGAAAGCAGCCTTTCTTACATATTTTGGTGCTTAGTCTGAGGTTATATTCCAAAACAAAAAGCTAGAGGTATACAGCAATGACAAAAAAAAAAAAAAAAAGTTAAAATAATATAATCCATTATAAATAATATAATCCATTATAAATAATATATGCCATTCTGGGTAACCTGATGTTTTGGTCTGAGATGTGAGATGGGTCACACTCCATTTCATGTACTCAGCTCTAGCTAGTATGTCTTTTGTTTGGTCAACAGCTACTTTATTTACGTTAGGAATTTGCTGTCTTCAGAAGTGTGCATTCATTTTATTTTTGTGTCAGCGCAAGCTGTCAAAGCTGTCAGTGTGCTCTCTCAGTGCTCTCTCACAGGATCTAGACTGTTATTTCTTGTTCTGGTAATAGGACTTACATGTCATTGAGAAAGCTTGCAGTTGCTTTACACGTAATGGCAAATGTAGCAGATAAGAGATGATGTCGCAGAAGTTCCTCTGTTATACCTGGGCATTTCTTGCACAGCACACCTGGGAGTCACAGAATCCCAGAATCCCAGACTGGTTTGGGTTGGAAGGGACCTTATAGCTCATCCAGTTCCAACCCCCTGCCATGGCTGGGGACACCTTCCATTAGAGTTCAGAGCTCCTCTGGTCTCAAACAGCTCCACTTCCTTCTTGGGTTGGTTGCACCAAAGCCTTCCTATACCCACAAATGTACTCTGAGACTTGTACTGTGATTTCCCCATGAACCAAAGGCTATCCATCTCATAGATTCTCAGATAGTCCTTCAGGTCTCTTTTTTGAAGATGGGCACAAGATTTTGCATTCTCCACTCATAAGGGACCTCTCAATTTCCTTGGTCTTTCAAATATGATAGAAAGCACCCACTGTTATCCATCTTTTCTCTAGATTTCCCTTTCACTACTAATGTGGTAACACAAGAATTAATAAAGGGGGAGGATTTCGTCTTTCTGTTCCACAATACAGTCAGAACAGCATGCATTTATCCTTCATGCAACTCTTTATTTCAAGAGTGTTGAGTGGCACTAGGAATAAATTTCTCTATGGTGCTCTGGCTTATTTCCTTATCTTGCTTATATGTGTGATAATTCAGTTACCCTGGCATTCTCCAGGCTCTGTGAAATGCCAAGCAAATAATTTATTCATTGTTTTGCTCTTCCTGCTTTCCTACATGAATAAGTTCCTAATTATAGATATGTAACTCAGAGGTTTGTCTGCTTTTGCATGGATTTCTGCAGGTTCTTACTACTACAACTGAGAATGTTAGCAGTGACAGTGAGATTATTTCTAATGATTTGGTAGCTTTATCATTATGCATCTTCCTGGAATTGTTAATACATACCACATACCACCTATGTTCTGCAAAACTAACCTAGAAGGTAGCCAAAAGCTATATAGATATTGGAGATTTTGTGTTTATTTGTGTTTTTCCTTGGTTTTGATCAAAACCACAAGCTGCCATCTGTCTGAAAGGGAAATGGCAATTAGCCATGCTAATAACTAGCTGAATTAGAAAGTTTTGCTTTTCTTACCATTCCACCATTTTCAGTGTACAGAGTGAGTATGGTGGCATAAATATTTTCTCTCTTCAAATACAAATGCTTGATCTATGCAGTCATGCAATGGATTCAATATAGGACTGGTATTGTAATATAGTCACCGAATAAATGATATTTAAAGAAAAATATGAGTATATGAACAATTTCAGGGGACTTGAGGTAGGGATTTACAGCATGTTTGATACACTCTGGTAACCACTCTTAGGCAAGATCTTACCTTGAAATAGCATATTCTTCATATGAAGTTCTTTACTCTGCAATAAAAGATGGATCACTGTAGGATAGGAAGATATATTCAGCCCTTAGCTGTCACGCTATGAAAAAGATTATTTTGTCCATATGATCAGAGGGCTGGAGCACCTCTGCTATGGAGCAACCTGAGAGATCTGGGCTTGTTCAGCCTGGAGAGAAGGCTGTGGGAGATCTTAAAACATCTGCCAGTGCCTGAAGGGGCTACAAGAAACCTGGAGGGGGGCTTTTGACAAGGGCCTGCAGGGACAAGACAAGAGGGAATGGATTTAACCTGACAGAGGGGAGACTGAGATGAGCTCTCAGGCAGAAGTTCTTCCCTGTGAGGGTGATGAGGCCCTGGCACAGGTTTCCCAGAGAAGCTGTGTGTTCATGTTGTCAGTGAGGAATATGTCACAAGAGATTACTGAAAGCATCCCAGTTTCATGTTCTTAAAATTAGAGCCATTCAGAAAAGCTGGAAGACTGGGAGTATCTCTCCTCCACTGTTACCCTTAATTTCTACCATAAAGGTGCTGTACACAGGTGAAGAGTGGGTTGTTGTGGCTGAGCTCTATTAGGAGCAAATAAGCTGAGTAAGCAAAATATTCCCTTACAGATGTCATCATAATAATACTGGTCATTGAAGAGAACCTGGAAAAAAGAACATCAGAAGGAGAAATGCTCAATTTCACTGTGCAAGTAAATGGCACAGATGAAGGGGTAAGTTAAGTCTTATGCTCTACTGGGCCCAGACATTACCTGATGATAAGAAATGGAAGTACCCAGAGCCTCCTTTTCCAGTTTCCCTATTCTTAAGGCCACTTTGGGCACTATTGAAGCAACCTGGCACTGAAGGAGTGATTTTCAGAGTGCTCTAACCTGAGTCCTGCCAAAGCGTCTTCTGATTGCTCTGCTTGTTGTAACTGTCCCTGCTGCAGAACCTCCTCTTGTCCCAGACACATATTCAAAGTATGTGTATGTGAGGAAGGGGGAAGCAAGAACCAGCACACAGCATCTGGTTATATTCATTTGAGGGGATTCCCAAACCAGCTGTTACCATCAACTTCCCATTGATAGTGGCCAGAAAAAATAGAGCAGGGGCCAGGATATATTAAAGTGTTAACTACAGGCTGTTATCTATGCTCTGCAATTATGAGTGCTATAGAAACTTGTATGCTTTTCTTCATCACACTGCTGTTCTCCCATGCCAACATGTACATAGCAGATTTTTGGTTTTTAATCTTAAGCATATCATCGCTTACTTGCTTTCTTGAAAGTCAGCTGCTGGGGTGGGAAACTAAGACAACCAGATGTTTTACTTTTCATGCTGAGGAAGTGAAATTAGAGATCTTCCTGAGCTTTTTTGTGGAAGAAAGTTCAGAAATATGAGGAAAGCTATACTTTTAACCCTGCACAGCTTAAGCAATGAATCCAGTAGTTCATAATCACTGGTAAAAAAAGAGAAAGGAATAAATGATGTTTAAGCAAGGAATGAAAGGGGAGCACAGGAGGAAGAAAATGGGATAAAGATTGCCATTCTCAGTTATGGCTTGAAAATGTATCATCTTCATCTGCATTATTTAAATCTCTACTACTTAAAAATTACTGATTTACAAGTCCAGCAATGTTTATAATTTAGAACAAATATTTCTATGTCTGGCCTTCAAGAGCTGATGCTACAAGGTACCCACTGATAAAATGGATACATGCCTTTTTATTGCAAAATGTCCACCTGCTACGGCTGGCATCTTAAATACATGTAAGTAGAGAAATCTCAGTAACTTTCTTGCAGACATGCTTTTCTTAAGGAATATCTGACAGTCTTCAAAAGGGCTATTGCAGTATCAAGTCAGAGAATAGGAGGTTTTAGGCAATCAGCCTAGAGTAGGAAGGTTTCTTATGCTGCCAACTCTCAGCAAAAAGTGCTGCATGAAGGAACATTTGTAACATGGCCCTATTTAGTTTCTCTATGTTATCACAAATGGGAAATTAAACATTTTGTCTCATGATAGAATACATTTGCTGGTTTCCACCTATGTTCTTTTAATTTTCATTTTTGCTCATAACAAATATATTTCTTTCAACCACAGCTCTTTCTCATCTATATCTTACTTTTTCATGCGTGCTGTGATTGTATCCATTTCTAGGTGGACACTGGCTCCAACCATAACTCCAAATTCAAACCCCATTCAACTCTAGGACTGCTTAGATTTAACCTTTAGCCCAGATCTAAAATTTTTCAGTTGACTTCTGTCTTTTGAATACTCCAAATAACATCCCTAGAGCTAAAGACCTCTTTACTGTTAAGGGGTTGAAATAAGGATCCATATCAAATTCACAGCTTGAGCTCCTTTCTTGGAAGAAATAGTGAGATCCAGGCATGAAGCCTCATGTAAGTTTTCTAGTACTCTTTTGCTAATTTCCTTCATATTAATTCATGCAACCACCTTTTTAGTTCAGACTTGTATATTCAGGTCTTACTTAGCCTTCCAACTCAATTACGAGCCCAAGGGATGTTCCAAAAATTAAATTCCAGAAGTAACCCTACATTTGAACATCAACATCAGCAGTCATATTGTTTCATGGGAATAGAGGGAATAAAGGAAGACAGAAAAATCCAATGAGCTCTTGTTTATTATGTCATTTGTCACATGAGCTTCACACTGCCTAAGAAAGCGGTCATTATGAAGTTAAAAGGTCCAAACCCCTCTCCTAACATGCAAGACTCAGTGTGTGTACAATACAACCGCTCTAGGTCTGCTCTTAAATCTTTTGGAACAGCTCAGAGAACACCATAGGATAAGTCCCACGCTACTGAGAGGGGTCATTTTGATGCACAGCAGGGATGGCAGTGTACTTAACCAAACTGAAACCAGAACAGGGCAAACAGAGGGCAACTCTGTTGAGCTCCCAATTCACGACCTGCCTTAATTTTTTTCTTTTCCAAACCAGGACAACAATAAGTGTTAAAAATGCATATATTAGAAGGATTAAAATACATGGTTTCTTGTGTTTGCTTATTAAAAATTTCATGCCACTTTTTCTAATAATAAAAAAAAAAAAGGAAGGTAATCTATTTTCAACAGAGGAACCCTTAAAGAATATTCCTGCTGGAAAAAAAAATATTACAAAGAAGAAAATAAACGGCTTATGAGGCTGTTTTAGATGTTTTTATCCCCTGGTGATATATTTATGAAACATCAACCCTAGGAAAAATTTCAAAGAGAATGACAGAGAGAAATACTCTTTGAATACCAGGGAAAATGCAAAAAGTTTTAATGCCAAATGACGGCCATTCTTGTTTTCTTCATTAGAAAAAGCATGTTTCACCTTGTGTTATTAGAAACAAATAAATATTTTCTGTACCTAGAAATAAAGATTCACTGAGTAAGTGGCCTGAACTGACTTAGGCAATGATGAAAACCTTTTTACAACCTGGTCTTTACCCACATAGAGATGTGGAATTTTACTCCTTGAACATGCCAAATTTGTTTCTTTTTTCCACTGCATGAGAAAATTAAGATTCTCTTCTTTCCTCCTGTTATGGGCAAAAAACAAGGAAAAAAGTTTTGATATTTACACATACCTTTTTTTTTTTTCCTCAATGTGAATTACAGTTGTTTTTCAAACATCTCCTGTGTCAGTTTCAACATAAGATGCCATAATATAAAGATCAGTTTCTCTGCCTGTCAACCTACATTGCTTTACCTAAGCACAGACTGTTGTACCAGAAAAGGGCCTCTGCAGCTAAGAACCAGCATGACCAAGAATACATGTCTGGGACTGCTGATCTGCCTCTGGATCTCCTTGGGTTTTGATTCTTTGCCACTCTTGAAAGAAAATGCAGTCACAAGGTAGATATTCTCACCTGTCCATGACCTAGAATTATACTCAGCAATCTCATCTCATTTCTTATCAGAAAAGCAGTACCTTCAAAAAGAAAAAGGTATATTCCTTTCATTACTTTGTAAGAGTTATTTAGGAATTACTACAATGACGGACACACAGCATTGTTAGTACTAACTTTGTAACTGGAGAGCTTGGCATGTCTTATCTCTTTTTGTTACACTTCCGGTGGAAGGAAAAGCTGAAACCAATACCAAATATTTATAAGCTACAGAAAAAACTCTGGAATAACTTAAATCTGATTCTTTGAAAGTGTGTTCTTAAGTCCTCAAAAAATTGCTTAACCTGACAACCAAATAAACAGCTCCTTGTGGAAAAACTTATAATGCAGAAACATTTCTTAAAAACTAAATATTGTTTATCTGCATTACTAATCCAGCACTGGATGTTAATTTAATAGAGTAAATTATACCTAATAATTTTCTAGACATTCTTGCTATAAAATTCCTGTGAAAAAAGTGGTTGACGATGGACATGTTATTAATCTATAAACTTGTAAGAGACAGAGGGCACCTAGTTAATTTATCAGGACAGAACTGAAGAAAAGCTAAAAAAAGAAAAAAAAATCCAAATACATGTTTGGGTTTTTTTTGTTGTTTTTTTTTTTTTTCTCATAGTGCATTTTATTTGTGGTACTCACTGCAATATGATGTCATGCAGACAAAGAGCATGAGCAGCTTTAAAAGGGATTAGAGACATTCATGTGGGAAAGCCCATTAAGGTGTCTGCTGGTAGTAATGGATGCACTGTAAATCCATATCTTGTCTGCAGTAGCCTTTTATTAGCAATGAGGCCCTTATGTGTGGGTGGGAATGCTGACCTCCAGACATCTACAGCAGAGAGGGTGACCTGGGCAGGAACCTGAACCTGGTGGTTGTGCTCCAAATGGTACCACATCAGGGAATGGCACTGCAGCACTTCATCACTTTTTACTGACACCAAAAATGAAGGTAGACTAAGGACACTGTGTTCCTAATCCCTCTAAGGGGGAGCCTACTTGAAGGCTTCCTTCGAAGGAACAGGCCAGTGAAAAGGCCATGTAAGTTAGTAATCAGTGTGTTTCAGTGAGTCCCATGCACTGCACTGGGACATCTGAACCCTAGGAAGGGGATACCCATGGCTCTCTGTAAGCTTAGACATACACTTCAGCTTCCCAAAGAGCTGTGTGTCAGAAGGAGGCTGGAAAATCCTGAGCCTCCAGCACGTACACGTCCTAGAGCTTGGTAAACGGATTCTTCATAGTTTTCTTGTCACAAGACTGAAAACCTTTCTACAGTTTTCCAATTACTTTGCAGATCCCTACTGACATGCATACACAACATATGGCTGCACATCGATCTCTAACCTAACTGGAACTGCAAGCAACCCAGTTGCATGACGTTGATTTCCAAGTGAGCTAATTTACCCTGATTGAATAAAAGGTCCTGCTGCGCTGCTTGATGAGGTGGCTTTTGATAAACCAGCTCTTCACTTCACACTGCCTCATTCTCTGTAGACTTCCTAAATGTGCTGCCCCTATCCTCCCCCACCACCCTCCCATGACTCCACTGATCTGCCCTTCAGCACCAGGGCATAATAATTGACCCACTGACCCCAGGGTTAAGCATAGTTCAAAGGAAGTCCTAGAGACCACCAGCAATCTCCTCAATTATTATTGCAGTTTCCTGCTGCACATCTCTTCTTCCACCCCCAGCTATGCCTTCTCACCCTGAACAATAGAGCAGGAGAAGGCATCACAGAGGGTGAGGATGAGCTAGCTTTGCCTAATCCATTTAATTTTCAGCAGCCTTCCTACTGATGACAGCATGAAAGCTGAGACTTGCCAGAGGATGTTCTAAGCTTTACAAAATAATTCTGCAGCTCGGAATTCATCAGATCAGCAACAGCATTTTGTACCATTTTGTTCTATTTTTCTTTTTGTGTGGAGCATGAAAAAGCTGCCTTGTACTGTGTCAATTCCATATATAAAATGAACTGTAAAGACATATGGAGCAGCCCTCTTTAGCCTAGGGGTTTCCTACATGGTCTGATTTCACTAAATCCCCACAGAGGCATTTTTAGATGAGCCCTAATACAATTTCCTAAACCAATTGCACTGTTATGGACAATTTTTTTTTTTAAGAAAAAAAAAGAACAACCACAAAACCCAACAAATTAACACAAACAAAACCAAGCTGAATAAAACAAGAAAGCCCTCACTCTTTTCCTTTTTATTAAGTATATTCATAAGTATTCTGAACTTTTCACAGGATTTTAACACTCTGGCCTTAGCTAGCTGAGATGCTGACTCACGTGTACTCCTGTGATGTATTTCCCTTGACAAACTGAAAACAAGCTTAAACCCAAGACAGGAATCTTGAAAGTGAGACTGACCAATACAATGTAGTTCAGTCCTACAAAACATTGGGTAATTCTACAGACATTTGCAGAAGGTTGTTTCATTTATCATTGGCTTTCATCCCTCTCTAGATAATTATCCTGAAGTCTCTCATGCAAAGAAACCATTTTGGCATCCAGCACGTAAACGATTATGCTACCTTTAGGACCATGACAAAAATAATTTCAGTGTGAAATTTATCCATACAGCACAGGCATAATCTGCACTTGCAAGAATGTGCTGAACTAATAGGAGAGATTCTAAAATCTTTTAAAAAAAATTCTGATTTAAAGTTGTCATGGTTTGAGCATGTTTTGAGGGTGTTTTTGTTCAAGGTTTTTTTTCCAGCCAGGTGGAGGAGGGGAGTCCGGGAGGAAGGAGAGACGGGACACCTGACCCAGGCTAGCCAATGAGGTATTCCATACCATAGCATGTGATGCCCAGGATGCAACTGGGAGAGAGAGAGCTGGAGGGGGGGAGCTGGAGAGGAAAATGGAGGAGGGAGCACGCGGTGCTCGGCCAGGCAGGGTGGAGTGAGTTATGGGTCGGTGGCTGGTGGGGTGTTGTATTCTTTTCACTTGCTGTTTGTTGTATTATTATTATTTGTAGTAGTAAATGGCAGTAGGGGTTTTGTGTTATGCCTTAGCTATTAAACCGTTCTTATCTCAATCCGTGAGGGCTACATTCTTTGGATTTTCCTTCCTAACTCTCAGGGAATTTGGGGGAATTGGTTTAAACCACGACAAAAGTGTATGTTGATTATTGACTGGAGAAAGGAATAATCATGACTGTATAAAGAATTCAAAGGATATATATGAAAAAATTGATTCTTGCTCTTAAACATGTGTCTATAAAATAATAAATGCAAATAAGTCTTACAAAATCAGTATTGTAAGGAATAAGATGGTCATCGATAGGCAGTGTGTAGAGCCATCTGGAAATTAATGTTTTTCCTAGTCAATAGAACTTCAGAATCTATTCTCGCTCCTTCCCCAAGCTAGCTATCTTACAATAAGATTAATTAATGTAAGAAAAATTCCAGATTCCGAGAAACAAACAAGCACAGACAGGCTTACAAATGTCTCACTTCTATGTCTGGCAAAATCTTGGAGCAGATTCTCCTGGAAGGCATGCTAAAGCACATGAAAAACAACAAGGTGCTTGGTGACAGCCAGCATGGCTTCACTAAGGGGAAATCCTGCCTGACTAGTTCGATGGCCTCCTATGATGGGGCTACAGAGCTGATGGACAGGGGTAGAGCAGCTGATATCATTTACCTGGATTTGTGCAAAGTGTTCGACACTGTCCCACATGACATCCTTGTCTCTAAATTGGAGTGTCTTAATTTGATAGGTGGACCACTCGGTGGATAAAGAACTGTCTGATGGCCGCATGCAAAGAGTTGTGGTCAATGGCTCAGTGTCCAGCTGGAGACCAGTAACGAGTGGTCAGGGATTGGTGTTGGGACTGGTCTTGTTCAACATCTTTGTTGGTGACATTGTGCCCTCAGCAAGTTTGCCGATGACACCAAGCTGTGTGGTTCAGTTGATATGCTGGAGAGAACAAATGCCATCCAGAGGGACCTTGACACACTTGTGAGGTGGGCTGATGCCAACCTCATGAAGTTTAACCATGCCAAGTGCAAGGTCCTACACCTGGGTTGGAGCAATCCCAGGCACAGCTGCAGGTTGGGCAAAAATGAAATTCAGAGCAGCCCTGCGGAGAAGGACTTGGCGGTGTTGGGTGATGAGAAAATGAATATGAGCCAGCTTCAGTGTGCACTTACAGCCCAGAAAGCCAACCGTATCCTGGGCTGCATCAAAAGAAGCGTGACCAGCAGGTCAAAGGAGGTGATCCTGCCTCTCTACTCTGCTCTCGTGAGACCACACTTGGAGTATTGTGTGCAGTTCTGGTGTCCTCAACATAAAAAGGACATGGTACTGTTAGAACAAGTCCAGAGGAGGGCCACGAGGATGATCAGGGGACTGGAGCACCTCCCATATGAAGACAGGCTGAGAAAGTTGGGGCTGTTCAGCCTGGAGAAGAGAAGGCTGCGTGGAGACCTCCTAGCAGCCTTCCAGTATCTGAAGGGGTCCTCTAAGGGTGCTGGAGAGGGACTCTTCATTAGGGACTGTAGTGACAGGACAAGGGGTAACGGGTTGAAACTTAAACAGTAGAAGTTTAGATTGGATGTAAGGAAGAAATTCTTTACTGTGAGAGTGGTGAGGAACCGGAATGGGTTGCCCAGGGAGGTTGTGAATGCTCCATCCCTGGCGGTGTTCAAGGCCAGGTTGGACAGAGCCTTGGGTGATATGGCTTAGTGTGAGGTGTCCCTGCCCATGGCAGGGGGGTTGGAAGTAGATGATCTTGAGGTCCTTTCCTACCCTAACTTTTCTATAATTCCATGATTCCATAATATAAAAGCAGTCATAGGAGCACAAACCCAACACGTATCTGTGGCCAAGGACAGATGCTTCCAGGAGGAAATTTGAACCAGGAGGAACATCACATTGTTCATCTCCCTATCTCCTACCACTGGCACTTCTGAGCCTCTCTGAGCTGGAAAAAACACTTTGACCATCCTGTGTAGTAACAATCACCAAAAGAGTTATCCTTTACAAATATATCTAATCCTCTCCAAAACAAAATTGTTTAGATTTTTGGCACCTATCATATTCTTTGACAATGACTTCCACATCTGCATTAGACATGGCTCAGTATGTTGACTTAAGAAAGACATTCATGTACATGTCAATGTAAAGATTTGGATACGGATTTAAGAGTGTTTTAATTCTCCATACACATTGATTATAGGAATAACCACAGAACAACTAGCTGTAAAACTTGCTGTCCAGAGATTAGGAAACAATGAAGACTAATTTCCACAAGGCACTGTAAAAATGTCCAGCAGAATAACTTAGATTGAGTGAATTAAATATGCACTGTTGATCCCATGACTGTCCCTGAATCAAAATTGTGCACCAACAGATGGCACACTCTTTATCCATTTTACTTGCATGAGCTGCTCTGGTAGGAATTAGTATATACAGAGAAACAGAACAGGAGAGATGAACACAAAATTTTATACTTTGTGCAGGCTAAACCATTCATGAAGCATAGCTCACAAGGTGCTATGGAGATGCTGGAGCAAGTCCAGAGGAGGACACACAGATGCTGCTCTGGAGACAGCCTGGAGACAAGAAGGCTCCTTAAGGGGACAACCTTAGAACAGCTGCCAGTGCCTAAAGGGACTACAAGAAACCTGGAGAGGGGCTTTGGACAAGGGCCTGTAAGGACAGGACAGGGGGGAATGGCTTTAACCTGACAGAGGGGAGATTGAGATGAGCTCTTAGGCAGAAGCTCTTCCCTGTGAGGGTGGTGAGGTCCTGGCACAGGGTGCCCAGAGAAGCTGTGGCTGCCCCATCCCTGGCAGTGCTCAAGGCCAGATTGGATGGGGCTTGGAGCAACCTGGTCTAGTGGAAGTTGTTCCTGTTGAAACCCCTACCTATGAAGCAGGCTACAGGAAGTAAAATAGTGAAACCATCAGTATTGCACACCAGTCTTCTATACATCTATAGCAATCATTATAATTAGATGAAAAATACCTTAAGAACAGCAAGCAGGATGCAACATTATACAGGCAACATGGACAGAAGAATGCTACTGGGACTGTTATACATAGAACTGAATCCGTTTAATCCAAATACAGCAAAGCATAATGCATAATTGCAGACTCTGTAGCAGAGGATCAGAATACAGCCCTCTTCCACTCCAGGTTCTAACTGAAATTTTGTTCTGATACTAAACCATTGAAACCTTCAGAGGATGCTTTTACTTGAAGCGACTGTATGCCAAGGTGCCAAACCATAATAAAACTGGGAAGTTATTTGGTACCACTCAGTTGTGATTAAGCAGGCATTCTCTTGAACAAAAATAAGGGCCATAAACATTCTCAATGTAATCTGATGGTACAAGTCCTCGTTGCTGTCAAAGTGATTAAAGTTTCCTTGAGCAAGCTCCTGAGACACCAGAAATCTCTTCAAATTGAATACATGGAATAGGACCCAAACTGTAGCATTTAATAACCACCAAACAAAAGCTCTGAACCAGGCAAATATTACCCAGGCCTGGGTCCAAACAGCTCACAGTATCAAAACAGGAAACCCTAAAATTTTACTGGGATTAACATGGAAGGGAGTGAAACTAACTTCTCCCTGCATGTGATTAAAGGAAAAATAAAGCCAAATATTTCAAGGGTTACAGTTCTAGCAGTAGGTTTTATCACTCATTTCACCATGGCTCGCAAGAATTTCAAAGCTATAAATTTCACTGTTAACACTAGACTTTAAATACTCTTCTGTATGAAAAGTGAATTTATTTGGAGTAATCCTTTTAGGAAACAGCAATTACACTGAATAATGTATCAAATACAATTATCTTTTTTTAATTCCCATATGTTTTATCAAAAAGAGGAAATTCAATTTTAAAGTATTCTAAATACTTCATTAATCACTTATCTTCAATGCTTTTCTACAGAAAATTGTCTACATTCTAAACTTTTTTCTTTATGATTTTCAGATAAAATTAGGATCAGTGTTGAATACCAAAGTTACCCTGAGTGAGGTCGCTTCTATAAGATATTGTTTGATTTATTATTTCAACATTTTGATGATGCAAATTTAACTTAATGTTCTTATTAGCATTTTGTATGCACTTTGTACTAATGCAAATGGGCATCCAAAATGTAACTCAAGGTGGGTTTTGGTGTATTGTTGTTTTGTTTTGTTTTTTATTTTTAAAAGAGTATATAAAACCATAATCTTGCATCAGATAATCAGACACGTGAGATTTCTCACACAAGCCATTTATCTGATCTAAAACTTTAGCCAGCAGAGTGGGTTGTTTTTATCAGAAAAGAAAGGAAAAAAATGCTCACATTTATACATTATTATGTTACAGTAAAGGCTTCACATGTTATGGAGAGATTTCTGCCACTTCATGATTTAAATGATGAAATAATTAGCTTGTCTGAAAAAAAAAAAGGGGGGGATGGAATTCAAAGGAAACTAGCCACAGGCAATTATTGTATTAGCGGTAATATCCTCCTTTCAAAATAGAAATTCTACTTTAAAATGTCCTGTGGGCTATGGATTTGCTTCTGATGTCAACAGAAGGAAAGAAGGAAAGCAAGTATACTTCTTGCTCTTTGAAGAAACACAGTTCATCACTGTCTTATCTGACATGTAGTCATTATACTTCTTACTGAAGTCAATTCTTAGCTTCGTGGGAGGTGCTCAGCAGAACTCCTGCTATGGAATTATAGCACCTTTCCTAGAAAAGTAATGATGAAAGAAAAGTGGAATTTACTATTCCATAGAGACCCCTCATTCTGCAAATTACTTGATGGAGCCAAACCTATGCTTGCCCAATTGAAGCCAAATCCATTTACACAACAAATGCATACAGTTTCATGGTCAGGTTTTAACATCTAATTTTTGCCACCAACTGCACTTGTTTTAAATAGTAAATTTTAAGTAACATTATTTACTCCAATGCAAGTTCTACAGCCTAAGAGCAAGATTTTTGAGTGGAATAACAAAGAAAACATCACAATTCTTCAATCACTCAACAAAACTCTTCCCAGATTAATTCATGTTGTGATTATTTTTTTTTCTTGAACATAAAGAAGTATCCTTAATGGGCTGTTCAAATAAAAATTGACAAAATTGCACAATCACAAGCAGAAAATGTGAGCATATTGCCATGGAGATGAATCCAGTCCTGCCACTCCATTTTACCTCCTTTTCCCCCTGCATATTTCTTAAACTGATGATAGAAATGCAGCTGTATCTCTGGCAGTTTAACAGCACCCATGTCACCAAAGCTATCCATAACTATCTGGCCTCAAAAATTACTCATACGTAAATCCTTTGTGTGGTGCTCAGCAGACTAATGTACATTACAGGAAGCACAACATCCATTCCTTCCAGATCCTAAATGGCAGGGGAAGGAAGGGAGAAAGTGGAGAGAAAAGATTTTTATCCCTAAAGGCAGATGTGAGAAAAAGATGGGTAATTCTCTGCAACAGCTGAACTTTTGAATGAATAGTCCTATGTGCCTGAGTAAACTTTTCTTGCAGTCTCCCAACTTAAAAAGCTTATTTATGCTTCCTCCTACCTCAGTCCCAGTCCTCTCATTCCTTCACAGCTGTTGCCAGTGTTGCATCCTCAAAGTACAGGCAAGAATGTGAGATAGACTGTCAGATGACAGGATTTTTAGTCTAGACAGAAAGGATTAAATCAAGCTATTAAGTGTTCTTGGTGGCAAGAATGAGTGCAATAACCTTTTTTTCCAAAATTAAAAAAAAAAAAAAGAAACCAAACAAAAAGCCAAACAAACCAATAAGAAGCCACACAAAACAAAATCAGAGCAATCAAGAGTGTCATAACAGGAGTACAATGCATATAATAGGCATCTGAGCTATCTAATAAAATTAAGAAGATATGAGAGATTTCAAAAACCAATAAAGATACTATGAAATAATATTGTGGTAGGTCACAAAGCAAATAAGCATCTTTAATTTCAGATATAACTCCCAAACACCCACTTATTTACTTATGTCTTGAATTGCACCTACCTTTCACTATCTCACTAGCGATGTCCCGGTGGGATCATTCTCCATTTTCAGGGGACTCTCAGAACAGACCTCTGGTTTCCTCATCAAGTCTGGACTCTGAATGTGACTCCCTGAATGGCTCCTGAGAGTCACTAGCAGTTGTCTACTTCAATAAATCTTTGAAAAAGAAAACAAAGATGCATTGTTTAAATGTGCACTGTCACTGTAGAAATAAATAAGTGTGATTAATGTTTTGCTTTACAAACAGTCTGGTTTCTGTATTCAGAAGAAAACCTGGTCTGTATCTGTTGTTCAGTCGAAATGTAATAATACAAATTGGTTATAAGGGAAGTTGTTTATACAATCCTCTTTCCACCATCATTCCTTTCCTCTCTTCTCCACTATTATTTATTTTAAATTCTACTTTAAGTGGATTAGATTTCATTCATAACCAGTGTGTGAATGCATATTGCTGACATGACAGTTTCTGTTAGGACCTCACTGAAATCAGCAGCTTCCCACCCTTCTGCTTGTCGTATTAGGGACTTTCCAATGTTTTCTACGATGATTAGGAAGGCATTCTAATATTTTTGCATAAAATTTGTTAAAGGGTATTTCACAGCCAGAGTCTGGGTAGTATCAAATCACCTGCATATTGCACAAACACATACAGAAGCCTGCAGTAAAATAAAATCAGCAAGACTGAAAGGTCGTGTGCTCAAAAATCAGTCAAGGTAAAGTTTAAAGTTGCCTGCGTCTATGATTAAAGGCAGTATCATAATTAATTACAGCAGCCTATCATCTCCACTCTTCAAGAAGCACTTCTGTTACAGTTCAGATCTGAGGGAAAATGCAAGCTTAAAATATGACCTTATATCTCCATGTGGCTTGAGTCATCACATCAAGACCTTTTGAATCACTTAACACCTTGCCTAGCTCCTGGAGGGAAGAAAAGAACTGGCAGAAGTAGGCAAACCACCGCAGTACTATCAACAGCCACACAGACAGGAACAGGAAGGTTTACAAAGGCTTGCTATAAAAGAGGAGAGGTGCACCCCAGGTCTGCTCTCGGTTCCAGCACACAGCTTCCTGTTGGTCTCTTCTGCTCTCTGCCCTCTAGTTTGTCCTCTGCATTTCCACTCTCTTTGTCATGACATTTTTTCACTGTTGGCAGTATCCCTGCTTGGTTCATGTATTCCCTTTACAAACGCAGCTGTGCCTTATGTCAATTTTGTCTGCTAGCTCTTCATTTAGCAAGTCTCATTCCTTCTTTTTCTCTTCCTGACCTGCACTCACCACAAGTAGATCTCATTTACTGTCTTCTACTTTTCTGCACTCAATGGTTTCACTTCTGATTCAGCTAAGCCTAGCTTTTTGCCTATGCACCTGATCCTTATCACTTGTGTTTCTCTTCTTTCATATCACATTGGGTCCCAATCTTCTTGTTATGCAGTTCAAGACTCAACTTTTCCACTCCTCATCAACCAATCCCTTCTCACCTTCCAACTTCCAGTTCTACTTTCCATTCACTATTTCACCTTCTGCCCAGTTTCCACCTCCTTCCCCTCTTCCCTGGGCTCCTTATCAACACTCCTGCACTTCACATCAGCACCCACATCAAGCAGTCTCTGCCATCCTGTTGGAGTACATCAAGGAAGCACAGGAGACAATCCAACCATGTATGAGATTACAGGTGAAACTGTAGTGGAAGTCCTGCAAATCCTGGGCTTTGACTTATTGAACATGACCAAATATCCTCACCATTTCCAGAGTTCTAGAAATAATTTCCTTAAAATTACTATAATTAAGAACTACTTCCAAAAGAGCTTTTGCTGACAGTATTTAAGTTGCTAGAACTTCTGAGAAAAGTTGCCAGAATTCCTTCTAATAAGAACAAAATAGCATGCTTTTGTTCGTTCTTGTTTCCTGGAAAAAAAAAAAAATTTAAAAAACCCCACCAGTTTCCTCATAATTACAGTTAGCCTGAGGCACACATCTCATCTGGAAAGCTGAAGTTCAAATGATTAATGTTCAGAATTTAAAGCATCAGGGAACTGAAAACAGTGAAAATACAGACACCCTTAATAGGTGATACAGCTAGTTACCTTCAATGTTAATGGTGTATTTTGCTTTTTACTTTTAGAGCAAGATTCTGTATGTTGGAAATAAAATGCAAATCACAGAATTATCAGGCACTGAGCCCACTGCCATTCCTGTGGTAAAAGCCAAACAAAAATGCCATCTGCACTCTCCTGAATGTGCTGCAGCTCCATTTTCCAGAAAACATTCGCTTGTCTGAAAAAAAGGGTTTTTTCTTAGATAGCATATAAGGCAGGTGTCTTCTGTATCTTTTATGCTACATCAAATGTTGTTCAGTTGAATGGAAGTTGTCGGTGAACTCTCTAGGCCAAATGTTGCCTTACTTAGATTAGCTGAGGCTCTGGCATTCTTCTGCAGAAATACAACAAAGGGAATAGCATCTTTTTCTAAAAAAAGTACAAGGGGAAAAAATAGCCTCACCTCCCAGTCTTGTTTCCTCTTATCTCTGACAACATGTGCAAGAGGATGTGCCACAGTAGCTGAGAAATGGAATGGGATTATTGTATTAAGACTCTATTTATAACACCAAGAGCAGAAAAAGCTATCATAATAGCTGCTAATGGAAGAGATGTTATAACATGTCCTTTGTATTAGTGGGTTCTGTAAGCTCAACTTAAAATCTCTGCATCAGGTCTGCCTCTTACCACATTTAACTAGTTATGACTATACACTATAAGAAAGACTTGTCAAGCAAAAGGCCCTTACTGCTATATTTGTACATTTTATGTCAAATATGCCATATTACTCAAGTACCCCTGAATTAAAGACTTATAAAAAACAGAGCCATAAGAATTATAAAAACATACTGGCCATTTTAATCTTTCTTGCATTTTGCAGCACATGACTTGCTGTCTTTATAAGGGTTTGATCTTAGAAGGTACTACATGCTTTGACCCCAATCAAGAAAATAACATTCCTATTAACTACAAATGTAATCATACGTTCATGCTATGTGTAAAATCAGAGGTGTCAGGTTTAGGCAAAAATCAAAGTCCAAATGACAGTTTTCTTCTGAGTTTATAAGTAATGTATTGTGAATACCACAACAACCTGATTTTGAGAAAGGATCAAATAGTAGTGCAAGTACAAGATCCTTTGGTAATGTGGAAATAAGAGCAAAAGAAAAGAAATCAAGGCTAGACAATTAGACAATATAAAAGCTGCACGTAATGAATAAAAGCCAAGCCATTGCTTTCCAAAAAGTAACTTCTAGATCAGTGAAATTCAATCGATGTCTAGAGTGTTCCACAAGTTACAAATGTATCCATTTGGAATTGTTTCAAGCAGTTTCCCAGGATCACACAAAAGACTTTTTATAAGAGTTACAGCTTAGGTTTCTGTTCTTTTATATTAACTGGCTATCTAAAATCCCATATTGGTCATAGAAATAGTATGGGTTGTGATTTTGTGATTGAAGAAAAGAGCTCCCTACACTAGTGGGAAAGAATACTGCAAGTGGAACACTTAATTCCGTGTAGCATCCTTCAAATCAAGCAGATCATATTAACTACACTGCTATTGGAAGATTTTGCTTCTCCAAGACAGTGTAGGAGAATTTAGCAGAGAGGACGCACAAAAGGTTCTATACTTTATTCTGAACATTTAAAGTCTTAAAGAAAATATGCATCCTATGAATTTTCAAGCCTCTCCTAGAAAAATATTTAAATATACTATAAAATTAGAAAAATACTATCAGAAGATAAATTTTTTCCCCAAAAAAATGACTCAAGTTTCTTTATGAGCAAGCATTTCTTTTAAATACACTGTCAATTTAATTAAGCATTTCTAATGTCCTTTGAGTCACTATGCCTGCTCCAACACAGCTGAATCTAGACAAGATACAGAAAAACTCAAAGCTCTGAAACTAGTGTGTATCTGTATGGCTCTGAAAAAAAAACATGTATTCAGATATTACTCAGTGTTTGGTTAAGTTTATTTTCTTTCTTTCTTAGTCCCAAATATTTTTATCCTTTTCAAATATGATCATCTAGAACAGCCAACAAATATATGCAAAAGCTGCTGTAGCATAGTTTGAACAAAATTAATTCTACTTTCAATCAAATTTTTTTGCAAAAATATTAAATAACAAAGCCAGCCAAAATTATTATTACATTATTTTTTATTATTATTATTTCAGGTGTTTTTTTATAACTAGATAGAATTAAAGAAAAAAGTCCACCTACATATAAAGCGGTTCTTGGGGGTTTAAGACAAGTGAATGAACATGTCATGAAACAAACCTGAGACTGGAATGTAGTCAAGATTACATCTTATCAGGAGGTTTTACATCAGCAAACTCAAAAATTATCATTTTTGGAAGTACAAAATAGCAGTCCATGCCTTCTTGCCTGCTCTATACCCCTGGCTGTGGCTACTTTACCTGATCTCTCATTGCTGTTCTCTCTAGACAAGAGAGTTCTACATCTCTGCATGTAGCTGTTTGAGGGTCAGTCCCATACCTTAAGGGCAACGCAGAAGAAGTTCCCAAATCTTAAGGCTTTGAAGGGACCTGATCTTACCCAAAGGATTAGGACCTTCACAGGGTTGGACTAGATGACCTTTGAAGGTCCCTTCCAAACCAAACAACTCTATGACTGTGATTTATAACATATATACACTTTTATCTGTTTTATAAAGCAAATCAGAAACTACCATCTAAAATTTACATGAGAGGGTTTAACCACCAGGTAGACTGGTGTTCAGCACCTTCTTTTAGACTGAGAACATTTAACCTTTAATTCATCAGCTTCTTAAAAGCACCTTTAAAGATTAGGTTACAGACAACACAGATGGAGGTAGGATTAGGGGTTAGAACTATGAATATTCTTCCATGAGTGTGCCAGTCACTGAGCTACAAAGCTATGTAACCAGAGAGTGTCAGAGGAAATGCCGGTCTTGCATTTTCTGCTGCAGCCTGATGAAGCACCAGCATAGCCAACAGATGTGGAAAAGATGGAACTGCTCTGGTTGAGGACAAACTGAATTTATAATTCAAATTCCTGGATAAATTTTTATATGCAAACATCTCAAAACAAACTTGTGAGCCCTTTGTGGAGGAAACAACCCAGAACCAAGCAGGTAGACTAATTGCAGGCTAAAATGTCAGGACCTAGGCATCAGAGAAACCTAATGTTAGATCTGATAATAGTTTGCCCGGGAGAAGTGTCGTTGATTTTTAATTTAAATTTGTTCAGTACAAAAGCAAAGATATCTCTTCCTCCTCCCCACTCTATTATTTTTGTCCCCTCATTCAAATGAAAGAAAGTTTCTGAAGCACAAAATGAGGGGAAGAGACCTGGAAGCAATCACTCTAATTTCATAGTAGCAACTTACTATGTAGTAGTCTCAGTCATTTTGATCTCTTGTGTTTACACTTGGACTGACAAGTCATCAGTAGAGCAAGGTGGTCTGGAAGGACAATGAAAAGTGCAAAGTGGTGTAAAGGGAGCTTTCATACTCCATGTTTTCTGGTGAAACACGGATTAGGTCACTACACTGAGTCGCCTGTTCACTGGAAAACTACTACGGCCTCAGGGCATTCCAGCACACTGGTAGATCCTGACTTTCTCAGGAAGATCTATAGAGTTAGTTCAAGTCCCAGGGAGCAGTCTGGGAAAGTGCTGACCTCTGCCTGGAAGAGGAGATGGCTGGACAAGGCCAGGAGTGAAGCTCTGCCCTCTGTGTTAAGAATAAGCCAAAGGTCGATTCCCATATCTGATGACTCATGGTGGAAGAAAACAGATGGGATTGCTGAATTTCCTTCCAACAAGCTGGGTTTAGTGATTTTTTTAGAATCTGAATTTCTTTGCTCACAGCATTACAAATATCTAGGTTGAGACACATATATGTATGTAGAAACAATGAGAGCCTCTGAGATAGCAGGACTGAAAAGCATAATGGCCATAAACCCCATAGTTCCCACAGCCTTTTTGCACCGGGAAGATGCTGTTGCATGATAAGGTAATCCTCGTGAATCTCATTTGCTTTTAGCTACACCATAAAAAAAATCTACTTCCAGGAAACATAAAACAAATCTGAAAGCATATTTAGATAAAAAGACCAAAGGCATTAATGGACCCTATTTACACCTGTACTGCCCTAGTGGGTTCTTGGGTGGCATCTTGCACAGCTCAAAAAGAAAAAAAAATAAAAAAAGAAAAAGAATCCAGATATGATTGCTGAATATTTCTGCCTAAAGAACACTACCAAAGAAACCACATCTTGAGATAAATATGTCTAATGATTTTGCCGTTACACCAATATCTTATAGAAAAAAAAAGCTCTGCTGTGTACACACAAAGGACTACAGAACCTGATGAATCTATTTAATTGGTCATGCCCTGATTTGTTATGTAGTAATCATCTACAACTCCAAGGAACTACCACAGGAAAATAAATTACTAATAATGAACAATTAAGAGCCAGTTTAGAAATTAAACAGAAGCAGAAGTATCTCTTAATAAGCTGTCTGTCAAAGTTCATCGAGTGATCGGAGGTTGTAAAGCATATAGAGGCCAGCATAGTTAGAATGTGATCAAACATTTATTTGACTACTTGGTGTTCCATCTGTATGCCACCAGCTTGTGCCTGTTGTCCTCTATCTGTTGTCCAAAGAGGATGTAATGATGTGTCAAAACAAATTTTAAATTATACTCCTACAATCCCACTGACCTCAAGTGCTTGGCATTTCATGGGTGTAGCTGAGAAAAAAAAAATGACACGTTATACACTGTGCTTAGTGATGAAATTGACCTAATACACCAAAAAGGTCAGAATCCAGATGGAGATTATGGAAATTAAACCAAGCAAAGGTGAATAAGTAACGTGGCTTTTATTCTATTTGAGAAGAAAATAAAAAAGCTTGTCATGAATGAACGTTCATCTTTCTTTTGCAAAATCTAGAATAAAACTTTGAGAGATTCATGCTTTTTTCTCTCTTTCATGGGATCTATATTCATTATTAATAAATTCGTAGTGCTAAAATTGAGACATTTTTCACTCAAATGTCAAAGTCAAAGAAGAAGGAAGGAATTTGAAAAATAATTATATATTTACTGATAATATCACTTTAACATATTTTGTGCTCTCGCAAGCTAGAATTTCTCACTGACTGAGAGTATATCAGATATACTCAAAAGGCACTCAGGGTAAGCTGCAGCTGAAGTGGGATACAAAATTTGTATCTACATTAGTTTTCAAAGAACAGCTTTTAGACTTTAATGTGGCTTGATTTTTATTTAAAGTGACAATACAAGCCACTATTAAAAACATTTGCTGGTACAACTTTCAGTTAACATATGGGGAAGTGAGCGGAAACTTTCTCATGCTCCTTTTTTGTTTGGACTGCTGAAAGGGATTGTTGAATAGGGGACCTCCAAAGTTTACACTAAGTTACTCACATCTGTGTTCCAGTTGCCAATGAACCAGAAATAAACAAAAAAAAAAAGCAAGAAATTCAGTTTTCCTTGGAGAAGGCTCTTTGTGTTTGAAACTCTGTTAGTTTTAAACAGACATTGGCCATGTCTACAGAACAAAATGTAGTAGTACATCTGAAACACAACACAGCACATATGAAGCACAACACAAGTTTGCAAACTAGCCTGAGTACCTTGGCATGCCTAAGGAAAAAGCATTAGCTTGGAAACACATTTTGGCAAATGTGGTTTAACAAAGGTATTGTTCTACCCACAGAAATGAGCTCTTGACAGAATACATCAGACATGCAGAGCTATGTTGTTAAAGATAGCTTGGAGGTCTGAGTACTGGCTTTCGCTTAGTGGTTGAAGACATGTTCTCCAGCTTGGGAGTGGAAGTCAACAGTTAGGCAACAAGGAGATCCAACCTTCAATTTAAAAGTTATACTGACATTAGGGAAACGAATAATGTTAGGAAATGACAGGAAACAGCAATTTCAGAAATAAGCCAGACTTATTTGGCAATTTTAACTGGCATGTTTGGGACCAGCTATATCTTGGAATGTTGGACCTTACTCTTTGCTTAAGAGTGATTAAACCATAATTTATGTTTGATATAAGATTGGACATTTGCCTAAGGTATTTTGTACTTCAGATCTCCCATGAAGAAATGAGAATTCAGGAAGACTACATACTGTCTGTCTAGTGTCCAGAGCTGGACCGTATAAATGCTGTCCTCACTGTATGCTTTGCTGTACCCAGACAAACTAACTGGGTGAAGTGTTGAAAGGATCCTTGCTTTTATATATGAATATGATGAAGTACAAATGATACAGCACTAAACTTGCTTCTACTGACAGTTTCCATCTCATCACAGGTACTACCTTCATCCTCAAGCTTCCTGCTCTAAACTGTTAGTAATAAGATTCACAGCTCATCTTCAACACATGTCCATGCCACCCTTTTCTCATTGTGTAGTACTAACAAGTATGCAAAAATTAATAAATGAATGTTAAAAAATATTTATGTATATAAAAAAATATATAGAGTAGTATTTTTTGGAGTGGAATCGCACATAGGGAATGTGGAGCTACAGCTTACTTAAATCTGAAAGTAAATTTTCCCAGTGCCCAGATCCTTGGAAACAAAACGTACACTTGCACCAGTAGAGCTTTAACAGTTGTGTGGTTAATTCTGTTACTATTTCACCTAGTTATTAAAATATTATCTTAGATTCATCTACACAATTCTCATTTATGTGCATATCAAGGTCTGAAATATCCATGCTAAAAATCTGTCAGCAACGTAAATTATTGTCCCTAAGTCAAGTGTTTAGATCACAGCATTCAGCTTTTTACTCTCTTCCCTCAGAAAAAATAACTTGACCAACAGGTAATTAATTTCGCTATGTGCATTTATTAGCTCTCCTAGTTGCATGGGGACCACCAAGGGGCATCCTTTTAAAAAGTATTTAAACAGTATTAATAGCATAACCTGCAAGTTATACAGGTTTTATTTCAGCAACCAAGAGCAGATTCTAGGCAGATGCATTTACTTCATTGAACATTTCTATATTCACACGGGGTTTGATCGGTCTGAAGTGTGCAGCATGAAAGTTAGCCTCAACTGGAGGAGTGTGGAAAATAGCCTTCCTAATTTCTCTTTAAGCAGTTAAAAAGAAGTAAATCTCCTTTACTGAGATCACAGATGCTAGATTTCATCTCAGTTTTAAATCTATGGCTGAGCTACTAAAGAGTCCTGTGATGAAAATATTGTCACTGCCTTGATCACAGTATCATGAACTTGGCCTTGTGATAATCACAGAATCATGGAATCACAGACCAAACGATACAGTTGATTTTAATTTTTCCTGTAATGTCAGCAAAATCTCACTCAGATATGTCACAGTATGCTCTCACAAGGTTTGCCTCTGTGAATCTCATTTTAATCTAGATATTTTAATGCAGTGTTTCAGTGTTAGAGACCTGAAAGAATTTGTAATGAGATGTGTTAGACCTTTGCACTGACCCATTGCCTGCATTCTATAACAGCTACGCTATAACTTCTAGAAATTTCTTCTTTTGCACTTCATCATTCAAAGATACATCCTCCTTGACCAGACAAGACACAGCTATGAGAAAACCAAATCTTAAAAATAACTATGCCAAATCTTCTGTGGAATAAGTGCTGTAACAAGTGTACCTTCATGCTTTTTTATAGTCTCTTCAGCTACCCTCCAGTCCACTTCATAACTTATTTTAAGACGGATGATGAAGCTGCGTGTGGACCATATGCATTTGTTCACATTTCAAAATCATATCTGTGAACCTCAAACAATATGTATTTTTACAATCATCAGGTTGGCAATGATTAGATGCATAAACAGCTAACAACCAAAATAATGCCACCTAACTTTCTGATATCCAGCTACTCACTGATCTAATGCCAGCCTGCAGATGTGTTGACAGTTCTATTGTGGATAGTAGAGATCACATCCAGTTGAGATGACTTCCAGGAAGACCTCAATAGTGAAATACTAAGTGGCAAAACTCAGATGAGCATCAGTGCACACAGATGTGATACACATGAGGAAAAGAAACCTTATTTTTACCTGATTTTCATCTACAGTGATAACCTCTGAGCTGATTGCTCTTATCTTAGAATGGCATCTCTGAGTGAGAGAGCTCTCAAAATGTTGGTTCGACACTCAACAGCAAACAAAAAGCAAACAGCATTCAAAAGTAAAGGGAAGGAATTCTGGGAGTGAAAGGGGGGGAAAACAGCAAACCCAAATGCAATACACACAAAAAAACCTACTAAAATGCCTCCCAGAAACAACCAATAAACAACACCCCCCAAAAAAAACCCCAACCAAACAAGAAAAACCCAAACCGAAAACCAAAATAAAAAAAAAAAAAATAAATTTAAAACAAAACAAAACAAACCCCCAAAAACCCCACCAAACAAAACCCAACAAAAACCTTATTCTGACACTACATAAATCCATGGTAATTCCAAGTTTAAAACTCCAAATACTCCTGGTCCTCTGTCTTCAATAATAGCAGAACAGGAAGAATAGCAAGGAACAACAACAAGGTCAATTAAATGTTGGCATGAGAAATAGCTAAACAAAGAATTAGAATTCTTGAAACTGGAAGAAAACAATATAACAAGAAGAAGCCTGAGATCTGTCTTGTCATGCCTGATGTAGAATAGTTGTCATCTTTTCGAGTAGAACATGAGATGGCATGAAATTAAATTAGTTTTCTGTCAGGTTCAACAAATCCAAAGGAGGTGGATCCTTACAAAACATGCAGACAAGCTACGGAACTCATTACCACAAGACATAGTATAGGCTGAAAGTTTACATGGACACAAGAAGGCAGGATATTTCTAGAAGAAATCACCCAAAAGCTATAGAAAACATACACCACACCTGCTGCAGGAAGTCTCTGGAACCACAGGCTGCTGAAAGAGTGTTTTGGAGTAGGATACCATGTTTTTTTTACTGTTCTTTCTTTAAAAGCCTGTGATGCAAGATTACCAAATGCCACTGGCCAATGCCAAATGCTAATCCAAGTAGATTGTATCAACCTAATCTCCTTTGTTGAAATGTTTGTGGACTTCAGTGGATTTATGCTCCATTCTTCTTATTAAGAAAAAACCATGCAAAATCTTTCTCAATTCCAGATTTATCTCATGCTCATTAGTTCTATTATACGCTGAGCAAATAAAGACATCAGGCTTTCTGGTTTGGATATCCCCTGAAATCCTTTTAAAAACTAGGGTTGCATCAGTCACCTTTCAGTTCCCTTAATTCAGTTCCCTGACTCTAACATCTCAAACAATTTAATCCTTGAGCTATGTCAGAACACAAACATCTTTTCTGAACATCGTTTTACTTATTCATATTGTAATCTTTCTACCAGCACTTCTTATTTTGTGCTAGATCTTTAAACTAATCCTCTACAAAGAGTGGTTTGGTCTGGAAATGTCCTTTCCTTTGCATATGAGCACAACTCTTGAACTTCTACTGACTCTATAAAATATTGGTCCTACAGACTCCCCAACAGTCTTGGTCATACTAATCTTGATGTATTTAAAAAAAAAAAAAAAAAAAAAAGAACTGTTATTGCATTTCTTGTTTCTTTTCAGTTTTTAAAACTCAAGTGAGGTACCACTACCACTGCTCCTTTTGAGCCTTGATAGTTATGCCCCCCAGCTTGCTCTCCCCAGATCCATGCTGAGAGCCATCTTTTGTTGGAAAATTAAGTTGTCACAGCATATTACAATTTTTTAAAATGAGTGTGTGTTTACACAAGTCAATTAAAAGGCACAGGAAGAAAAATAATTCCAGATGCACTCACCCCTGATAATTCTGTATTTCTGAGGGAAGAATATGTCTATTTTAGACTGTAAACTTACTACCATTTGCATGAGAGACAACCCACATTTCACAAGAGACAGTAGAACAAAGCTGACTCTCTAACAGAGATCAGCACACGTGCACAGTCATGAACCAGACAAAAAGACCAACCCAAGGACTTTAATTTAACACATATTATTAGCTTCCTCTTAAATCCCTGATTTTAGGATTTTTTAAAAAAAAGGTAAACCAAACAAACATTTCTCCCACTAACTTCATTTGCTGCTAATTTCACTTTTCACAAGACAGAATTTCACTTCACTGTTAACCCTGAAACTTATTAAAGAAAAAGACTCTTTCATGGAAAAAAACTCTTTTTATGATTAATCTATGACATAAATTTGAAAGAATATCATTTCTTACAGACAGAAGACTAGTTGTTTTTACAATCTTCAGTCAAAACACCTATGGCCAACATCTCAGCCTTCCATCTCTGATTTAGTAGGCAGAGTTTGCTATGACATATTACCATATAGAATCAAAATGTTTGCAGCCATGCAGACCCTGTTTGGGATTCACAGTCCATGCATTTTGCCATGAAAATGCAAACCTGTTCCTCTACCGACTTTGTGCAGCTGGTGAAGATAAAGTGATAAAGAGGCAAATGGGAGGAAGAAACACAGGATGCTTTCCCTCCGTGCTCCTTTCAAAGAAGTAGAAAATGGCTCTCATTCATCAATGCACAACATACTCTGATGCACAGAGGGACAGAGGAAGGGGGTGAAGCCTCCTGAGTATAAGTTTCATATGGATATTCCAATGCTAACACAAGCTTCAATGAGGAAGTACTGACTGCCGTGGCAGTGCCAAACAACGATCTCCAAGGAACCAGACAAAAGATGCACTCTGTCTCCTTTAGCCGCAAAGATGTAAGCAGCAACCTGTGAAGAGAGGAGGAATAAGCAGGGAAGACCTGAACTGCCCCAAGCCAGGCTCTCTTTCCCTCCCCACCACGAATTAGCTTATTGCAGAACCTCCCAGAAAAGACACCTTTTGGTATTCCCAGCAAGTTGAACTTCTCTGAGTCTTAGAAAGCCTCAGCACATAATCCCCACAGCTCCTTTCTGTCTTTATAGTCTCCAAAGGATAATTGCAAGCTATGAACTGAATGTGTTGGCACAGAGTTCCGTAAGAAATCCACTCCTTATTTCAGTTACTGTCCCATGACTGCGGACTATAACTATCATCTTCTAAAGCTTTAGCTTAAAAGGTTTTCAGTTATTCTATTTAACCTCAGTTGCAGATAAACATTTATTTACTGCCAGTTTCAACTACAAGCACTTTAACAGATGTGCTTGCAGATTCTTGAGTGGGCAAAAGATGTTAACTATAAGTGCTTATGTACATATCATCATTCATATGAGTTTAAATACACCTCTTCATATTCAGTTTTAGATGCTTTCCTTGCTGCATTAGATATTGCCAGTAACCTATGAAGCAGAAGTGAAAATCTAAGACATTGTCCTGGTTTGAGCAGTAGTGGTCATTTTCCTCCTTCTTGGTAGCTGGTGCAGTGCTGTGTTTTGACATTCGGACTGGGAATGGTTGCTGATAGCAAGTATGTTTTGAGTTACTGCTCAAATGTTTGGTTTGTCTAAGGCCTTTTCTGTGCTCATGCTCTGCCGGGGAGAAGGAGAGGCCGGGAGGAAGGAGAGACAGGACACCTGACCCAGGCTAGCCAAAGAGGTATTCCATACCATAGCATGTCATACCCAGGATGTAACCGGGAGAGACCTGGAAAGGCTGGAGCTCTGGGGGGATGGAGGAGGTATCGGCTGGTGCTTGGTCAGGCAGGGTGGGGTGAGTTATGGGTCAGTGGCTGGTGAGGTGCTGTATTCTCTTCACTTGTTATTTGCTTTATCATTATTATTTGTAGTAGTAGTAGCAGTAGTGATTTGTGTTATACCTTAGCTATTAAACTGTTCTTATCTCAACCCATGGGGGCTACATTCTTTGGATTCTCCTTCCTAACTGTCCGGGAGTCAGGGGAGCACAGGGGGGAGTGAGTGAATGAGCTATGCAGACTTGGTTTAAACCACAACAGACATGCAGTAGTGTCTGTACTCTTACATGCTGTTTTGTCTTAGTTATCACCACTCATTCATTATTCCCTTCATCACAGTGACTTCTTAGCTAATTTCTTAGACTTGTCACAGATGCTGTGGCATCTGGCCCACAGGAGAAAGTGCGTGATAGACAAAATTTTAAGGAGAACAGTTCAAGACTTTTGGGATTACTTTCCTGTATAAAAGACAATGGGGGACAAAACCCAAACAAACCCAAAGTACCAAGGTATTGAAGCAGCAATGAATGAAAACAGTTCATTTGTCTCTTTTTTTTTTTTAACTATTTTATTTGAAATTTATTTTCTGATTTGGTATTATGGCACGTCCAAGTTACACAATAGAAAGGATCTAAAGATTCACACCTATTGAAAGGCAAGCCTGGCAGCAGCATTACTGAAATAATAATTCGTTCCCTATTTCTTGTTACTGTTTTACTTTTTATAAAATCTGTAATGTACTGTCAACCTACAGATGCAACAGACAGAAAATTTATGTGTATACTCTGCCATGCCAGAACAAATTCAGGCTTCTGGTCTTTCAAACTTTGCCTTTAATTCAGTAAGCATCATTTCTAGTGGTACTGGAACTCTTTCTGAAAATTAGGATAACTCATTAAAAATTGTGCCTTGTCATCATAGAACTCTTCTAGCGATTTCAGTGTTCAAAGCTATACTTGGTCTAATAAATTTGGTAGATGCCAGGATAAAACTATGCTTCAGCATGTTTTGCCACATT
Source organism: Melopsittacus undulatus (assembly GCF_012275295.1). Classification (NCBI taxonomy): domain Eukaryota; kingdom Metazoa; phylum Chordata; class Aves; order Psittaciformes; family Psittaculidae; genus Melopsittacus; species Melopsittacus undulatus. The sequence continues at coordinate 74,076,965 of NC_047557.1, read as the reverse complement.
ATTACTATGGGACCTTGAATTTCAATCTAGATTTCTTGCAATTGTGACAGATTTACTATAGCTTTCACCTAATGAACTAGATGGCCATGGTAACATCTGTATAGCTGCTAGACTTACATTGCGTTAACTGTACTGTCATCATAGCTTTATGATTTAAAAAATATGGGGTTTGGGCTGTGTTTTGTTGGGTCACCTTGCTCGAATGTGCTCTCCATGGCAAACCAGTCCTTCCTTTTCTGTTACAGTTCCTGGAACTGTAACACTAACAGGAAATACTACATTCATTTACAACCACCCAGGGCAATATGCCAGAAGTTTGCCTATTCCTTTTTTCTGGAGTCCAGTCCTCTGAAAGTTGAATCTGCTTATCTTACATATGTTCCAGACAGCCACAGTTGCTGGAAAAATTCAGTGATGCTTAATGAGTGAGCTGTGATTTCAAGAAACAAAGACTGAGAGCCTGGAATTGGCCAGCTTTCAGTCTCTCAGTGTTGCATCATACCAAAGAAACCCTGCAGCAGAAAAGGGATTAGAGACTGTGCATAAGAGCTCCCATCTGCCAAAACAATGATGAAAAAATTCAGACTTGGGGAAAACATTTTCACCTATTAAAACCAGATGTTCCATTTGCTCTTCAAGCCTATGCATTATTCCACCTGTACCTCAAGGTGGAAAAGATAATGCTGCTTCTTTGCTCTTATCTATACAAATAGCTGCTTTCCTGCCTGAAGACCTTATTCAGGCTTTCTTCCAAATACTCTGCAATAAGGTGTACAGTTACATCAATATCTGATTGATGGTCCAGTTATGTAAGATGTCACAGACAGTAAGAAGTGATTTGATGAGAGAGAATAGTGGAAATGCATGACTGTAACCTAACTTTTATCTCTTGCATCCCATGACATAAGTGGCATGGCATGCTTAACACAGTGTTGTTGGTGCCAAGTGGAAACCCACCAAGAATTCCTTTGTGACTGGGTTACTTACAGGCACAAAATGAGGTTGAATCCCTTTTTCTGCCCTTTAGCAAGTGATTGTCTGATGGGAAAGGAAACCATAATAGCAAACCAGAGAACACTGCAATCTAATACTAGGACAGAAATGAAATTTGGGAAGAAAAGGGATCAGTAACTAAACTTTCTCCAAAGCTTTTGAAAAACAAGGCTCAGTTTCCTGTTCTGTCCCAGATATCATGCATGACACTTAGCACATAATTTTGTCCAGACCAACAGGCACCAAGCCTTTCATCCATTCCCATGAACCCACACGACATCCTTGTCTCTCCACATGACACCCTTTTCTCTAACTTGGAGAGACATCAGTTTGATAGGTGGATCACTCGGTGGATAAAGAACTGGTTGGATGACCGCACACAAAGAGTTGTGGTCAATGGCTCAATGTCCAGCTGGAGGCCAGTAACGAGTGGTGTCCCTCAGGGATCGGTGTTGGGACCAGTCTTGTTCAACATCTAGTCGGTGACATGGACAGTGGGATTGAGTGTGCCCTCAGCAAGTTTGCCGATGACACCAAGCTGTGTGGTTCTGTTGATACGCTAGAGGGAAGGAATGCCATTCAGAGGGACCTTGACACACTTGTGAGGTGGGCTGATGCCAACCTCATGAAGTTTAACCATGCCAAGTGCAAGGTCCTACACCTGGGTGGGAGCAATCCCATGCACAGCTACAGGTTGGGCAAAAAGAAAATTCATGGTAGTCCTGCGGAGAAGGACTTGGGGGTGTTAGTTGATGAGAAAATGAATATGAGCCAGCTTCAGTGTGCACTCACAGCCCAGAAAGCCAACCGTATCCTGGGCTGCATCAAAAGGAGCGTGACCAGCAGGTCTAAGGAGGTGATCCTGCCCCTCTGCTCTGCTCTCGTGAGACCTCACTTGGAGTATTGTGTGCAGTTCTGGTGTCCTCAACATAAAAAGACTTGGAACTGTTGGAACAAGTCCAGAGGAGGGCTACGAGGATGATCAGGGGACTGGAGCACCTCCCATATGAAGACAGGCTGAGAAAGTTGGGGCTGTTCAGCCTGGAGAAGAGAAGGCTGTGTGGAGACCTCCTAGCAGCCTTCCAGTATCTGAAGGGGTCCTCTAAGGGTGCTGGTGAGGGACTCTTCATTAGGGACTGTAGTGATAGGACAAGGGTTAATGGGTTAAAACTTAAACAGGGGAGGTTTAGGTTGGATCTAAGGAAGAAATTCTTTACTGTGAGGGTGGTGAGGCACTGGAATGGGTAGCCCAGGGAAGTTGTGAATACTCCATTCCTGGCAGTGTTCAAGGCCAGGTTGGATGAAGCTTTGGGTGATATGGTTTAGTGTGAGGTGTCCCTGCCCATGTCAGGGGTTTTGGAACTAGATGATCTTAAGGTCCTTTCCTACCCTAACTTTTCTACAATTCTGATTCTAAACCTCAGCACCCATATCTATGAGTCCATTTTATTACCAAAATAAGAATAGGAATGGAAGGAAGGACTAGCACCTGAGGTCTCTCCCTTTCTTTTCATCTACTGCCACCATCATCACCTGGAGTCAGATCCTTTGTTGCTCTTCTTTCTAACTCCTTGTACCCAGCACTGCCCAACACGAGCCCAGGGGTGTCAAAATCATAGAGTCATAGAATGGTTTGAGACAGAAGGGACCTTAAAGCTCATCCAGTTCCAAACCCCTGCCATAGGCAGGGACACCTTCCACTAGACCAGGTTGGTCCAAGCCCCGTCCAACCTGGCTTTGAGCACTGCTAGGGTTGGGACAGCCACAGCTTCTCTGGGCAACCTGTGCCAGGGTCTCACCACCCTCATAGCAAAGAACTTCTGCCTAAGAGCTCATCTCAGTCTCCCCTCTGTCAGGTTAAAGCCATTCCCCCTTGTCCTGTCCCTACAGGCTCTTTTCAAAAGCCCCTCTCCAGTTGTAGCACCTTGGGTGTGAATGCGGGCTGCAAGGAAAATCAGCTGCTGAGTAGTAATGCTGTCATCCAGTTAAAGAGAATACATTATCTGTGTCACACTTTAAGAGACCAGTCTTCTCTCATTTAGCAGAAAGTGATGCTGTCCTTGCTTGTTCTTGCTTGGTTGTAAAAAAGCTACCTGCAAGTGCAAGTCTTTTTGGGGTTTAAAACCAAAAGTGAATTCTGACGCAATTGTGGCCTTAGAGCTCATGACCATGAGCAGCAAATACAGCACTGGCTCCTGCAATGTGAGCCAGCTGGTGAGAAGGCTGCTTTACTGGTAATCTGAATCAATCCTGAGAATATTAGGAAATCATGGACAACCCAGCACTGAGAATGGTTTTTTTTATTTTATAATATATTCCTCTTCTGAAAAGTAAAGACATGATTTGCAAAAGCAAATGCAAATAGCCTCTGAGTATTTGCCTTCAGATCAATACTCACACTTTGAAATGCAACTGCATCATCAGATAGTGTTAGATGAAATTTTCATATTTTTCTATAGGCAATTTTATTCAAAAGGTATTCCCAGTTCGTATCTTAGCTTTTTAAGACATTTATGCTAGTTGCTGACCATCTATACAATATTTTCTTTAGTCTTTCTCCCTTTCAATAGTTATTTTAGGAAATTAGATAGAACAAAAATAGTCTAGTTTGGAATACCTTCGAGTAAATGTTATTTTGTTAATTTCTGAATGTGATGTTTTTCTTAATACACTCCGAAATAACAAAAGTAGTGACAGATAACATTGAGAAAGTGTGAATGATAAATGACTTTTTCTTCTACCTCTCAAAACCTTCCTTATAGATTTGAAATAACTAACCTAACCACTGCTGCCTTAGTGCTGTCTGAAAATCATTTATCATTCCAGGACCTACATTGGTTTGTGAGGTCTCTTACTGATCTTTGTCAGGATTCCCTTGGAGCTGGATATCTGATGTGAGCTACAATCAAATGCACTACTGATCCAGGCAAAACCAGAGCTCATAGTTTAAATTGCCCAAAGTGAAAATTGGAGATGTACTCTTGTGTATATCTTTCATGTACAAAAATATATAAATCCTCCACTAGGATTATTTTTGTTCATAGCTGGATAGTCTTAACATGCACTTGATATTTTATATGCACACTGAAAGGCTACCCAGCCTCTCTAGGCAAGCCGTTCCTGAGGTTCCCACAAGGGGAGAGCTGTGGGTAATTTGTTTTGGATTGGAGAACATCAGAAAATGAACCTGAAAGCACATTCAGAAGGAGCAAGAAGCACCTCCCAGGAGAAACAAGAAGCTGGGATAAAGCATAAAGAAGTGGATATATCAATAAGCTAATGGCACCTTACTGAATAGTTCGGCCACTCTTTCAGTGTGGCCCTGAGCTTTCTAATCTCCTAGTGCTCTAGGAAATCTACTGATCATGTTTGGTTAGCAGGGCTTACCTAGCCTTAAGGAGGTCTTTGAGATAATTTCAGGAACTACTCATTTCCAGTTAAGCACTGCCTGCTATTTTGCACATGACATTTGGAAAATGGATCTTCCCTCACTCCCCTTTTAGGTAATAGAGGCTTGATACACAAGACTTTGAACTTCAGCAAACAAATGTTATTGTTTTCCTCATTTGATAATGTTAATACAGCTGAGACAAATTCACCCTTGAAAGAAGACTCTGGTGAATACTTTCCAGTTGGTTTAGATATCATCTTGTGGACTTTGTCTAAACAATCAAAGTAGAACATAAAAATATACAAAAAGAAAACTTTTAAAAGGAGAGGAATCTATTTCAGTGTTTTAGAACAGAACTCAGTCTTGACAGAAACAATCAAGGTAAAATACTGGCCTCTGTGAAACTGGTGACAAATCTTCCCCTGCTACACTCCTCCCACTTGTGTTCTAACATTTCAAAGGAAAATTGATTTGCCTAGTTTCTCTATTGACATAATGCTGATAGGGTAATAAGGAACTATTCACATTGACCACACATACACTGTGCTCACCACGCTCAGCATCAGAACTGCCTTTCACAGACAGTGGGAGCGTGTTACAAAATTTCCTGGTCAGATGTATTTTACCTGTTGACATTTTGAGAAGCAACTCAATCTTCATACTTTAAAATCCGGCTGTGCCTGTGGGACATGACCAATTTGCATTAAATCATTAAGTCCTATACTGGCTAGAAGAGAATAATCACAATTTGTGCTTATGAAAATTGATAAAGTCATTGGGTTATTAGTAACAAATATTTAAATGATTCAAGCTTTTCAATGACCCTTCTGTATTCTTTCTAGGAGGGTTTCAGTTTGTGCTGCCACTATGCCTTAAGGAAAAACACTGCATATCATATACAATCCTATATTATTCCTGACCTGTGTCCCACTTGAAAACCCAAGTGCTTTCTCATACTCTGTGGTCTGTATTCAAGCTTTCTTCTTTCTGTGTGGAGCTTCTCATGTCTGTATGTTTAAGTCAACTCAGTACAAAGGCAAAGTGTTTCTGTTAGAGAAGTGATCAAACTCCTTAATGAACGTGGTCTCCATAATAAATCCAACATTACCACACAGTAATGCTCAATATAAAACAGTTATTTCCTACATCACATACAAGGAAAAATACGCTGTCTTGAGTCATGCTGTGAAATGGCAATTATTGCCAGTTATTGATTTCTTAATATAAGTCATAGTATGTATCTAACAATTGTGCCACCTCAGTAATTTCAGGAGTATTTTAAGAACTTTACAAAAGCATAATTATCAACAAAAGTAAACCAAAAGGGGGAAATGAAAATGCTGTCTTCCCTCGGACTCTGAAGAATTATTGCACTGTATAACACCATAATGATTTGAACTGCAGAACGGCCGCCCAAAGTGGCTCTTAGTCTAAGCATAGTGGGATTGTGATTGTGTTTGAAGGCAGGGAGGTCCAGCACAGCAATTTCAACAAGAAAGCAGCAGACATTTAGATGGGCACATTCCCTCTCAGATAACTCCAAAACAAAAACCCAGCAGACATTTTTTATAGGTTTCACATCCTCAATTATCTTTCTTCTTCAATCCAACTGAAATAAAGATTGGGTTTGATTTACTGTTTTGTTTAACTCATCTAGTCAATCCCCAATTAATAAACTGCCCATCAATAAAACTATAACTTATAGTGTATATTTCACTGATGTCATGGGCCTTTTCTCTGCTTATAGTCTCCTGGGTTAACAAAAGAGTGACAGAATATGCATCTCCTTGAGTGGAAGTGCACAGGGAGATCTGAGAGATAAGTAAACATTTTCTTTTAATGTTTTTACAAACAGTATTGGGAAAGGAGTAAAAACCTATCTTTCTTTATAAATTTGAGAGATAAAGTGTATTGGTGATGTCTTTTTGTGTAGTGCTACTACCCTTGCTGATGCGCGGGAGGGTGAAACTTTCTGGCACCTTTTCTAATAAATCTTCTTCAGTTTTCTCATGGACACAGTACATTGTAATTTAGAAACTTGGCAGGGAGGAAGTCTTAAGTGCAGCATCTTCAAAAGATTGTGGGTTTTGTGAAAATATAAGTGAATAAACTTGGCTTAAATATAAATAAGAAATGTATTCTTGGACTCAAGAGCTGTAGCATTAGCTTAACCTTAACAGCAGTTCTGCTTGTCCAGAAGTCAGAAGAGTTTTGTTTTGGTTTAATGTATAAGATCAAAAACACAAATAAACTTCATTCCCTGCCAGTGGGTGGAAGTAATATCTCAAGCAGCTTTGCTCTCAGTGTAAAAGAATTACCACACTGTTATATACTTCTAGGTTTTAGTGAATTAAAATTCAGGTGCTGTGGTGGGTCTGCCAGACCATATGAGGTCTACTTTATGAGGCTTTTATCTATACATCTGCAGCAGTAGGCTCTAGCTTTATTACCTTGTTTTTCCTATGTGGGTTTTTTTGGTCTTGTTACTGCCGCTGTTGTTTTTCACAAGGGCAATTTTACCAGTTGGATGGACACTTGGAGCCAAAGCCATAATAATGACTTTTGGTTATACATGATGCTGCTCTTATGAAGAAGACATCAGAAAACCACACTCCATAAACCACTTTTACCACACAGATTTTGCTTCTCTGTCCTCTTGCACCAGAGGGACAGTGAGTGGTGTGCCGGAGGAGTGCCCAGCTTTACAACCAGGATGGTAGAGTCCAGTGGGTTTTTTAAATTTTTTAATGATACCTTCTGTGCCCAAAATTCAAACTGCTCATGAAATGGGCATTGCTGTAAAGGAGCAGTAACTGAACTGTCAAGTTTATTGAGTGGTTCTGTACCACCCAATTTATTATGCTGCAAAAGAGAGAACGCTTTCTTTCTGAGTCTGCAACATAAACGTTCTTGGTAAAAACTAGGATCTATGCGTGTAGGTGCTGTGAATTAGCTCATTTTATGTGCTTGTGTGTGTCCCGCCACTGGCTCTGCCTTTGCTCTTCCAGTCCTCTTGCACTGCTTGATGATTTTAATGGATGTTAATGTAGCTTCTAAGAACTCATTTGAGACAATCACACTTATGTCAGTTTTGATGTTGATCTGAAAGAAGTCTATAATTCAATACCCACAAGTTCCAATCCTCAATAATTTGCCAAAATTAATAATTAAAAAAATAAAGCTTAGGAAGAGCCCAGATGGTTTTTACAACCAGAATGTGTCAAATCTGGAAACGGAAAAACTTGTGTGAAGCTGCAAACAACATTTAGTACCTGAACTTACTACAAAACAGAGTTAAATGTGCCAAGTTACAGTTACAGGTTTTAATTTTTGCATCCTGCCTCATGCTTGGTAGGTATCACTGAAGAGCCAATAAAAGTACTTACGCTATGTAGCTAAAGCTATTATTTGGATCTTATTTCATACTGACAGGCAAGCAGTAGTTTGCCAATTGCTGGACCCATGTGTCACTCTCAATTCTCATTCTTAAAGGCACAAAAACTGCCTTCAAATTCTTTGGGCCTTCTCTTCTATAAAGGGTTAAATAGGGAATAGCTCTTAGGTTGGGTTATGCTGTCACCCAGACAAAACTCCCAGAGGCTTTGTGCTTGATGTGGTCCAGAGAATCACAGCTGGTTTACCATAAGAAAAGAAAATATGAACTTGCTCATCCTCTACCTTGGGAGATAAAGGCGATATTTTAGCTGGGTTTTATAAAGTTAATCTTTGTTCCCTCGCTGTAGGAGGACCTGATAACACCCTGGGCATTAGACTACACCAAAGTTCTAGACATAATATGGGACCAGATGCGCCTTTACTTTGGTGGTGTTCAGACTCTGCATTGGGATGTTAGCTATTGCTCCTGCCACCATTCCTTTTTTTGGTTTTGTTTGTTTTGTTTTTTTTTTTCCTCAAATGCACTCTGAGACCAGAGTATCTAATGGCTCCAAGCATTAGAAAACTGTTTTCCACCTAATGGAACAAAAACCAGTTATGGTAGTGGAGTCACGCTGGGGAGCCAAGTGCTAGTCTCAGCAGCACAGATTACAATCATGAATTCCTGTTGATTTGGGATTGTGCATGTGTTAATGGAAATAAACCATTGACCAGCTGGCTCTTCCATAGGAAACTGTCTCTGCTTAGCCCCTGCATACCCAAAAAAACAGTTCCAGTTTGGAAGTGCTCTACAGTATTCTGTCGTGTTGGTTCTATTTCTTTTGACTAATTTATTTTATTGAAATATTCATTGTGTCTGTTATTGGTTAGTGGCTCATAAGTTAATTCACCAGTTGCAACCCTTGAGCTACTGTAGAAATCTACACTTTATGAGGTATGTGGAGTCTTGTCTAACAGCTTAATGACAGACACATATCACAGGGCTTTTGTGACACCAAATAGCCTTAAAATACACATCAGTGGATCATTTACATTACAGACTTTTCATTCCAGGCTTGATTGTGACAGAAAGTTGCAGACAGTTAATTATGTGTTTTGCTCTCCACTGCTGTTTCTTTTTTTTTTTTTTTTACTTTTAATTTTTTTTCTTTTAGAGCCTTACCTCAGGAAGACCCAAACAGAAATAAAACAAAAAACACAGTAGAATGAGGCTGAGTAACTATTAGCTTAATGAGTTAGATTGCTTGGAGGAGGTTGTTATTACTAAGGCTCAAATTGACATCTGCCAGGTCTCTTTTCCTCCCCCTCCTTGGATCAGCTTCAAACAGCAGTTCTTCCTATGTCTGAGAAATTAAGCATTTTAAGATTAAAAAGCTTAAAAATTGCCTCCAGCACAGATTTACTCTGCTAAATCAGCACAGGTTTAAATGGACAGACAAACTATTGAACTTTATACAGGACTTCCCATACTACATAGGACTACTGAGCATCTTCAGCTGTTGGTTAGCACCTTGCAGGATAGGATCAAAAAGGATTACAATGATTAAAGAAAGAAATGTTTGATCAGCTTATAGTAAAGTAACTTTTAGGACAAGGTAGTCTGAGTAAATTAAATGAAATACCATTCCCACTGCACACTGAAAATCAGACATTCTCTGCTTGGTTTTCCTAATATCACCTTATTCTTACGGTCTGTCTTTCAGGGCTTTGCTGCTGTCCTCATGTTGCTGCAGTCATAAAAACAGTGACTGAGTATATATTGCCTAGGGTAGGGATTTGCAGTTTGGATGACAGTGATAAGTGCTGCTTTAATCCTCTTCAGCCTTTCAGAGGGTCTCTTTTTCCCTTCCAGAAACAGAACATCTTCTGCTTTCTCTCCACAAAGTAATGAAAGCTTGATTACATCTGCTTCACTTTTGCAACACAGCAGATATGGAAGTGGGCTGGAATGAGCTCCTTCTCATCTGCCCCTTAACCATAAGGATATTGCAGCCAAGACTGTACAACTGAGGGGAAGGAGGAAAGACCTGTAGAAGACAAAGTTCTTATTGGTAGTTTGGTTATCAAAATGTCATCAGATGCTGAGCACAGTAAAAGTAGATCACTCTAAATTCTAGGATATGAGGAAAGTAATGCTTGGAGGTTCGGTTATTTTCACATATTCTGAAAGAGAGATGCAGTGAATTCACAGGGTAACACAGTATGGCATATAAACATCATTCTCCATTTTATACCTTTATTTTTCTGTTGAAGTGAAAAAGTTTACTAAGATACATTTGTTTTGCATATACACATGAAAGACGCGATCCTAGCTTTTTACTGGCATGGCTAATTGCAAAATATATCTGAATATATAGCATATTGCTGTCTGCTCTTGAAGAGATCATTATTTATAAAGCTGGCAGTTGCTCATCTACCTGGCTCTCTGTTGTGCAGCCTTGTATGGACAACAAGCTTTCCTTGATCTTCCCGATTGAGACTGTATATGTCTAGTCACCTGATTCTTTTTGTACTGTACCAGAATTGTTTTCCTGTGCCACTGGTAAAAACAAAAAATTGTGCAAACATGAAGGTAAGAGCATGTGTTAAATGTCAGAAGACAACATATGTTCTCAATTAGGAAGGAAATTAAAAAGTTAGTGTTCTCACACTGTAATTCACTTGGCCTTGCTTCAGCCTCATGCATTTCTTGTCTATATTTACTATATTAGAAATAAATAATCTATCTCTTAATGCTTTTTGGATTATGATTAATAGCAAACTGGAATCTATGAAAATAGTAGTCAAGGTGTATCATATAGGTGTAGTTAGTAAAGATATTGTGCTTTCATACTTGAACGCATGTTTAACATTAATTGCAACAAATAAATAGAACTTGTATCAGAGTATATAATACAGCAGTTTTTAAATGGGGAAAGTTAACATTGCTTTTGAAATCTTCATGTGATGCTTAAATATTTCTTACATTCAATTTCCTAGTCATTGTTAAGTACAAAGACCACAAAATCTGTTTTTTATTAGACTTGTGAAGGTTATATATTATCCTTAACCAGACTCGAGTTTCAACTATGTTGTACTGTAATCTGGGAGAGAGTGGGGAGGGCTGTGTCTTGAGGTTTTTTTTTTCTTTTCTGTGACCTTTTTTTCATTTTAATGTGTAAGTGAAAGAGAGGAAGAGCAAAAGCATGAGAAAAAAGTGAAAGAGGGGATAGAAAAGGAGAAAGACAGAGGGGAGGTGAAGGAAAATTTGAAAATTAAAAAGAGAAAAAAGAGAAAAGAAAAAGGAAAAGAAAAAGAAAAAGGAAAAGAAAAAAGAAAAAAAAAAGAAAAAGAAGAAAAAGAACAAGAAAAAAAAACAAAAAGAAAAAGAGAAAAAAGAAGAAAGAAAAAGAAAAAACAAAAAGAAAAAGGAAGCAAGGAAGGAAGGCAAGAAGGAAGGAAGGAAGGAAGGAAGGAAAGAAGGAAGGAAGGAAGGAAGGAAGGAAGGAAGGAAGGAAGGAAGGAAGGAAGGAAGGAAGGAAGGAAGGAAGGAAGGAAGGAAGGAAGGAAGGAAGGAAGGAAGGAAGGAAGGAAGGAAGGAAGGAAGGAAGGAAGGAAGGAAGGAAGGAAGGAAGGAAGGAAGGAAGGAAAAAAATGGAAATTTCAGGAGAGAATGGTAAGCCCTAAATGCATGGACATACCATACCATTCAAATAGAAGAGCTATGAAGACAACTCTGTTTATACCATGAAATCCTGCTTGCTGTGCAGACCACAATAATATCCCAGGTGGAAAAAATAATTCAGAAAGGACTTCTTTTGGGTAAGGAGGTATAAAAGATATGTTCTATAAAGATGTTGCAGCTAAGCTGGTTTTCAGGGTGAATTGTCGAAGTAAATTTTAGAAGCAGGATGATGCCTGAAGAGCTATCATTAGAGAGAAATCTGTGTCATTGAGCCACAACAGAAGAAAGTGAAGCACACTATGGAATTAAAATTCTGAATAAAACAATCTATCTGTGTTGCTATATCAGTCTCCTGTTCTATTTTTGTGGTAGCTTTAGATACACATACCTTCATCCATCTCGTTTTAGGTGACATGCATATTTATATTTTTCAAAAAATCAGTTAGTCAGGAAAAAGAAAATAATCTTTCAGAAATTCTGTGTTGATCTTAAAAAATGAGAAAAAAAGAGCCCTTCACCCACATAACATTAGTGTTCATTTGACAAACCCATCTGCAGTTCCAAAACTTCAGGGTCATATACTTAAAAAGTACCCATCTTCAGTAAAAGTGGAATTTGAAGTAAACATTTGTAAAAATTCTATAATTCTGCAAGAAACATACAGTCTCCCAATCTTACTAAACTGTGAAACTTTCTTGAGCTAATTTTTCTGCCAAATTGAGCTTAGTTCTGCTTCAGATAATGGTTGTTACATTACTAGATCTTGGGCCTCTGTTTCAGTAGCACCAGGATATCTGCAGCTTGTGGATATGTATAAAATGCTACATCCTCCCCTGACAAGAAATGTATAACAAAAATATAAAAGCTCAGACGTTTAAGTTAGCCCTTTTCTATTGCGTGGATAAGGAAGGAAATAATGGGACAGCCTAAGAAAAATAAGAACATTTAGGACTTGTCTCTGTATCTTCTTTGGGAAATTCAAGCCAAGGAGAAGGGTCTTCCGAAAGGAAGTACAAAAAGCAAGACGAACAATTAAATGGTTTTTAACCCCAGATCTGAAGTTAGCTGAGTAAATTGCCTGACATTGTCAAACACAAACACAGAGCCAAATCTCAAGCCTTCCGTATCACACAGTACATTTGACTTAGGCATCAGCAAGAAGTACTTCCCTCCACTTCTACGAATATTTAAACCAGTAAGAGCATATAACAAGAAAAAAGTAAACAAATACCATGGGAAATCCACTGAAATGGATTGTCTGTCATCTTACTTTTGTTCTATTTATTCTGTCTGCAGCTCAAACCTCATTTTTCTATGGCTTGCCTAAACAAGTTTTGGGTTCTCAACTCATTAGTCTTAGGAAAAAAAATAGTGAGTTGCTTCTGCAGAGTATTGGAGCCATCTGTAAGGACAGAAAGTGTCACTACATTTTAAGAGCTCGACGATGAGGCCCTGAACCTTTTTACAGAGTCATTTGATTGCTTAAATGAGTTATTACATTATGATGTTGCTGAATGTGATACATGATTTTTCAGTTGCATAGAACTATAGGAATGTGATAATTCAAAAAATATTACTCAGAAAGTTAGTGGAATGAATTGTGGTAGGACCACAGACATATCTGTCATAGTCTTGAAACAGAGGTGTGTCCTTTTGTTTTCAAGGAAGAGACAATAACTATACACATTTGTCTGCTTCTTAGGCTTAGGAAATACATCCTAGTGAGACAATGGATGAAAAACAAACTAAGAAATGACTGGAAAGCATCCTTTTATCATGAGTAAATAAGACAAGGTGATGTATATAACAGTTATTTCCATGACAGAAGAGACAAACTGCAAGCTTGGATTTCCCAACATAATAGTTTCCCAACCTTGCAAAGTTCTTTGTAGGAGCAAAGCTGAAGTTACTAGGAGTTTTCTGGGAGCAAGAATCAAAAACAGGCCCTTGCTTGCCTAAATGTGGACACACAGAATTACTGAAGTGTTCCAAATTCAATTTTGCTTTATCTGGGGTGTGTGTCTTTGTTTGCCTGACTGTGCTCCAAAAACAACTTCACCCAACCTGGAATTTAGGACCCCAAGGGCTTTTTCTTCAGGGTCTAATGTTGCAGGTCTGTTGGGATGCAGAGATGCTGTGTGCCACCTCCAACAATTCCAAATCTGTGGTAGCACCATTGAATCAGGCAGGCAGTAATCATATTTAGACAACCGCAAGCGAAGTTCTTGAGGCACCCCTGTCCTATGATTTTCAAGGTCATATGATAGAAGAAGAGGATATGCAATTTTCCTGATGGTTTAAAACATAAAGTTATTTGATACTTCCCTCTTCTAAAAGTGAGAAAAAAACCTGGGAGTGGCAAAGTTGTTGAGCACAGCCTCTTCCAGTCCACAACTGGGACCAGATTCCCAGGCTGCTTTGATGGTATGAAAACTCATTGAAGAAACAGCTGACATTTTTCCTGAGTTCACCAAAGATAGCAACAGCAACAACAGCAAGCTATAACCACAAGTTCCAGAAGAGATTAACGGCAAGGGAGAGAGGAGGAAAACACCTTCTTCTCCACCAATAGCGGCTGCCACCTGGCGGCGAAACATGAGGAACAGGAGCTGTCTTCAGGCTCCTGCCTCCATCCACAAGTAATGATCCTTGATAAGACTTGCAAAGATAAGATATGGTGTCTGCCTTCGTGCCTCTCAAATTGTTCATCTTTTGGAACATACTGAACCTTTCTGCTCTTGCTCCCCGTTGCAGGCAAAATGAGGACGGTCTACCTGACACGGTCCTTTGCTGTCTTGTTCCTGTCTGGTCCTAAACAGCTGGGAATACTTTAAGTCAGCAGAGATAAGGTATAAAGGTGCTGAAGTGTGGTGGAAAGAATGAAAAAAGAAAGAAAGAAAGTGAAAAAAGCTGGTTGAGAAGCTCAGAATTTTCTGAGCTTAGACTTAAGAAGTAAAAGAAAGAGGTAGAGGAAAGGAAAAGAGGTGTTACGAGAACACTGGATGAAGCAAGGGGAAGGGGTATCTTAAAAATCTTTCTAAAATAAACTCTTGCAGAAGGATCTTTCAGTTGAAAGTGAACAATGGTGCATAACAATGTTTATAGCTCACTGAATGGGTGAGGGGACAGGTGGCTGTGAGGCAAGACTGAGGCAGGGACAATTGCTTCAAGGATAAGTAGTGGTTTGGAGAAATGGAAAAGTCACAGTTCAGTTTTCTGCCTATATAAGATCTCTGAAATTGCTGTCTTTCACCTTTCATCTCCTTCTCTTTCCACTCAACCTGAGGTTGAGTTGCTCCATAGTCCCAAAGGCTCAGACTACAATGTCACATTATGCTGTAGGAAAACATAGTCTGTCATAAGTTATCATGTATTTTTTAAATGTGTATTTTGTGGTCAAAATCCTTGTTTACAATTTAAATATTTGCCCCAGAGCACCTACTGAGTTTACACAGAGTCAGCATTCATAAGAGATTGGCTTTTCCCCCACTGCAAATGACCTCAAACAATGATGTCTGAGGAAATATTCAGCCTCCAATTGTTTCTCTTCTGAGTTGCTTTAGTGATTCACAAAAGGGGATTCAGCAGTAGTGACTTACTTCTTTATTTTTCTGTCATACTTATGAAGCCTCCATTTTTGCACAAGTTCTTGAGTTTGCCTTACCAGCCCTCATATCAAAACACAGCTCTTCTTGGACACAAAGGTTTACAATCCTGACAGGCAAAATGCAGAAGTTACGATCTGTAACAGCCTTTCTAGTGGCAAGGTAAATCAGCTGTCCTACAATGTAACTATAATGCCACCTTCCAAGAATGTGCAAATGAATTGTTCCTCATCAGCTAATGATTGGCCTGCATGCTTTTACTTAAATTCAAAATAGCTATTTTAAAAGGAGGGGCACTGAAGGATGAGAATCAAATAATGCACTAAAGACCCCAGAGATCAGAGCCAGATGGAGAGCACAAGAATTCCTGGCTTGCATTGCTGCATTCAATCCCTGTCAGTCTTTCTCAGCCATTCCTTCTAGATCCTATAAAGAATAAAAATGTTCCTTTTATACTTAGAAACTCTAGTGCAAGAAAGTGCTTAAAATGGCTCCCTTATTTCCTGGAGAAATAGAACTAAATTTAAAGATGTTATTTTCTTCTTGTGATTGAAATAACCTCTTCAGAAACATGAAGACCACAATAAGCTTTGAAAACCCAAGAAGAGAAGCTCAGCATCAGCAGAGGCTGTGGGACATAGTCTCAGCTGACAGGACTGATTTTACTGAAGCTTCCACTGGACAATGGAAGATTTTGGTTTGTGAGGGTTGTTGAAGAAGAGTAATAAAAAAATAAAAGACAATGATGTAAGGATGCAGAGAGTGCAAAAGTTTTTTCCCTTCTTCCTTTTTTTCAGGTGGACCTTTGTACTCTGAGTTTCTGAAATACCAATGAAGTCTGGCAAAGGAAGGAGAAACCATGCTGCTGCTGTAGTCTGTATACCCTCCACAGTACATCTGGTAGGGCTGTCTTTGTGTTATTAATGAGCAGTTGTTTGCTCAGATTAATCTGGTGACTGATGTGTTCCTTCTATCAGAATTTTCATCCTTTCTGTCAATTTATAACAATAAAGGATTCCTCTGAGATTATAGCAGCTTTCATTTACCCAATACTGTGATAAGCCGAGTGCCCCCCAGGGCTTGCATAACTTTTATGATGAAGACCAAAAAACAGAGCATGGCTGAATATGGCAGATTTTTTTTAGGGGTACAATAGAGATTTCTGCCGTGCATCAATATTACCAGGATAATGTTATGACTATGTGCTGCAGACCTCTGGGTTCTTCAAAGGCAACTTGTTTTATGCAACTGAGAGAGCAAGAAATTATTTTGTCTGTCTGTATGCATCATAGTGTGTAGTCAAGAGGAACCAGTCCAGCAGCAACGTTTCAATTGACAGAGAGCTACCTTGTCAGAAACTATTTGTAGGCAATTAAGAATATTAATGCAAAATCCACATTTTCTTAAAATGAGTTCTGAGTTCTTTGTGCTCTTCACACATGGTTTTCCATGCTTGTCTTTCCACATGCTGTTAACTTATTGGAAGAGGAAATGAGGCCCCTTATTGTAATATCTCTGTGTGTATGCAAGATTATTTCCACAGCTCTGGTGAATGTATGCACAAAAGTAGCATAGTAATTCATGCCAACTTCAATGACAACCTAGCTCTATACAAAGAAACAGCTAAATAATGAAGTCTGGGAGTAAAATCTGGCAGAAGACCAGACCTAATAATTCCACTTGGCAAAATTATCCATGCCAGCAAGGAAGGTTGAGTTTCTAGTACAAACAATTAACTGTGGTGATAAAGGATCTACCACATGCTGTATGTCTGTCCAAGAGGGAGCTGGGGGAAGGAAGCACAAGTGGTCAATGTCTTTCAATTAGTTTGTTCTCTGCAAACTAATTGACTTTTTTTGTTTTGGATTTGATGGATTTGTTTGCTTTATTAATAAACAGGACAAAAAATAGGAAAGGGAAAAAATAGCGCATTCTGTGTCTCAGCAGCTATTTATTTGCATCTTATCTCATCTGAGTTTCAAAGCAGTATTTCCTTTCTAACAAGTGAATTTTATCTTCAAAGAACAATAAATCCATGCAATGTATTTAATAACTGATGTTAAGAAACAATAGCGGGCACTTTTTCTCTGGTATCTTGGCAATACAGAAACATGGAAAGACAGACTTCATATTGAACTTTGACTTCTTAAAGAAACCCCCCTCATGATGCTGCAGTAGTATCCTTCATAATTATTTGATGAAGTGAGGAGTGCTGATTCTTTTAGCATTGCATTCATGTTTTGTTATGATCTTTGCAATGACTTTTGACATATGGAGTATAGTATCTCAGCTTCAGTGTAGCTTTCTGATTATAAAAGGACCCTTTTCTTGCAAGTTTTTTTAATTTTTCTTACTTATATGTTTTCTAGTACATTCTAGGCTCCATATACTTGTGAGTTTCTGTGAAGCATGATATGACACAAAGCCTGTGATCAGAGCACTGGACTTGGTAACCAGAAGACTTGTCACTGTTCAATGCTTTCTAGTAGTTGTGTTCCATGTATGCTCTGTGCTACAGCAACTAATTTGGGACTCAGGCTGAGAAACTCCCAAGGCACTTCCCAAAGATCTTTCAACTAAACAGGGGGAAATCTGGATTCATCTTCCTTCTTGCACACAAGCTATACCAGCTTTTGCTGTAACTCTAAAAGTAAGACATAGATCCTAGAAACCTAGAATCCCAAGTTGGAAGGGATAGCTCATCTGGTCCAACCTTTCTTGGTAAAGCATGTCTACAGACTAGATATCCCAACACCCTATCCAGCTGAATCTTAACAATGTCCAACTCTGGGGAGTCCACCACTTCCCTGGGGAGATTATTCCAATGGCTGGTTATTCTTATAATGGAAAATTTTCCTTTTGTGTCCAGTTGAAATCTCCCTAGTACTAGTTTGCACCTTGTCTTTTCTATGTGACTCCTAAAAAGGCAGTTTCCATCTTTATCCTTCTTTCTTATACTGTTTTCAAAGAACACACCAATAAGGATGATTCCAAGTCTGTTCTGCCGGCATCCGCCGTGCTTTTCCAAAGTACAACATATCTGGCTTCCTTGGCTGATGCTGTGTGTCTCTGTTGCTTCTGCAGATGAGCTCTGCTTCACAGGAGCTCAAATCCCGCCTTTGCCATTTCCAGTTTATGTCAGGTTTGGTGAAAATGTGGAGTGTATGAGTTAGTAAACCAACACTTTACACATTAGATCATCAAAGGAGCTCTACTGAGAGCCACAGATACCAAAACAGTATGTGCCTTGCAGTAGTCCAAATGTGTAATCAAATGGAAGTCTGCTGAAGATAGCCAAGCAAGTAGCAGGATTAAAATATTTGTTTTCCTTATTTTTTTTATCCCAAATGGTCCATGATCATCTCATCTCTGTCTACTTTTCCCAGCAGTGGCCTCAGGCATTCCAAACCATATGATTCCTATTATAAGACTGGCAGCCAGCTTATGATCCATCAGCACCTCACCTTCACAAGGTGGTGATGGAGCAGTACAACATGCTAACACCTTTGAGACATTCCAAAAAGAAAACCAGGGGCATAAAAATAGACAATACACCACCAACAGTGCTAATACATTGTAATTATAATGTGGCCAGCTGTTGGAATCTACTAGCCAAAATGCCTTTATATGAATCCAGCTAAGTCAGATGACAGTAGTATTTAACCAGCTATGTCTGATGATTGTTCTCATGTGCTGATACCCTGTCACTTCCCACAGCAGCAAACACATGAGAGCTCAACAAAAGGAAATATTACACCTATTTAGAAGCAACCACAATGTATTTGTTCAAAACCTTTACAATAATTTACTGTAATTCCTTTTCATTAGAAAGGTAAATTATTCCACCTGACTCTAATGCATGAAGAGTATAATGTCTGACTCAAAGGTGTGGTGCTTTTAGATGTGTAAGCGAGGATCGAGGATCAAGATATCTGTTTTGCTTTGAAGTAAATCCCACAAGAACCACCATTATCTCATGGAAAGTTTTGAAAACACCATTTAAGAGCACTTGTGTCCAGATTATCCATGTGCCAGAGCAAACCAGTGAAACCCCTTGAATCATTCCTGTCATTAGACCATCTCAAAACACATTTACTAGACTGTTGAAAGAAGGTAGTGTTCCCTCTAGACACCATATGTTGAGAAGTATTATAAATATATTGCAGTGCCCTCAATCAGGATCAGATTAGTTAGCTTGTGAAACAGTAGTGTTTTACTTTCTTGTCTCATTTATTTGAGAGGTAACAAAGCCAGTGTTGAAACTGTTTTTTCATGTATAAACATTCTAAAATAGCACATGGAGTGCATCTTCAAAGGTATGCATTTCTCCAGCACATATGTACAGACAAGGTGCTGGAATGTGGCCATGTGTCTTTCTGCCAGTCCGGCTAAAATTTCCAGTTCCTAGTCTCTGCTTCTGAGCTCAAGAGTGCTAGCAGTTAAAGTGAACCCAGAAAAACAAGATGATGAGAGTCTGCCCTCCGTCTCCTGCTTTTCCCACAGAAAAAAAAAGCCAAGTGAGAGCATCCCAAAACAATGAGCAGCTGCCTCCAGAAAGGTTTGTACAAACCTATGACTAATAAACTCAATCCAGCCTATGGCTATGCCTAATTAGTTGCTTCTCCCCAAAACATCACCAAAATAGGATGTAACAGCTCACGAGATTGCAGTGGTGAGAAACACATTTCAGAGAGTACATTAGGTGTTCTCTGTTTCTCCTCCTGCATTTTTTAAGCAATTCAAGGTGATCTTTGTTAAGATTTCAACTCCTCCAGCTGTTCAAGCCCCCATGAGGAGCACATTGTCATGCAGTGTGTGCAAGAGTGCAGTGATGATGAGGAGCTGAAACAGCCATGACCATGTGCAGATGTGGACCATGGCACCTGCATGCACGGGTGTCTTGTCCTGGGCCCAGGGAGTCTCCTTTGTATAAAAACATGCAGCATCAATAAGCTTCAACTACCCTGAGGTCAAGCCTTTAATAAGTGTGCTCACATATAGGGTTAAATTATAGAAGGGCATTTCTGGAGTGAGAGTAGGGAAACTCTGGGACTCTGCTACTCTGAAAACGCAAAATAAAAAGCCTAGCTGTCATTCTGCAAGGCGATTTGGTGAAGCACAAGATCAGGCTGGTGTGCCACCAGATCCTGCAGATATCCATGAATCCTTCCTGGCACTGTGAGGAGAGGAGATGAGGCTGGCACTGCTTCCCATTGCATGCAGTGTGGGGTGTCACAGGATAAGCATCCCAGTGGAGCAAAACCAGCCATGGTGGGCTAGCTCTTAATGGCAAAAGGCTTGTTTTCAATCAAATGCTATGCTGTGCAGAAGGCAGATTATCAGCAAACATACTTCCTTAAATGGTTTCCGAAAGGAGACAATAGATTATTAATAGCATCACAGAATGGTTTGGGTTGGAAGGGATCTTAAAGCTCATCTAATTCCAATCCTGTGCCATGGGCAGGGACGCCTTCCACTGACTGCCTGTTTCTTAGGTTATTTGCAAGCCTGAAATTGCATTCTGGTGGTTTGGAAAGCTATTGAACTTTGCTGGAACAGAGAATTTACACTTTCTTTGTTTTCAGTTTAGCCAGTGACTTGAAAGTGTATGTCTTGGAGAACAATGCTGAATAAATCAGTGTATCCGCTCTGTGCCTTATTAAGTACTAGTAAATGTCAATTTTTTTTCCAACAAGAAAAGAAAGAACACATTGCAGGGAAAAGTCTGTATGAAGAACAGTCCCCTTTTTCTCTTTTCCTTTTTTCCTGAAAATATAGATTATTTTGGACATTAATTAGATATTAATCCATGGATTAAAACAGAAATGTTTTTGTAAGAGTTTTATTTTACAGAAATATTTTAAAGAGCAAAGGGGCTTTTAACCTGCTTTGGGGTTTTTTTATTTTGAGAGGAATATTTATCAAATATTTAGACTTGATAGAGTATGCATTTTAAATGTCAAAATCTTTCTGCTGACAAAGGATTTAGCAAAGAAGTGAAGTGGGAAAGTAAAGGTAATTTTGGTGAGCTATTAACTATTTGATTTGGTTTAGATTTTTAGGTTCTTCACTGCAGCGACAAGAAAAAATTAACAGTGATAACAAATTTCATAATCTACAAACTAGAATATTCAGTAGCAGTCTGTTAGTTATTCACTTCATCATCTAAACTACCACTTCAAGTGTTATCGATACTGCTTTCATATGAAAATGTTCTCTTTGGGAGCCTAGTGTGTGTATGCCTGTGTGCCTGTGTTGCTATTTCCAGGTCTAGCATTCCAATGATAAAAATATAGTCAGGAATCCGAGTGGTAATTATTAATAGTTACAGTGTGTTATGACTTCCAAATGAAGCAATGGTATGAGTTAAAATTTCTGATAGCCACAAGAAATTTCTTCCTAAAATCAGGGGAGTGATGCTCTGAAATCTACTGAATACATAAGCAAGTGAAGTTTTGCATCCTCAGTAATATCCAAAGCTCCATAAGTATCATGGCAAGTGAGGGGTTTGTCTGCATCTCAGCTTCTTTTGCCTCAGTCAGACTCTGGAATGAGGCTGTTAGGGTTGTCTTTAGGATAAGTTTAGTGATTTCAGTCAGAAATACCAAATCACAAAGCTTTCGGTTCTAAGTCAGGCAATGCTGGTTAAAGAAGTGTCTACAGAGCTCTGAGGAAAAGGGATTTAACTTGTTAAAAATTCTTAAGAATGTATAAGAGGATAAGAAAGTAACCAGAAAAATAACTGGTTAGGACTAGCTAATAATGCATTTAAAGAAATTAATAATTTAAATATAAAAATGTGTAGCTTCCATATGTGCTCGATATGACACTTTGCCACCCAACTGAGTAGTTTACTCTGCAACACTTTCTTGGTAAAATGAACACAAGAAGTCAGCTTTTCCCACGCTTTTCCAAGTAACTGTTTTAAGCAAGCAAAGCCAGGTTTTCATCTTCTTTTTGTAATTGGCATGTATTGGACCCTTAAGGCTATGCAATGATCTTGTAACTGCACAAATATTGAGATTCATAAATCGGAAACAGAGCTACTTTGCACCAGTGCCTCATAACTGAAACCCAAACCTTTCTGCCAAAGAGTGAAAACAAGTTGAAGCCAGTGAGGCAAAGAATACAAAAAAACAAACCAACACTGAGATCTCCTTGCTAGAAGCCTACAGTGAAAGAGATTATTGAAGAGATGGTCAAAGGAGACTCCTGAAGATTAGAAAGTACAGATTTATCAGCTTGTCTGAGCTGATGCAAACCTCTGGAGGTTTTGGCCATTGTCCATCAGTAACAATAATGTGAATCATTCCATTTATTGCTCTTTTTCTATAGCAATGACAAGAAGTACTGCCCAAGAAACTGGGATGTAGCCCACAGAAAACAAACAAAACTTCTTACTGGGGAACATCTGAGAATTTTTTCCTGGAAAGCAAACTAAAAGAACAGGAATATCTTGTTATGTTAAAGTGCAGTTTAAGTACTATTCATTTATTTCACAAACCATAAAAACACAGCTAGATACTGTAAACTAATAAAACCCATCAGTACTACTGAGCAGCAGCGTGCTAGGTCTTGACAATGCTCAGGCTGCAGTGCTGTGCCTTTCCCTGGTGAATGGGACACTATTTCTTCTCAACAGTCTTCAGTTTGTTGGCATAATTTTGCAGAGCTGCTGTTCCCTGTGCACAAGTACGTGGACATAAGGCTGTAACAACCACAAGTTTTCCAGCCTGTATAACCCAAAATGTTATGGTGCCTTATGATTTATTTGTTAAACAATTATGAACTTGCTCAATTAAATCTTATCTCCTTACATATTCCTATATCTGTTTCCACATCCTACTTTTTGCTTTGGAGTCTAGTCTCTCTGAGTAGACTCAACAGTACTAAAATAAATACCGACAATAGCATTAAAATAAACTAGATATTCATTACATTTTATAGCATTAAACACTTGTTACTTATAACAACACTTATTATTAATAACAAGAGTGAGAAAAATGCACCATTTTTTTTTGTTTCATCAGAAAAGAGCACTAAATTTTCTCATTTGCTAAGTGTATGATACTGTCTAACAGTCATTGCTTTTCACTTGTGAGTACCTCCTTGGTTCTTCCTTTGTTTAGTGAAGAGCATATACTGTCACTGCTTACTCTAGTAGTAGTGGCAATAATAACAAAGGGATATATTCACATTCCTACGTTCAAAACCAGTAGGAATTCTGGAGGATGAGAGAATTAATTGTTCCCTTTTCCCATCCGTTTTCCTCACCAGCTAGAGACTAAAACAGTAAAATTTAGAATCTGACTTGAGAAGCCTTTGCAGTGTACACCAGGTTTCATTAATTCTTCACAGTTTAACTGTACTTTTTCAAAGTTTATCTTTAGCCAGCCTCTCAAGAAACAATTCACAAGCATACAGAATTAAATCAGTCTTTCAATAACACACTCATGCAAGGGCTTGCCCTACAAATGAAGAACAATGTAATGACAGAGTAATTTTCTTTATTTTATTGTTTTGTCACCATATCAAAAGCAATTTCTTCCATATATTCTTGGAAAGAGGATTTCAAGAACCATTCGTATGAACAGTGGGTCAGTTATCACTTATACTGATATATGTGTATATTTATCAAAATAACTGATTCACAGAAAGCCACAGCCACTTGTAAAGCCCTATGAAAAAACATTTTCTAAATGCCACCCCTGGTATATATTAAAATGGTACATAGCGCTTTGATTAAGCATCCCTGCTTCGAACAATGCAAAAGAATATTAATGTTATACATACTTTTCAGGAAAACATTTACATAGACTGCTGATATTTGTTATAGAGAATTCAAACTTTTCCATTTATGGTTCTCCTTTTGATAAATATTAATTTAAAGTAAAGAATTAACTTATTAACATTAATTAATAGATGCACATTACACAAAATAGGAGTATTTAATGTATTTATTACCAATGCCTATAATTAATGTGGAGAAAGGGAAAGTGTTGAATAAAACAGTTGCCAACTGATACCAAAGGAGTCAAGCTGATTAAAACTTAGCCTCAAAGAAGTTACATATGATTCTGAAGATACTGAGAAACTGGGTGACTAAAAAGTAGAGAAATTCCATTTGAATGACTATGAAGTACTGTACATTGTTAAGAGGAAGAAAAGAATTGGTTATAGGATCTCTCAGGATGCTTTTTACAGGACATCAATTCAATTTCTGTCAGGAGTCAGAAGGCAAATGGAATGGCAGGGGTTGTGAGAAAAAGAACAGGGAATGAAGAAGAACCCATCATTTGGTTACCGAATACTTGCAAAATTCTCATATGCTTTCTTTAAAACTCCTCTTCACTTACTGGCTAAACTCAGAGACCAGGACCTACAGCAGAAGGACTTTTCATCTAACCTAATACAGCCATTTTTTCACTTATTGTTTAAAATTTCCAGTTTGCATTGGGAAAGACCACTAATTCCAAAAGCTTCCTTTCCTGATGAGCAGAACTCACTACAGCATCCTGACAGACCCATCTCCACATCCAGTTAAATAACCTGTGACACCAAGTTTTAGGTGTGACTGCAGCTGCATGTGGGTTTCTCCTCAGTTTTCCATGCATACTGAAAAGAAACTGTAAAAAATTGATATTGATTCAAGGATCAGGAAACTGATCAGGTTTGATAAATGAGCTATGAATCCCTAAACAAATACCCACACTCGCTAATATGCATCAGTCTGTGTTTCCATTTTTCATTTATTTGACCCACTTCTAAATCTTTATAAACTGATCATCATTTATGATTTATTGGAATGACAAAAAACCCCTGAAAACATAAAGACCATAATAACAACAGCAGGAAGATTTTAGCTGGTTTTATCTCTTATGATGCATGGTAAGTTACTGAGGGGTTTCTTGCCCTTTCCCCCAAAGTAATTTTTTTTTAATGAATCCATTTAAAACAGTCTTTCATTCATTGCTTCTGCATGTGTGCTGCATTTAAAATAGATGTAACTTGGAGTACCAAGAGAAGTGTCATGACCATCTGAATTCAATGCCAGATTAAAAGACCTTTCCCACCAACTCATGACTTGGATTCTTATCATTGATATGTTTCTTAAGTATTTCAGAAGAAAAAGTAAAAAAGTATGATGATAGTAGATTTCAATAGTCTAGAATTCACCCCCAAAAAGGAAACAAAATTTGTAAATACATAAGAGAGAAAAAATAACTCAGAAGATAATTAAATAAAGGATATTCCTAGGCAACATCACAAATCTAAACTGTTTAGGCAAATTCAGAAACCTACTACAACAATGCCGAGTTTAGTGTAAGCTTCAGTGAGATGACTGATATGGATTGTTATCATCTGCATTTAATGTTTAAATACGTTTTATGTTCTATTGCTGGGCAGTTTGAACAGCTATATTTGTGATTTCTGTTCTAGTCTATTTTAAATACATTGCCTTCTTGCTTTCATTCTTAGGGCACTGGAGCAAGCATCACTATGCTTTAAACAGCAGGAGCAGCATCTCTTCTGTTCTAATTTTCCTCATTCTGCCCTCAGGAGGTACAGTGTGAGGTGCAGTATTTCTGTTAGAACAGGCGAAATCAAACTTATGACTCTGATCAGGAAAGTGTTTGGTCTTATTAAGGCCCTTGATTCATTCCACATTTGTGCATGAGTCCCTGAAAAAGTGCTGTGTCTTGCATTTTGCCCTTGCCAGCTGTCAGTCTGGACACCCAGCTTGAATAAGTAAGAATACAAATAGATGAGTGCAGTCCCACAAGCATTTTTTTTTTTTTAATACAAAAGCTATAGGACTCTTTAAAAAAAATACATATATATAAAGGAAAAATAGAAAAAAAAAGAAATCAGAAAAAGAGAAAACTGAATGTTCCCTGTGGATCCTATCCAGAATGGAAAACTACATTGTTATTTGCCCATATAAAAGGTCATACAATAGCTTAATATATTAGCAAGAGTGGTTTTTAAATTTGGTTTTAAAAACAAATCAGTTGATTCAGTTTTGCAGTAATGTAGGGAACAATATTTTTTTCTTTTTCAAATAAGGGAGTACAGAAAGGAGTATTTTCCTACCAGCATAACAATGAAGTCATACAGTCCAGAAATAGTTGGGATGTCTCATTCCTTGTAGGCAGTAGAGATGTCCCAGTCCTTGTCCTGTTTTTAATCTCAGGAATCAATCTGGAATGGCATAGAGCAAGGTAGCAGGGAAGCTGCACTGTTTCACATTTACAGCTGAGATCACAGGTAATTGCAAAACTGGTGTTAGCACTATGGTAAACACAGATTTAGCTATAAACATTTCACAACGCTTCTTGTCTCTTTTCATTTTATATAGAAGCCAGAGTGTGGGTTTATAACTTTTAATACTGAAAGGTTGACTATCAGAAGAAAAAGCAAGGGTTGAAAAAAAGAAGCAGCTGATATTTTAGATTCTTTCAATACAGACTTTACTGGGGAGGGTAGTACAAAGCAACAGACAGGACATAGATTCAAGCAGTCTTCAAAAGAAACTTGAGAGGGTTTACAGACTTCCTCCTTACCATGACATATTTCAATTTAAGACGTATGGAATAAATCAGAGTAGACAGTGAGGAGCTAGAATACACAGGAAAACCAATAATGAACCTGGAGAGTAATCAGAGGTGCTTGAAAACATGGGGATAGTTAGTAGTCAACTCCACTGCTTTTCAGTTAAGATCAAGTAGGGTACTGAGCAAACCTAAGGAAAACTGGTATAGAATGCATGCAGTATTGCTTTGTAGCCCACGTACTCATTCAGGTTACAGTCATCATTCTTTTACATCCATCTACCTCTTTCTTAGAGTAACATTTTCTGCAGTATAAGGGTATTGGCGTGAGTAACAAATGTATAAAGCCAGTCACTACATTGAATCCCTACTTTGGATATTTGTGGCAGCATTGCAGCTTATCCCTGACACCATCTGTTTATGGCTGCATAAGAGTCAAAACCATTAATGTCTTATAATGAGCTTGTAACTTGGTAATATCAATGCAGAAATGCAGGCAGTTCTACACTGTTGTTGTACAGGCTAGAGCAGAGCAGGCAGAACAGGACTCTCCTGTGAAGCCATCGCTGGTCTCAAGATTACTCCTGTGCAAGTTGAAGATGTGGATTTTTGTAATAGAATTTGAAGACCAGGAGTTGACAAAATATTTTTAGCTTTTTCACAGTGTAATAGTCCTCTGCTTTGCATAAAAGACAAGAAAAAAAATACTGCTGGGATTAGGGTAACTATTTTGATGCATATTTTTTCTCTGTTTAGAAGCAGAACTTCATAAAACTATTAGTTTCCATTTCCAAAGAACTTTGTCAGTGACATTTGTTAAAAAAAACAATGCATCTATCTTTAGTCTTAATAAATTATATTAGAAGACTTATTTAGACATGCCCATCCCACTCCAGCAGCCTGAGTGTGGCCCAGGAAAGGCATGCTATATGTCTGTCGGGAAAATAAGGCTGGTCCATAAGCAGAAAGAATAGCACACCCCAGGAAGGATCTCCTTGAGGCAAGACACTCTCGAATTACTTGGGGACAAGTGGAACAGCAGTGTGTTTTTCTGGTTTTCTTTTCATTCAGTGGGAAAGGAGTCAGGATAAGCTCTGTCCATCTCTCACATTGTTGTGTGAGGGCAGTCTGCAGCCCATCCCCACACAGATGAGCTTTCTGCTTCTAAGCGAATTTCAATAGACCAAAAATATAAAGTTCTCTGTCTTAGTCCTCATCCTGGACCTACTAGATATGTTTGGGGAAAATGTACCTCTCTGCTGTATCTGTGAGGAAAGGAGAGTAAGGAATGCAAAATTCAAGTCTGGAAAGAGCTAATCCCTGAAAATATAACAATGCCCCATCCCTAGCAGTGTTCAAGGCCAGGTTGGATGGGGCTTGGAGAAACCTGGTCTAGGGGAAGGTGTCACTGCCCATGGTAGGGTCTTGGAACTAGATAGGCTTTAAGGTCCCGTCCAACCCAAACCACTTTGCAATTGTATGAGCAAGGATTTTTTTTCTCTGAGTACATAACAGCATGGATCTCATCATCAGTGTTCATGTATCTGGGGTCATAAGTCCTTCATACTCTTCCACTGCCCTTCTCTGAAACACTGGCAGCAGTCTGCAAACTGGGCAGCAAACATCACATTACTTTCTAATCCAAATTAGAGCTTTAAATAAATTCTGGTGAATTTTGGATTGACATCCATTCTACTTTTCTCCATGCCTGGATCGATCTGATGGAGACAAAGCATCTTCTTCAGCCTCTGCTGGGGCACATTCATATCTTACCCAACCTGGGATGAACTCATATTGATTTCTGCCTGGCAATTCTTTGTTTTGAGCAAGCATTCTAATTAAGTGATTACTCAGTAAATACAGACTGTATTAACCCCAAATAAACTATCTGAACTTCTTTTCATGCACAGGAAAGTATTTCTAGATATTATCAAACAGATAAATTACAACAACTCAATTTATTAGAGATTCATGGTTGCAACAAGCACTGCTTTTAAGAGGAAAATGTCAGGTTAATAACTTCTTTCTGAGTAATTATCTTTTTTTTTTCCTTTTCCCTCAGCATAGCTCATTTCCAAGGGATTATGGTATGTAGCCACCAGGGAACACCCAGTTGAACATATTTTCATGCAGTCATCTCATCAAATAGTAACAGAAGTTTATGTTCCCCCAATGTATTCCGTTCTTCCCTACCACTGTTAGTATTAACTATCACTTTCCGAAATAATTTTCTCATACAAATGTTCAAACACTTTCTTTATCTTATCTCTTGTTGGTTTTTTTTTCCTATCTCAACTGTACGCTGTAGCATCCAGCCTCCCAAAAACAAATTCAACAAGAATACATAAAACCAGGTGATATCTATTTTATTTGCAACATAATCAGCAATTTTATTTTCTTTTGAATTACGTATTATTATAGCATGATTGAAACAGAAAGGGAGTATTTAATCACTAATTAAATAAATAACATAAAATGAATCAGCAAGAGGTTTGGTTGTTGTGGTTTTTTTCAGTGTGGAGTTACAAACTCTACAACAAAAATTAATTAATATTGCACAGACTCTGCAGGCATGTGACAGTGAAACCGTATTTTTGTTGGTCTACAAGTCAAATGGCAATTAAAGCATTTCTTATTGAGGCTAGTAATACATTTTTGGATATTAATTGCTAAGCTTTATATGAGGTTTACATGTCTTTTATTTTCAAATGTTCTTTTTTTCCTGGTTAAGGAACAGCAAGATTTTAATAACAATTTATTCCAGCCTGTGATGCTTTAGCAGTTCATTAGACTATCTGGGAATTGATCAATGTTTCAAAGAGAGGATTCCAATTAGCTGGTTTAGTTCTGGTTGGAGACTGTGGTTGCCTAGAGGGAAAGAATCACTGAGAGACCCCCCTTCAGCCCTTACTGTCTTTATTTTCAACTTTTTGGTAGAAAAACTAGTGTCACTCAATCTAATCCTTGCTGTGTCTTAAATGAAACCCTTTATTTTTGTAACTAAGATACAACAACAACAATAACAAAACCTTATTTTGCTCTTTTAAAAGTTTTGGGAAAGCAATAGGCCAAACTGTCAGATGAAACAAAATGAGAGTTACATCAGTTTCCACCATAGCCTAGATTTTGCTGCTCAGAGCATGAAATATACCTTATGAGAATGCTGATACATTAACATGAGAGACCTCACTGAAGTCAGGGCTACAAATACCAGGAGAAGCTGTACAGACCTCATTGTCACATTCAATTTTAAAAATCATATGATAATAGAAATCATATGAAAAATAGAAATTTTTCAAAATTCCTGCCACATTATGCAGCTTATAATGAGCTAAGCCACCCAAATGTCAAACAATAGTGTGCCAAATTGACAAATTAATTATACTATGCCTTTTATTCCAGATGACTTCCACAAATTAGTGGTGAGGTCTTTTAAATAAAATTATTTTTTCTCTTTTCATGGTAATAAACTTTAGCTAAACTTGTAAAGATGTCACTGGAAGTCTATAGGCATCATAGATTATAGTCCCAAGGTCTGTTGATCTAGCAGCTCTTAAATTATTTCTATGCTAAAAATTCTGGTAATTACTAAGGTTATAGAAACACAGCTTTTATAAATGCATCTCTTTACTCTCCACATCAGTCAACAGAAAAGTGCATCTTCACTATCATCAGACCTGTCAGTTTTAAGTTCTAGGCGTATAAATCAGCACAAAGGGATCTGATTAAAGCAGGGAGAAGCCACTAGGAATAACCTTTTAGCAGCAGACACACCTTCTCCTAAAAAGAAAAAAAAAAAAAAAGGTCCAAAATCTCCATGATAAATAGACTTGGTTGTCATCCTTCACGTAAGTAAAGGTAAGTTTAGTAAATACAGATTTTAATTTTCCTTTAAAATACAATTTTTTAATGATGACATAATTGTTTTATTTTGGTTTTGTTTTCCCTCTGAAATCCTGTTTTGCTTCACTTTTATCAAGCAAAATACATACATAAGTATACATATATATACAACAGTTCCTTCTGCTTCTTTCTAGCACCTGAAGAATCCCAGCTGAAAAGTTAGGCTCCCACTCCAAGATATTCCAGTGGTCCCTGCTGTGACACGTAAGTCTAGGTACCCATGAACAGAGATGTTTCTAGTCTGATAATGAGATGAGAAGAAACTGTTGATACCACAGAATAGTCTCTCTAAAAGTCCCCTAAGAATACAAAAAAAATATGCTGTTAAGATTATTCTCATTTCCTTGAGTGCCTATCACAGAGGGAGAATGTACTTACATCTCAGATTACAGTTACCTTTGGGGACATCTGTCCAGTGTACTAGTGTGCATGGTTATGGTGTATTACTCCATAAACCTCCTTCCTTCACCATATGTGTTAACACTTACTAATCCAGGAATGAAGAATGCAAATAAGTGAGACAACAAAGACCATTGTTTCCAACAGATTTTGTTTGCAAACAAAGTTGTATTGAAACAGGCCCAATGAAGGCACACAGGAGTTATTCAGTTTAGTTTGGGAATAAATGAAACTGGCCTTACCACTCAGGTCTTACTGAACACACATATAAATATTATTAAAGCTACATCACTCCTACAACAATAGTGTCTGTGAGATTTCTGATGTGGAGGATGCAACAGATAGAGCTGAGCATCTAGCCTATTTTCTCACCATCAGGATTATAAATGAGCCATAAGGGAAAGGCTAAGGTCAACCTAAAGGTTTTGTTAAAAAGCTACTATTTGTATTACTAATATCAAGCCTGAAAATACAGTTCTTAGGTAATGGTCACAAACGAGGAATAAATTACATATGATATTAGGGCTCAGTTGGAATTTTTTTTAAATGCATTTTTCATTTTTATTTTGATAAATGTGGAGTTTTTCTAATAGAATATTTGGGAAGTAGATATCAATATTCTGAATGCCTCAGACCTGATGCTTGTTGAGGTGTAACATTGCAATTGAAATTCAAGGTCGTGTGATCAAAATCTGGTGAACCAGGTATCTTCACACTACAATAACTATTACATTATTCCACATGGATTAGAAAGCACAACTTTGATACATTTTGGATTTTTAAAGCTGGCTATTTTAGAAGGTTATTTAACCTTGTGAAATATAATACTTAATGCATTAGACCTCCAGTATTCATGACAAAAATAAATGGACTGAAGCCACAGGATGTCTCCACGGTGCATCGTGTCACCTCAAATGGACCACATAAATCTCAGTTCCACACCAGGCTGAGATGCTGATATATAAATGCAGAAGGATCCTGCAACTCATTAAAGACATGAACCCTCACACAAGAAACCAGACTAAAGAAAAAAAATAATTCCTTACGAGAAAAGCCAGGATCCCTGGACATAATCAAGAGCTACTCAGCCAAAAGAAGTGTCTAAAATATTACTATTAGAAACAAAGTTTCTAAAACAGTTCATATGCCATGAAACAAAGGGGAAGGGTACAGAGAAAAAATTACTTAATTGCACCTTTAGCTTAGAAACTTATTTTTTTCATATGACAGTGTGTGCCACATTTGGATTTATCATCCTTTTCCAAGCAAAACTTCTAGTTTGTTTCCTTTGATAAGAAGACATACTTTGTAGAAAGGGGGCATTCCCAGAAATCACTGTCAGACATGTGAGTCTGCAAGGAACCTTGACCTCACTTGTGAACAAAAATGAAACTTCTGTCAGTTTACTTAAAGCAGATGGGAGTTCAGCAACTAAAAAAAATAGAAAAATGAAGAAAGGAATGGATTCACTTGAAGAGATCATGTAATACTTTCAGCCAGATTTCCAGACAGTGATGCATATGCTCAACTATTTACCAAGAATGACTTATTTTTTAACAAAAATAACTGCAGCATGAACACTGGAAATGCCAGGAAAGGGTTAGATCTTTTGAGATTTTTCTCCCAATGTGAGGAACTGGAGAGCCCTTAATTCTTACAGATAACGTCTTGGTCTATTCTGCAACCCCACCTTCAAAAAGCCCAAATAGATCAATATGGTCTAGTGATGTCTCCCACTACCTGAAACACCACATGAAATTCAAATCTGTGGAAAGGTGTTGGGACCAGGTTTCCCCAGAAGTAGATGTAAAGGAAATGCTGATCTCAGTGCTATATTTGGTCAGAGGACTCCATAAGAAACAGACACATCAACTCACAAGAGTGTAAGAAGTGGTGATAAGGACAAAAATGAGCTGAAGAAGAGGGAAAAAGGGTGAGAAAGTATTCACTGACTATGTATTGGTGTACACATTGGTATGCATGATGTCTGTGGAATATGAAATAACAAGTGCCAATGTCTAAACTTTTTGCTGGACACCCTCAAGTGCAATGCCACCCCTCTTTGAGAGGCTGTTATATCTAAGAGCACAAGCTGGAGCTGCTGTTGTCCTCAAACCCATTCCCTAGGGACAAGGGTGCACCAGACCACGCTCTCCGCCCCTCTCAAGCACCCTGAGACTATCTTTTCTCAATTCACTAGGCATACTCTCAGACCTTTTCATTGTTTCCATGTGTGACTCAATTTCTTGCAGCTCCATCCTCCTTCGATGACAGGATCTATCATGGGGTTGCCTCTGCTGTCCTCCCTTCATTGCTACTGATGTTAAAAAAACAGAGCAACAATAAAGGAAGCAGGATGCCAGTGGGATAAACAAGGTTAATTATCTAGAAGGAGAAACAGTTTATTTTGTACAGAAAAACAATTTTGGCTGAGCCAGAAAATAAAAGCAGAATAATTAAAGGGGCATTTTCTTCTTGGCGTGGCACTCAATTATGATGGCATTGGCCCAAAGACTGGGTCCACATGAACTGATGGGAGCAGGCAGGCAGCAGAAAGGGGCATGATCATGTTATGCTCCATGCAGACAATATTCATCTGGTGGGTTTCATCAGAAAACAGAGATTGCCATGGTTGTGTACAGCACAGAACACTGCCAGGGTGATGCAGCCAGCTGCTGGATGGGGTCTGTCCCATCCAGGTACACATCTCCAGGCATGGATAATGCTTCCATTGGTTTTGTTTGCAAAGACAGTGAGTCATGCTGGGAGCATGTTGCTCACTTTCACCAGCCACACCAGCAACAGGGCTTGCTGTTGCCATGGCTTTCACTATTTCACTTCAGCATTTGCTCATGAAAGATGTATGTAGTCTGAACTGGGGGGAAAAAGATCTTGCATTGTTTCCTGAGACTTATCTTTCGCTTGGACAAAATTCGTGGCTATTATTTTTGGATTACATCAGGAAACTCCCATCTCATTCAAAACAGCATCACTTATTGGCATACATCTCCCCTCACCTCTCCCCCGTCAAAATGTCAGCTTTGCTTAGGATACATGTTCTCTTGTCACTACAATGAAAACTGTGTCCTCCCTGGTACAATTTATCACACAGGGTTCAGTGATGCAGTATGCCAAGCAAGGATGAAGAACATGAAACCTTATGACCATGGTGTTTATTGACCAGTCATCCTGCTTTGTACTCATTTCCTCCCCTTAATTCCCTGCAAGTATACATTGGCTCAAAATCAAAAGAAACACAATACTTTAAAAAAAATCATATGTTCTGGGATGAATGTATTATTCCATACATGCTGATGGAGCAATTATTTCTCTCCTGTGATAACTGAAAACATTTATTAATAAAATCTGGTCCAGAAGAGCAGAGCATTATTCCGTTATGCTGTTTGAATCCTAACAAATTATTCTTTTCTTCTCTTGGAAAAATCACAGAATCACAGAATCCCAAGGGTTGGAAGGGACCTCGAAAGATCATCTAGTCCAACCCCCCTGCAAGAGCAGGGTAACCTAGAGTACATCGCACAGGAACTTGTCCAGGCGAGCCTTGAATATCTCCAATGTAGGAGCCTCCACAACCCCTCTGGGCAACCTGTTCCAGTGCTCTGTCACTCTTACAGTAAAATCAAGTTTTTCATCTGAGACATCATTCTGAGAACCACTATTTACACACATTAACGGAGGGGGAGGGGAAGTACACAAACAAATAATAAAAATATTTGGTTTTGCCAGTTCTACGTGACCAAGAAAGAGCCAGAAAAGGATCACAGCCAGAACCTGTTGTACCCAGCTCTTGCTCCCTACAACAAAATTAACCTATCTGACCTAATGCTCTACCTGAGCCCTAAAACATCAGTCTGGAAACAGAAGCTCCCAGTATAAAGCAAATTAACTCCATCACTCATCAGCACAGCAAACACACAGAAGAAAATTATCATTTCTTTGTGTATTATAGTGCAGGGGAGGGGAGAACAATAATGCTTTTCAGTCCTGCTTTACTTTTTCCCCTTTTCTTTAACCCGTAATCCACCCAGCACTGCAGAGTCTCTGCCTGGTGCTCAGCAGCACAGAAACTCCCTGCAGTAAATCCTGTATGTAGAGTCAGAGCCCTTTCCACAGTTGTGGTTGAGAGAAAGGCAATAGCTCCTCACTGCTGACCCTCTTTTGTCCCTCGAGGCTTAGATGTGGTGGCGGAAATCACATAGGGCACTAGCATCAGCACATTAGGATGAGGTTACTTTGTCTCAATGTTGCCCTCCAAATGACACAACCCCAAGTCAGTCTTGCATAAGAAGAGACAGAAGGAAACAATGCTGGGAGGGGAGGGGGGGAGGGGAGTGTGGAGGGAGACAAAGGGTAAGTAAAGATAAATCAAAGCCTTTTCTTAAGCTTTCATGGAACTCACTTATCTAGGTCACAGTGTAGCCCCACAGTCATGTCAACCCTTTGCCAGAGGAAGCCTGACAAGTTGGGTATTATTCTTGATTTACGTCTTTTTTTGGCTTCAGTGGAGCCTGGAGGTAAAAGTCTAGACTGCTCCTTTTGTTATGTACCTTCTCCCAAAACAGAGCGCAGGACCTCCGATAAGTGCAATAACATGTGGAAATACACATTTTGCTGATATGCTGTTGCTTGAAAATATTCTCACAGCCACATTACACAGAGGAAGAAGGAGGTGGTGATGGTTCAGTGAGAGGCCAAAGAGAAGAAAATCTCTCGGGGAAGAAAGGAACTAATGAACAAAAGTTGGAAACAGAAAGAAGACTGTTATGCCACAAATCTAAAATGTATAGTCACATAAGCTCATAGGAAAGAAAATGAGAGCTGACATTCTACAATGCTAGATTGATTAGAGAGGACTTGGAAGATAACCAAGGTCTGGGAATGGCATGTGAAATCATTTCAAAGGAGAAAGAACCTCACACTTTGCTACGGGTAATGGCAGAAGTACAATAACACACGGATTGTTGGAAAGCTGCCATGGACCCTGGGCTGAGGGGAAGCAAAAACATATGACAATGTGTGTGGTTATAATGGATACCTGCATGGCTTGCAATGGTGATGTGAAGGATGTGGATCTTCAACCACTTGAAAAGTGTCAGATTTGAGACACCAGTGGTTGTTTTTTTTTTGTTCTCTCTTCTGCCAACTCCATGTTCATCTACCTCCTAGAGACTTCTGACATCACCCACAATACAACAGTATAACAGTGAAATAGATGTCACCACACTTCTGAATATATTCTTTTTTGTTTTTTTTTTTTTAAATTTGTCCATTTAATTTTTCTAGCCAAGGTGTGAGTTTATCTTTACCATTTCTTTGATTTTACAGATACAGAAAAATCCTTAATGGTAATTATAATGGAACTTCATGCATTTCTCTGCACACGCAGAGCATCCATGTAATCCAGTTACATCCAGGTCATATGTTCACAGCACTTCTCTGCTGACAAATGTCAAGCTACCTCTGAAAGGAATTTTGTCCCATGAAAATCAAGGATGGTGTTATCTCTGAGCAAGGGTGGAGTAAGATTTCTACATTAATCCTTAATGAACTCCAATTTTCATAAGGCTCTATTTCAAGCCAGGGAGGAGGAAGACTGAATTTTGAGTAGAAATATCCCCATTACTGGTAGTCAGATTGAGAGTTCAGATTATGTTATACCTCTGCAGATTGGAAAACACTTGGGGAGGCTCTTGTGCCTGTCTGTACAACACCAGCCATATGCTGACATACTTCAGTAAAGAAGAAGCAAACTACGTGGTGTCAAAGCTTACCCCCAAGTGCCTCAACATTGTGTATATAGAGCAAATGTGTTGGACCCCATTCAGAGGATAAATGTAGGTTATGAACATAACTTCCAACCATAACTCATGTTTTTGCTCTTTCAGGAGTCTAGAATAATTGCCAGACAATAGCAATAAGGGGAAAATATTTGTTGTTAATATAGGATAAGCTATCTTTGCATCTAGAGTATTGATTTTTCCTAATAAAGAAAAGCAGTAAATGAGATACTAGGAAGCTAGCATAAGTAGCCTCAAGGTTTAGTTCAAAAAGCATAACAATTTGAACATAAAGAAGATGCAAATACCAGTTGCC
The DNA here is from genome assembly GCF_012275295.1 of Melopsittacus undulatus. Classification (NCBI taxonomy): domain Eukaryota; kingdom Metazoa; phylum Chordata; class Aves; order Psittaciformes; family Psittaculidae; genus Melopsittacus; species Melopsittacus undulatus. The sequence continues at coordinate 74,039,948 of NC_047557.1, read as the reverse complement.
CTGTCCTGATGGAAGAAGGCACTAAGTGCAAAAAGACTGACTGTAATATCTTTACTTTTAACAACCTTTCAAACTCACACCATCACACACACTAAACCCTGACTGTGTTTATGATGACTGAATATTGTCCACATAGGCAAATAGTCTGGAAGACAGAAGGATAGGTAGCTAAACAGACTTCAGACTGAATACCCAGCAACTTTTGTATAAGTTATTTGAACCAGAAACCTTTTGGAAATGCTAATCACATAAAAAGATGAAAATGAGCTAGTTAAACCCCCAGGTCTATCAGTGCTATACAACATGATCATTTATTCAGGTTTATTTTCCTGGGGGAAAACATATCTGGGGAACACTGATAAATCTCTTCTCAAAATATTAATTACAAATTCAAAATTACTCTCCTTTGGCCTTGCAGTAATTTTGTTTTCCATTCTAGGTCTGCTCTTTATTTATCAAAATTTGATTAGATTGTAGCTATTCAAAACTCGGTGTTTCTGTAAAGACTGTCACCATTAATCTGACTGGGGATATATTCACTGAAGAGATAATATTTGTCATGTACATTTTCTCTTTCCATCAAATACCATTTGGCACTAGTGGAAGAAATATCATATATTTGGAAAACGGCACTAGAATCTCTGAACAGTTATAAGGTGGCAGACACAAGGCTGTCCAGTGAGAGATGGTATGGTCCTGTACAGATTTCAGATAGGAGAGAGAATATGAAGCACATAAACATGTCAAAGCCCCTCCTGTTGAAATTAATTGATGGGCTCAGTACAAAAATATGGATTAACCTAGTTTTCATCTTTGAATAACAGCTTATTTTTCTGCAGGCTCCTTGTAATAGTCACAAAATGGTCTTCTGGGTTGTTACTGTATGGTCCAATACATAGGGGTGAGTGTGGCTGTGGATGCAGAGGACATCAGGGAAGTCTGGATAATGACCTTTTATACTTCATATTTCTGTGGATTTTTTTTCATAGAAACAGTCTCCCAGGTGCAGCACAGTGTCCTGGTTCTTTATGGTACAGTTGCACTTTGGAAAATGCAGTTCACAAAGCACTTAAGAAACAAACTGTTCCTGGTTTGTTTGGTTTTTTTTCACTGGGAAAGGGAAACAATCCAAACTGTGGAGTGTGTTATGAGCTCCAAGTGAGCACAGTTAACCACACAGGACAATGAGCAAATTGCATTGCCTTCATGGCTTCCAGGAATCAGCATCCTACCAGCATCCCAAGGGCTTCCTTAACCTGGAGAAACCCATGATGAGCAGAGGCACACAGTCAGGAGTAAATCACAGACCTAGTCAGTCTTTGGCCCCCTTTTTCATCCAGACAAATTTTAAATGTTAAATAAATACTGAAGGAATCACTTGTCACCACAAATTATTCCTTTGAATGTTTGCTGTTCATGCCAGCTTCCCTGGGGTCCTTCCCATTTAGAAACAGTTTTAACAAGCAATCCCATAAAATGTTGACCATTATTCGCCAAGAAGCTGTACTCAGTGACTTGTTGCACAGAAATATATTTCCAATTTCACTTTAAAACATATTAGAAAGGAGTCCTCAGTATTTTTTTGCATTAGCATTTAGTGCCATGTGGAAATGGTAATTATAAATTGCCAGAAGCTGTACTTACAGCCTTTAGCTGTGTTTAACTGTTTAGATGGTGCTTTTTTGGTCCCTTTCCCTCTGCAGGCATGGGAGACTGATGTGTTTGCTGCTTGCCTAAGCATTCCTTGCTGAGGACAGGGACAGCAACTACTTGAACACAATGTCATATCATTGTTCTGTCCCTCCTCCTCCATAACAGAAGCAGATAATTGCGTATCTGCAGGAGCACGTGCAAGAGCCACTAGTGCTGTACCCAAGGCACTGGATTTCAAGGACAACTGAAGGACAAGTGAGTCAGCAAAGCTCCTGTCTCTAGGAATGCAGAAGACTTCAGAAGAGGTGTGAAGCCTGGCATGGGGACACCAGATTGTGTCACTGCAGACAGCAGTCGCAATTTGCTTTTTCTTTCATCCTTAAACCCTACATTTTGTTAAAAAAACCCCAATCCATTGTTTCTGGTTCATGAGGACCAGTTCTAAGTTGTGAGGACTAATGGGAGTGCATCTGCACAGCAAAACAGGTGATGTTTAGGGTCCAATATCTTCACACATTTCTGGGATTTTAAATCAAGATTCTTTCACACAAGCTTCAAATGTGATCTCAGGAACTTGTTGCCAGCTGCTTGTTTGTAACCAAGGTGTAGTAAAGGTACTCCTGGAATGCACCTGAAATCCACTTAATTTCATCCAAAAACTACTCCATTCATGCACACCTTGATGTGTGAGTCTTTCTTTGAAGAAAACCAAAGCACAGGATAGGGAGATGGCTGGAAATTTCTCTCATAAAGAGCACTCACCATCTGAGCTGGGACACTGATGTACAATGCAGCTACTGGTTCAAGAAATCTCTCTCAGACCTAAGCGTTTACCTTTCACTAAAGACAAGATTCAGGATCTCTTTAGTCAATTTAGTAAATCTCTGCTCATTCAAATAGACTCTTCAGCTTCAATGAAGGTACTCAGATTAATTAAATATTAATCTGTGAACATAGCAGTTGCTGATTTCATCCTATCAAGTTATACTGTCTGGTTGTTTATGCAGCAATTTGTTTAAAAGGGACATAGAAGATTTGTTTAGACTGCTTTTGGGATCAGAACTGGGTTTAGTTTTCAGAATTGTAGTCTTGTCCTTTCAAGTTATTTATGCTGATCTTGCGAGCTTAATTCTCCAGGACACTGGTCTTCTGGCCTTTCTCCAGCAAAGCATTCAGGCTGCTGGTTAAATTTTAAGACTGGAAACAATACTTCCACACTGGGCAGACTCCTTGAACTTGCACTGAGCACCCACTCCAGGGTCTTGGTGGGTGACTGGTAAGTGATTCCAGGAGTGATTCTAATTTCTCTGAGAGCAAAGTTATTTGAGAGTTTAGTAAGCACCAAGAAGGTTTTGCTGTGACATCTTTCAAGTATTGTAAAAATCCTGTTAACCACTCACTAGTGTGCTATATTTGTGTTATCTTGGATCGGATACATGTCTCACTTACTGGAATTTTAACAGCTAATAAAAATAGAACTTCTGAACTTTCAAGGACCCTTTGAATGGTGTAGTGCATAATGTGTCTGCATCCGCATTGGAGCAGAGGTGAAAAGGTTCATCAAGGTCTGTGTGACACACAGCGTTGCTTGATGCAAGCAATAACCAACATCAGCAACTGCCTCCTCCACATAAAGCTTAATAGGCAATTACTGGAAATGCAGGCATCGAAAATCCATTTGGACTCACTTGACACATGCTGACTTCAGATAAAGCCAATGCTAAACAATAGCCTTTCCCTGGGAAGTCGATGGCAAAACTCCCCCTGACTTCATCAGAGTCAAGATTTCATCCAAGGATTGAACTTCCCAGCTGCTTTTTACGGAGAGCCCCTAGTGACTTCTGCAGGGACATTTACAGCAGCGATGCTTGCAGGAGACTCAGAAGTCATTCTGAACCAAGATAATGGACTATTGTTTAGGATATTTTTCCTGACATAAGTTTCATGGTTTCAGAAAGGAAGAGGCACACAGAGATTCTTTTTCCCTGATCCAAGACACTTGCATCAAGCTTCAAAGAGCGCCACACTCCAGAGGGACATCACACTGAGCTGGGGAATAACTGTGAACAAATCAGAGCTAAGATAAGAAGCAGTATTTTACTGTAATGGAAGCAATAATAAGTTATCTCTTTGCTGATGAGTGTTTTGCTGGAGTTTTGGAAGAAAAGTTATTTCCTTTAAGCTACAAACAGCATGTATAACACCATGTTGCAGTCTCAGCAGTGTTTCTCAGAGGACAAGAGCAGAGCAGAGCCCAGTCCTTTCTCACAGTGTTTATAAATGGCTGGCAAAGCCACATTGCCAGAATGAATTATAGCTATCTCCTGATACAGTCTGAGCTGGATTAACTATGTTTATAATTATCACTCTGGGAGAAGAAAAAAAAAAAAGGAGAAAACTGTGACTGTGTAAAAGAAAACCTTTTTGATTTAAGTTGCTGGCATGCACAGTCCAAACAATTTCAAAAGGTTTCAGCTGTTTCAGCCTGACCAGAATGGTGCTGTAGGGCCTGACTACACAAATGCTCCAGTAAGCAATCCATACTCACACAGGCAATTTCTTTCATATCAAGAGTATATCCCTTGATACATCCCTTGATATACAAGGGCTCCTTCAAAGGAACTTAAACGGGAAGGATGGGGCTCTTGGCTCTTATTTCATTGTGGTTTCATTAGCCCTGCTTTCAGGAATGGGAAAAAAAAAAAAACAAAAAACAAAAACCAAACTTTTTATGCTTTAGAAATCTGAACCTGAGTGAGGGCATTTGAATTTTTCTGAGATTCTTATTGAAGTTCAAAGCAGATAAGGGCCCTATCTGAGTCTGCAAACCACTCTAATGCAATACTTATCCAATTTGCAAGGATGTTAGTAGCTTCAAAGTTCCCTCTAAAGGCAAACCAAGCTTCACAGGCTTGCCCAGCCAGGAGTAAATTATTCTGTAATGAAGGTGAGACACAGAGAAATTATGGTGAAAAGGCTCAGCTTCCTTTCTTGACTGCTATTGCATCTTTCCTCAAAATTACAGCAAAGTAAGTTCCATTGTAGGTCTAGGGTTAGGGAGCCAAATATTAAAACAAACAAACAAACAAAAAAAAACAACACAACAACAAGAAAGCCCAAGAAAAAGCTTTGTTTTAATAAATGACTAAGGAAGATCATTTTACCAATAGGTGAAATACATATCATAGAGGGTGGTTTGGTTTCTGTGTAATTTCTAAAGTATTTGCTCTTCCTACATGTAGATTCTGCCTTTCTGTGTAACTATCCTCTTCTTTGTACTATATCTGGTTTTAGAAATCAAGAAGGAGAATCTAAGATTGACTAAATCATTCTCTTACCTCTTGTTCCCTGAGAAACACTGTCTAGATAAAGATACATTTTGAATATTATTTATGCTAGTGAAAGTAGCAGGGGGACTTTGTAAGCATTCCTCATAAAAAAAAATAATTTCTCACAAAGTAAACATTTTTGTTTTTAATTTATTTATTTCTTTTAAAATTATGATGGCTGAAAAGTCAAAGGTTTCCAAGCTAGCTTTCAAATGATGCAATACAGCAGGTAGGTGTGTGTAGAATGCAAAGAAGGGTCTGCCTGAGTTGCACAGCACTATGCTGCATGGAAGTATCTGGCTTAGACCATTTAAAGCTAGCATTAATACGTGAAGCAAAATAGCCTCATGATCTGCCTGGATGCTCTTGATGGCACCTTGCTTCTTAATTCTGCTAACTGAAAGACCTCTGCATTAATATTATATATGAACAAAGACAAATCAGTCAGAGACTAACAATACATGGAATGTCATTTATACTTCTTTCTCGTTATGACGTAAATTATTAATGTATATTCCAGCCCCCTGAAAAAAAAAAATAACAGCATCCTTGCTAATCATGGTGCTTTTTTTCCTTTTTTAAAAATCATATCAGAATAAAATGTGAAATTCTCAGACATTTGTGCAGCTAATAACATCTGTAATTTTTATTCTTTTTTCCACTGAGCAATGTAAACCAGCAACCCTGGTAGTTATTAACTAAGGAAGTGATCTCATTCCTACACAACTAAAAGAGTTTCCAACCCTAACTATTCTATGAGTATTTAAGTTTGAAAGATTCATTTTAGTGTCCCTACTTGGGCAGTCAGCCAGCCTGGCTGCAGACCAAGACATCACATTTTCTCTGCACAGACAGCTCCAGAGAGGACTATAGCAACAATTTTTCAGAAACCAAGCAGTGAAATAAAAGACATTAAAAAGATAACATGCTTCTAATGTTATGTATGTATTGAGATTGCTCAGTGAGAAAGAGCTCTTATGTGTGGAAGAGTACAGACTCAGACAAATCTAAACAGGTTGAAAAATAAAGTAACTTTAAGCATTTGAGATGTCTACAGTACTGTTCTGATGAGGAACCGTGGTGAAGTAGGAGGTCCCTGTGATTTTGCACCATGTCTGGATTTCACACATAAATGAGAAATGTTTTTTGAGCAGTGTTAAAATTCCCAGGTGGATTTTAGTGGTCCCTTTAACAGAGTTTGTGTCTTTTCAGAGTGGTACTGAAGAATTACATACTGGGGCTGCTGCAGCTTGAGCCCTCCTTAACAGACTTTCATAACTTACCTTACTCCAACTGCTTTGCAGTGTCCCTGTCCTCCTTTTATGCTCCATGGGAAGATATAGTCAGTACCTCTTCTCCAGCAGCTCCACATTAAGAAGTTGTTTGGCACAATAAATCAAAGCAGCTAGTGCTGAGGCCACCTGCACATCTACGTGATGCACGTTCAGGCGTTTCACTTCAGTTGAAATTTAGCCTGTCTGCCCAGGTTGAGCATAGCCCATTTTCTGACAAGGCACTACTTAGAAGGTTCTAAATATGTTGGCGAAAAACAAAATGGGCTAGTGATATTTAAATTAAATGGATATAACAATAACTAGGTTTTCACCTTCTTAAGATAAATTTGTAGTAGCTTTATAATTCCTGTGTTGTTCTCCTTAGTAAGACAATACCTGTACATACCAATTATATTATTTTACAGTTAGATGGTGTGCAAACTATTTTGATGACATTGTGTGTACTACAACCTCCAGCTGTCAGTAAATCAGAACAATAAAAATTCACCTCCCTAAAAAAAAAATCCAACTATACATCTGTGTGAATTACTTGGGTGTAATCCCAAACTCTCCTCCAAGTACTCTCCTCCAAGTATAACCAGTGCTTGGTCAAATATTGCCTTATCTGCACAGTGCCATCAGCATGCACAGCTGAGAATCCTGCTCAGCTGTAAAATTGGGTTCAGATGAAGGTTTCAGGCTTTAAAATGTGGAAGTTGGTCTCACCCAAACAAAGGGAGCAGCTACTTCTAGAGGAAGAGCCTGATAAGAAGATAAGAAGATTTTTATTTATTTTTTATAAGCCTGTCAGCAAGAAGCCAAGACCGTAGCTTTTTGATTCACCTATTCAGGTGACTAACATCATACTTTGAAATAGTCAAGGAGTATTCATGGTGATTTTCTTTTTTTTTTACAAGTCACACTGAAGTCAAAGTTAACAGTTAATTCATACCCTAGATCATGCACAGAATTAAAAATAAAGTAAAAAATAAAGCAGCTTAACCTAAGAGACTTAAAACAAAAGTCGTAGAAACTTTTAAAAGTCTGAGAAATGAGACTGCTGCTCAGGAGTTCTGTTCTTTTTGTGGCTCTGTGCTCCCTGGGACCAACATAAATCAGGTGCCCCAAAGGTCAGGCCTGGGCTCTGCTACTGATGCTGCCTCACAAATACAGCCAAGAGGTACCAGAGCAGAAATAATTCCCACTAAGCATGACCATGCTGTGATTTGGTGGTATTTCCATCAAGTTACTGAGGTCCCTTACAACCCAAACTATTCTATGATGCTATGATTCTATGTTCTCACTTTTCTCAGTGCCAAATTTGAATTCTATGCTTGGTCTGGGCCACATGCATCACAACAGACAGTAATGTAGTTTATCTGAAGTTAATTTTTATACTTCTGCTGTTGCTCCTCGAACTAATATTTAACTGAGGTTGTTGCTTCACATGCGTCTGCAGGATTGGACATATATATATGTGTGTATGGGTTTGGAGAGGGAAAAAGCAGTAAAATTGTTACAGAGAATTTGCAGAGAAGACGAGAGAGCCATGTTTTAGTTGTGATAAGGAAGACTGCTTTGAAATAGCAGAGACCATATGAAGTCCATTAAGAACTGGTGAACTGCATAAAAACAACCCCAACATCCTTTCCTGTGACTCCTTGGAGTATAAGAGCTTGCATAGTGCTTCAAAGACAATTTAACAATAACATAATTGGGGCTCATGATCAGGCACTTAAACCCATGTAGGGCAGGGGGAAGAACAAAATATGTTCTCTCTTTGTTAAACCTCCCATGCTCCTTATCTTATTTTCTCTCTTTCAGTGTTTACTCAGCATTCATCCTCTGTGAAGCTGGTTTGTAGTACATGAATGAATGAAGATGTCTTTGAAGTTGCTGTACTGAGCAAAACAGTTGAAGCTTTTCTTTGATAAGTTCACATGAATAGAGCCATTTGCTGTTACACATCTTTTACTGATGCAGTTATTATGCCTGGAGAGAATTCAGAGTCCTTTTCAGATGTATGTTTGCGGCTTCCATTAAGAATAAAGGTTCTGCAAGCGCATATTTGAAGGAAGATGTGCATAATAGTAATTACAACACATTTGCATGAACATCTTGCTTTTAATTCAGAAACCGCTCAGCATGCCTTACAAACTTCACCAACACACTTACACATGTTGTAAATGTAGAATCACTTTGTCAACAGCTGCTGTACAGCCACCTCGAGGTGAAACACAACAGCTGTGCGACAGCAAAAAGCAGCTCACAGAACATGGCAACAATCAGAGAAACTTAAATTGCCCCACTGTACATGAGGATCTGGTTCAAGACCATCTTAAGAACCTGAATGTACACAAGTCCATGGGACCTAATGAAATCCATCTGCGGGTCCTGCAGGATCTGGCGAATGAAGTTGCAAAGCCACTGGCCATCCTATTTGAAAAATCATGGCATTCAGGTGAAGTTCCTGATGACTGGAAAAAGGGAAATATAACCCCCATTTTCAAGAAGGGGAAAATGGATGACCCAGGGAATTACAGACCAGTCAGTCTCACCTCTGCGCCTGGCAAAATCTGGGAGCAGATTCTCTTGGAAGGCATGCTAGGGCACATGAAAAACAACAAGGTGCTTGGTGACAGCCAGCATGGCTTTACTAGGGGAAAATCCTGCCTGACCAATTTGATGGCCTTCTATGACGGGGCTACAGAAGTGATGGACAGGGGTGGAGCAGTTGACGTCATCTACCTGGACTTGTGCAAAGCGTTCGACACTGTCCCACAGGACATCCTTGTCTCTAAATTGGAGTGTCATCAATTTGATAGGTGGATCACTCGGTGGATATAGAACTGGCTGGATGGTCACACTCAAAGAGTTGTGGTCAACGGTTCAATGTCCGGCTGGAGATCAGTAACGAGTGGTGTCCCTCAGGGATCGGTGTTGGGACCAGTCTTGTTCAACATCTTGTCGGTGACATGGACAGTGGAATTGAGTGTGCCCTCAACAAGTTTGCCAATGACACCGAGCTGTGTGATTCTGTTGATAGGGAAGGAATGCCGTTCAGAGGGACCTTGACACACTTGTGAGGTGGGCTGATGCCAACCTCATGAAGTTTAACCATGCCAAGTGCAAGGTCCTACACCTGGGTGGGAGCAATCCCAGGCACAGCTACAGGTTGGGCAGAGAAGAGATTCAGAGCAGCCCTGTGGAGAAGGACTTGGGGGTGTTAGTTGATGAGAAAATGAACATGAGCCAGCAGTGTGCACTCACAGCCCAGAAAGCCAACCGTATCCTGGGCTGCATCAAAAGGAGCGTGACCAGCAGGTCTAAGGAGGTGATCCTGCCCCTCTGCTCTGCTCTCGTGAGACCTCACTTGGAGTATTGTGTGCAGTTCTGGTGTCCTCAACATAAAAAGGACATGGTGCTGTTAGAACATGTCCAGAGGAGGGCCACAAGGATGATCAGGGGACTGGAGCACCTCCCATATGAAGACAGGCTGAGAAAGTTGGGGCTGTTCAGTCTGGAGAAGAGAAGGCTGCGTGGAAACCTCCTAGCAGCCTTCCAGTATCTGAAGGGGGCCTACAGGGATGCTGGGGAGGGACTCTTCATTAGGAACTGTAGTGATAGGACAAGGGGTAATGGGTTGAAACTTAAACAGCAGAGGTTTAGACTGGATCTAAGGAAGAAATTCTTTCCTGTTAGGGTGGTGAGGTACTGGAATGGTTTGCCCAGGGAGGCAGTGAATGCTCCATCCCTGGCAGTGTTCCAGACCAGGTTGGATGAAGCCTTGGGTGATATGGTTTAGTGTGAGGTGTCCCTGCCCATGGCAGGGGGGTTGGAACTAGATGATCTTGAGGTCCTTTCCAATCCTAACTATTCTATGATTCTATGATTATCTAGTAGAAACCATTGGGAGAATTTTAGGTAAGCAACATGTAAATTACTCAAAAGAAAATTTGGCTTGAGTGGTGGAGGAGGTGTCACTCCTACTGTTGCAGGGAAAGTGCTGAGGCATTTTTGATGATGGCAATTTGCGTGAACCTCTGTTTTATGTCTCTGCAGAAAGACAGCACCTCCAGCTGCAGTGTGATGGGTAATAGAGGCCAGCCCTTGATTCCTGGCCGAGCCATATCACAGAGTGACACCTACAGTATGAGCACATCCTTGTTCTACAGAGCTTTGTGTTTCCTTTGACTGGCTCTTGGGTCCTGAACCTGCCATAGGATTAGAGAAACAGCTAGGTTGGACTGAAAATCATCATCATGATAGCTAGGTGGGACCACACAGCAGCATGCAAACACAAATTCATATATCTGTTTAAAATAAGAAATTTTTGAAAGGGGTGAGGGATGGGGAAACAAGAGGTCAACGTGACGTAAGATTGGAAGCCTGACGATTTCACTGTTGCTAGGGGATGCGCTACCTCGTACCAGCGTAAAATAAGAAATAGACAAGTGACAGCATCATGTTGGCAAGGTTTTCATTGTCTTAACTGTAGGAGCAGAGAAATGGCATTCTAGGCTTGGATCTCTCCTTGTGTGAAGCAAATGTGGGGAGTCTTCTGCAGCTGGAGAAGACCCTGTGTTTGAAATGGACTGAAAATACTTGCTTTCTGAATCATAGAAATGTAATAACTCTTTACTCAGGCTTTGAGACTCTGGAAAATTTTGGCATGCTTCCCATCAGTATGATCTCCATGAGGAAGAAGAAGAGTGGGTTTTCATGCCACCTGTTGTCTTTCCTGCATGCCCTGTGTCTGATCCTGTGTGACTGTCTGTGCCTCATCCCCATACCATGCCTATTAATTAGACCTCACTTTATCTTCTCCCACTCTCTTGGGTTCATCCCTCTTCCTGCTGCAGGACAATAGTTCTTCCATTGGTAGTGGGGGCCCCCAGTAAATGGCAGCTGGTGTTTTGGTCATACATCCCCACGTGGTGTTTCTGGGCAGCTGCAAATACTGTTCCTGAATATCCTAGCTGGGGTGGCAGCCACATGGGACAGTGAGCTGGTCCTTGGGGACTTTGCTGTAAGAATTGCATTTTGCATGCTGGTTCCCACTCCAGACCTCCTAACTCTGACCCAAGAGAATCCCAAATAAAACAGCATTTTTCAAAAGAAAGGAGCCTTCTCACTGGCAGATATGTGTCCTTCCACTTTAGCAGGAAGTCTGAAGAAGGGGAAGATGCCTGAAGCAAAGATGGGCACCAGTATGGAGGGGTAAGGGTGGACTACAATTGCAGCCCACCATAGGGCTCAGCTTAGGGTAGCCAGGGCGCCTGGGGAGGTTTTGTGTCACGTCTTGGTCGTGAGAGTCACATCAGCAAATACAAGCTGGCAAGCATGTGCTGTCAAGTACTCCTCTTCTGATGAATCCAGATGGGGACCACATGGAGTCCAAAGTAAAAATGCAGCAAATGAACCTAATCCTCTAATTCTCTGCCTGCAGTGAAATAGGCTCTCACTGTTGCTTTCCAAACGAAAAAGCAAGTAAGCAGTCATTTGTCTAGGTCACTCTTATTGCTTCTTACTGGCATAGCTGTATTTTACCATGACTGGTTAAAGTAGCACAGAGAAAAAAATTATAGTCTATTTTCTGAGCCTGTTTTGCAACAGAAATAAGAAATATATTTTTCGTTTGGGAGGACAGCAACACACTACTTTGGGTTTTTTTCTGGTTTTGTCCAGGTTTTGCTGTATAAGGATTTCCCCAACTTTTCTAATTACCCATTATAGCCCTTTGATCTCCCTCCAGCCTTGCTATTAGTTACTTCTCTAAATACAGCAGCAGCAGCAGCAGCTTTTTATGAGACTTTTATTCATCTTAGAACCTGATACAATGTCCATCAAAGTGAGTAAAAAGCCTTTCAGTTCACTTCAGACAAAAGGCCTTGCATCAGGCTCTTTGTGAAAATGCATAATTCACCATTAAAAGTAAGGCAGGTCACTCCTTCATGCTTCTCCTGTTGATTTTAGTGGAAGTGAATCAGCAGAAATCATAATACTGATAGAAAATAATAGTACACCCAATTAGAAAAAAAAGATTGCCTGTTTTTCATGCTAAGCATCAGGTACAGTATTGCTTTACTCACCAGTGTAGCTAACAAACTCTTTGGGGTTTTTAATGTCATGACCTGGAAAATAATGTAAGGCAGGATTTTCACATGCTTTATTTATTGCTGTCTAGACTATACTGTGAAATATACGTGACAGTTCTTTGGAGGTGAGACCTTTTGTTTGCTGGCCATACAGCTGGAAATCATGTTCTAAATGTCCTGGACATATACATGAGTAAGTATAGAATTAAATAATATAATGTATTTTTAAGTGACTGATGAAATTACAGCACACAGTATAGCCTTGTCAAATTGTAACTGCCATTATAACTATGTATTTGACCTAAGTAGGGTCAAATAGTCTTCCATCAATGTTCTTTCATAAGGGTTTCAAGCTGTTTAGCTTAGTGTTTAATACAAATGACACTGAGGCTGCTGATACTACCCTCTACCCAGTCTAAATCAGCCTTGGTGCCACAGCCCCTTCTCACAGGGCAGAGCCTCCAGCCCCAGACCACATGGGAATCTCCCCTGAACCCGCTCTGGTTTATCCAGATCTTTCCTAAGCGGAAGGTCCAAAAACTGAACACTCATCCACTTGGAGGGGCTCTTCCTGCCCAGGGCATGTCTTTGCATTTGTCTCTGTTAATTTCTGTGAGACTGCTGTTGGCACATTCACACAGCCTGGATACTTTTGATAACAGCCCTGCCTTGAATGGCATCCATTGATTACCCTGTCCTGGTGTCACCTGCACACTCCACGCCATTGACAATGATTCTTCCCCTGCAGCTTAACCATCACTATTCAGATTAATATTTGCAGTTCTGGGAAGGTAGTGTCAGCTGGAAAGTAGACCCTCAGAAAAGATTTGTTTGTTTTAGACCATTCTGGGAATTAGCACTCGGCTCTTAGAGGCCAACAACAACTTCTCTTCAAATGATCTCAACCAAGTCTTTATTGCTACTTTGCCTCAAGTCATCTTTGTTAGTTGGATTGGCTTCCCACCAAGGCTAGTCAATCAACTCTGAATCTCTTCAAAGGAGGAAGATTCCCTTGTCTTCCACTACACACTGCTTCCATGGAGCATTCACACCATCTTTTCTCTTTTTCCTTCTCCCTGAGACCTTTGATTTTCTTCCCTTTCTCACTATTGCTGTCATACTTCTTTTCTACATCTCATCTTTTTTTTTTTTTTTTGTCTGAGCTTTTCCTGTCAGTTTCTACCTCTCCATGGCTCTCTTCTTTCCCATGGCTTCTGTCTCTCGCAGTGATACTTTTTGTCCTCCTTAAGAACAGTTTTCCTTTTGCTACTATTCTGTAGTTAGAGTCTTGGAAGATATCTTGGTTATATGAAAGCATTCCCAAACGTTATGACCTCATCTTATCAGTGCAGCCATCAAACACAGGCAAGCAGCCAAGCACAGGCTGTATTTTGTGAATACACACACTCCCAAAGGCACGGTCAGGAGAAGGTATTCCTTCAGGTTGCTCTTTTTCTTATATTTCAAAGCACTTCAATTTCAAGTTCAAAACCTAGTAACAAGCAAGAAAAAGCTGAATTTTTATACATTCCCTCTTATGGGCTTTCAGGGCCTTTAATTTAGGACCAATTTCTCCTTGCAATGGGACTTGCTCTCCCACATTATTCAGTTCTTTCTGAAAGGAACACCCTTGAATAACCCTATCGTCCCTATGAAGGAGAGAGATACGATTAAAAACATCAGAGATATCACAACTCTAGACTGTGATTCTGTGATGTTTAATCCATGACATGACTCTTCCCATTCCCTCTCCCATCCTACCAGGATGTGGCTGTGTGGTGCTTAGTTGCTGGCTGGAGTTAAATCATGGCAATCTATTAATTGCATTCGTGGGCATTTTTATGACTTGAGAACTGAGCTGGAAAAAAATATTTTCAGGGTGTTTTTTGTAAAATAAATGGAACAAAAACATAAACATATTTCTTATATTAATTGAAAGGCAAGTGATAGCCACTATTTATTAAAATCTTGAAAAATCCTGAATAAAAAGAGTACTGCTTATATAACAGAAGACTAGCTAATCCTAACAGGACTTAAATGGCAAATTGGAACTAGCCTTATAAGAATAATACATTTAAAAATGACACTTCAAAGAGAAGCATTTTTCAAAGGACAAGTACACAATAAACGACAGTCTCATAATGACTGCCAGAAAGTTTCTACTGGTAGAAGAGAACAGCGAAACTGTTATAAAAGCTATTGAATGCAGGAGGTGGAGAAAGTAAGGATAAGGATTTTTAAAAAATCTTTTCAGACTATAGAAACGTTCTGGCATTTTTATTTCTCACTTTGGTGTCTTGTTGGATGTCAGATTATGTTTGGCATGGTTGGTATTTTTGCCCTGCAGAAAACTTACCATCTATCAAGCAATCCTGTGTGCTTTGATAAACATTACCTGGAATTTGTACCTATCCACCTTTGTGAATGTGCTTGGTTTTACTGGAAAAAAAAAAAAAAAAGGAGAAGGAATAAATATATAGAAAAATCCAAGTAATTCAGAGGCTTGTTAACTTTAAAAGACATAAACAATAAAGAAAAGAATTTTCTTTTGTTCATTTTAAATCAGATTTGTGGTGATGTTTTGGGGTGAGATTTTTGTTGCGTTTTTTTTTTTTTGTACTTGTGTGTACGTGTTGGTGAGGATATATTTATTGGCTTACATAAGCTTTAAGTTTGTACTGTACGTGCTGCATACTTAGCACACTATATTCATCTTGGCTCAAAATTTACTTCCAAGGGCAGATCCAAGTTGGCTCAATGTTTGGTTTGTTTTGGGACTTAGTTTTTTTGTTTGGTTTGGTTGGTTTGTTTGTTTGCTTGTGTGCTTCTTTGGGGTTATTTTTTGTTTTGGGTTTTTTGGAGGGAATGTTGGGGTTTGTGTTTTGGAGGGGTTTAGGGGTGGTTTTTTTGTGTACCCCTCTGCAAAGCTAGTTGCTAAACCTCACCATATTTGCGATCTGTGATGGGTTCCCCAACACCTTCTGTCTTTGGCACAAAAGAACTTTCTCTAGCCCCAAAAAGAAAGGTGTTCACAACACCAAAGTTTTCTTCTCTTCTGGTTTGTCCACCAGCTTCCCCAGTGCAGTGGAAGAGAAGGATTTTTCCAAGAACTCTCTTCCCCATAGCTTTCATACCAGTGGTCTTCCTCTCTAAGAGCTAGCAAGGGTGCTAACCAAACCACTGCTGTAGGCAATGGAGTAACACAGGTATCTTGGATAAACCCCAACTTCTGTTGCAGGATCCAACCAGCTGTGATGAATTCTAATGAAACTGAAACTTGCTTATTTACTTCTTACAACTCAGATAGGTCAATGTCCTTCAATCAATCCATTAACTTTTTGCTTTGGCAATGCAGAAGGATTTAATTTTTGTCCTAGGAATTCTAGGCATAGGTTTTGAGGATCTAAATTTAATTCCTTTCATTCCTCCTCAAAAGTGATATTAAAAATGGCTTTGAATGTTTAAAATTAGTAGTTTTGCTTTAACATCAAAAGTTATATCTCTTACATTTACCCAAATTCTGCATCCAGTGATAGGCAGTAAGTAAATACATTCACTGATTTTACTGATTCACAGTAATGTAGATGAGAACAAGACAAACACAGAAATGCCATGATATATTCTGAGACAGGCAGCAAATTTTTAAAATTGCTGGATTTGTCATTTTATGAGCAAAGCTGATAAGGAAAGCAGGTTTATGAGTGACTTTTCAAACTTCCCTTTTGGCAGGGGAATCATGGAGTTAATTTGGCTTAGATGTAAGGCAGAAGAGCTTTATGGCTGCTTTAATTTATGCCAAATAGAGAACCATACTAAAAAAGCCCTTCCCTTATCCAGGATTGCAGAGGGTTGCAAAGAGTGTGGCTTTATTTAACAAAAGGATATAACGGGAAAGAACAGAGGAGATTTTAGGCACTCAAGCCCATCGTCAGCTTTGAAATAATTGGTTGGCATAATGTGATCTGACGGGCAGGCCTGTGATTAATTGCCAACACCTCTTCTGTACAACCAAGAAGAAGGAGTGTGGGTGTACATTTGAATATCTGTTTTAATTCTTTATTCAAAACCAGTGTAATTGGGTATTAGTTGAAACATATGCTGGGTAAAATGCATGTTATTTTTAACAAATCCACTGATATTGACCCATACAATTTGTGCTAAAAGTAGGAAAATACTTTTACTAAAAGAAAAGAGCAGGTCTTAACTGAATGTCCCACCACTGCTAACCCAAATGATTGTTTCAAAAGAGCAGCCTGTCATTCAGTGTTGTCATGGTTTAAACCAAGTCCACACACAGCTCGTTCACTCACTCCCCCCCCTTGCTCCCCAAACTCCCAGAGAGTTAGGAAGGAGAATGCAAAGAATGTGGCCCCAACGGATTGAGATAAGAACGGTTTAATTGTTAAGGTATAACACCAATCACTACTGCTACTACTACTACAAATAATAATAATACAGCAAACAACAAGTGAAGAGAATACAACACCTCACCAGCCACCGACCCATAACTCACTCCACCCTGTCTGGCTGAGCACCGCGTGCTACCTCCTCCATTTCCCCCCAGCGCTCCACCCCTTCCTGCTCTTTCCTAGTTGCATCCTGGGCATGACGTGCTATGGTATGGAATACCTCATTGGTTAGCCTGGGTCAGGTGTCCTGTCTCTCCTTCCTCCCAGCCTCCCCTCCTCCCTGATAGAGCACGTGCTCAGAAAAGGCCCTGAACAAAAACACCCGAGCAGTACCTCAAAATATGCTCGCTATCAAGCAGCTGTTGCCAGCCCAGAAGTCAAAACACAGCACTGCACCAGCTACAAGAAGGAGAAAAATGACTGCTAAGGCTGAACCCATGACAAGTGTTTATTGTGATAATAACTTTTTACTTTCTTGACACTTTCTGAAAACAACTCCTCACTGTTTCTGCAAGCTGTAGGGGTTAAAACAGTGACCTGCCAAGCAGCAGTTTGCACTGGTCTCCATTTAACTGACCAGCAGTAATGACTGAGAAAACCTCTCATGAACACCATTTATAAACATGTGGTTTGATGAGTGCACTGTGTCAAGTACATTGTGCTGATCTGCAGAGCAACATCGTCCTGTGAGGGCTGGGTGAGTGCTCTGCAGTGCAGAGAGAATGGAGTGCAAATGCAACCATGATGCCAGGAGGGCAGGCAGAAAGAGAGATGTATCTGAGCATGAAAATGTATTCCCTTTTCAGAAGGCTTAAGCAAAACTCTGAAGTGGTACCCATTAGCAAAAATAAATAAAAAAATCTGAAAGAGGCTGAAAAGTGACGGGCGGCCAGAGCTGCTTTTCCTTCTCTTGCATCTGCTGCAAAGCAGGAGGTACAGTGGAGGATGTCAGTGTAATCACCCCAAGAGGAGGATGTCAGTGTGAGCATCCCTGCTCTCTTTTACATGCTTCAGCGATGGATTTTATAATGGCCTCACCTTACATACAAACCATATTTAGTCTGAAAACTCAAATGTCAGTTGAAGACAGGCCAAGTTATTGTAGCTCTTGCACCCACTTGTAGGCAGCACTCACCTTCTAGTTGTACAAGATTTTTGTGGTTTTGGTGTGCATCAGGACACCTACAAAATGCCCCCAACACAATCCTTCATTAATCACAGTTTGTCTTGGGTTGGAAAAGACCTTAAAGCTCATCCAGTCCCAAGCCCCTGGCATGGGCAGAGACACCTTCCACTAGACCAGGTTGTTCAATGGGGGAAGGCAGCAGTTCTCTCACAACGCAGACTTGCACTGACAGTATTTCCGCAATCATCTTTTCCACCTATCCTTGTTCTTACTTGAGGGTAAGGACAGGTTTTCAGATTTGCTGATGGAAGGTTCCCCTAAATCAGGATAACCTTTCTATGAAAGTTTCACTTAGCTGCAGTCAGAATCACCTTTCCATCACCTTCTGAGTTCTCTAGAGAGAACTCAAGAAGCACATTCTGGGCTGACTCCTTCAATAAATCTTTGTTAAAAGTTGTGTTATTTTTAGACCTGAGTCTGCCAGATGGCATACACAATTTTACAATTTCTTTTTTACTGTATAACAAGGAAGATTTTTTGCCTGAAGGGAATGCACTCACTTGGTTTTCAGTACAGTTTCTTCTAGGAGAGCACTAGTAAGCACCAGGAGGTCCCACTACAATTAGAGCTGGCTCTTGGGCCAAATGCTTCCTTAGCAAAGGAAAACCTGTCTGCATAGACATGGATGCATTTTGATTATTTCAGTTCAGGGATTCCTCTGTATATTACCAAATAAAGCTAACAACATCAATATTGCTGCATATGATCATTCCGTTTTGGCAGCAGATAGAATTAATTTTGAAATCAGGACACTGAGTTTGTGTGGAAAATAGCAATAGTGACAATTCTTTATTGAGCATTATGTATAACCATCTGGTATTGTAGAAACATTAGGTAATTAAAATATTTCATGTCTAAAATACTGTGTTTACTGCTGAGATTACAGTAAAGAAGAAAGCTAGAAATGTCTTATTAGAAACCATTCATTAACAGTTCTGAACATTAGTTCTGATCATTGCATGTTCATAAATGCTGCAAGTAATAAAATGTTCATGATTGGGAACAAAGAAGAAACACTTTTCGTAGAAAACAGAAGGTTTTCTTTAGAAAGCAGTGAGTCACAGAAGAATTTAGGGAACATAATAAATAATTGCCTTGAAAAGTGCTCTAAGCCTCAATCTGTGAAAACAGGGGTAATGCAGTCCTTGCCTGACAAAGGGATCATAAGGAAAAATTGTAGAAACAATAGTAATGCCACCTAGCTGCCATTTGGGTCTACTCATGCCAGGTTTCAAAGAACAAAAGGAGTGTGAATGAAGGAAGTACTAAATATTTTGGGGTTTTGTTGAAATGAAAATATGAAACATAAATCAAAGGGGAAAAAAGCCCAATCCAGAACAAATGGGACATGTTCTCATGGCAATAAGAAGTGCCTAAAAAATATATATATTTTATTTATTTTTTTTCTTTTCTTTCATTTTATTTTATTAATTATTTTAATTTTTATTTATTTGTTTTATTTTATTTTAATTTTCCAACTCAGAATTTCATTTGATAACCTTACAGGCAATTTGTTAAACTTTTACAGCTCCCTCCTGACATTTTCGAAAGAATTGGCCAAGGGTGCATTTCTCATGGACCAAGGTCAAACTATGTTCAGGGTTGCTTTTACCTTGTTCTCACAACTCTAACTGCATTTCCCTTCCCAGTGCCCTTGGAGCCAGGAAACAATTCCTCTCTCTGTTCACAAAGAATTTTTACTGCCATTTTCCTCCTCCCTTCTCCAGTAGCTGATGGGATAGATACTCCCTGGCAGAGGGCAGATCTCCCGCATGCTGTGACCCATCCTTTTGGTGTTTCACCTTCCCCCTGCATGCACAGAGCTAAAGGAGATGCTACATTTGAGAGCTAAAAGAAAATTCCCTCAAAGCCATAGGGCTAGGAGAGTTTGAACGTTCTGTATCTGTATGCATATATATCCCTGTACCACAGGGGACTGCTCAACCCATCAGTTCCTTCTTTTGGAGAGGCTCTTGGGATTTGCAGGTGTCTCAGTTAGCTTCCACTCTTGTGTTACGCAATAGTTTAGTATCCTGCATTAAGTAATCAGGCTGAAAAACTCTGGCCTAAGTCAATGTACTCCATTTAGGAAATATTGGATGAAATTTAAAATCTGTGATGTCAGACTGCTTGATCTGACCTGCTGGTCCCTTCTGGACTTCAGATCCCACCATATCAGAACCAGGGTTTAGCAAGAGCACTCCCACTTCTGCAAAATACTGTTATACAATATCCATTTTTTTAAACAGAATACACTTTCCTAAGGGAACTTCCAACACTTACTGGAAACAAGAGTCTGTGTTTTGCTGGTAAAGGCCCTCACGCATTGGTAGTAAATTTAATAAAAGCAAGTGATTGGTTCCTCAAAGGTGGCCAGACCTTAGAACAGGTAATGGTGCTCTTGGTGCTGGCAAGGAGATGGGCTGCGCAGTGCGCTCATGGCTGTGCAGCAGCTGTAGCTTGTACAAAACCAACCGTATCTCACACAGAGTCCCTGCTTAGCACTTTTTTGATCCTCTTTTATAATTAATAGCTAATATACCTATGCATCTTCAACATAATTCCAGGGTTATGTAAATCCCTTTTCATGGTTAGCAGATGCCAAAGACACACATGACAATGCTACAAATACAACACACAACTGGGAGATATTTTGATGCAGAAAGAAGCCATCTTGTGCTAACAGAGAAGAAATTGTTCTGTATTTTCTCACTATCTGCAGCAATACATCATACATAACAGAGATGTTTCTGGGTTTGAATGTGTTAAAGCATGCCTTGGCTCCTAGTACACTTTATATGTGTATGCTCATTCTGAATGCAAATGCTGCAAGCACACTAAGAGGTATTTTGACTGCTAATAAACACACTTCTAGGCAAGATTAATTCACAATGTGCTTGATTTCTTGCAAGAAATTTGTAACGAAAAGTACACCTAAAGCAAAATCTATGAAATTAAGTATCCAGGGCTCTACTGTGCTGCCTTACACTGTGCAGAGATATTTACTTATTTTAAAAAGTAGTGACAGGGTATGGCCCTGTGCATTATGATATTGACATTCTGCCATGGGTTTTACTGGGAGGCCAAAGCATTTTTTTAACCAGCCTCCATGCCCTCTGGGGAGATCTCTAAGCTGTCTTGCTTTTAGCCCTAGCCCTTTGACTGTCCATGCTACACACACATTAACTCAATTCTGACATCCAATATGAAGTTGAACGGTTCATTCTCAATGTAGAAAAAATTGGGACTTAAGCCACAAGAGAGTTTTACAGATGGCTGACCAGGGCCCTGGCTTTGCCCTGGCTTCGATAGCAAAGGCAACTTAGAATCATAGAATTGTTAGGATTGGAAAGGACCTTAAGATCATCTAGTTCCAACCCCTCTGCCATGGGCAGGGACACCTCACACTAAACCATGCCACGCAAGGCTTCATCCAACCTGGCCTTGAACACTACCAGGGATGGAGCATTCACAACCTCCCTGGGAAACCCATTCCAGTACCTCACCACCTTAGCAGTAAATAATTTCTTCCTTATATCCAATCTAAACCTCTGCTGTTTAAGTTTCAACCCGTTACCCCTTGTCCTATCACTACAGTTCCTAATGAATAGTCCCTCACCAGCATCCCTGCAGCATCCCTGTAACTTAAGCATTACCCACCATTCAACCTAGAACATTGCAATGTGTTTGATGTCAGAATGATACAAAGATTTCAAGACAGGGAACAAAATTGAAAGAAATTTTCAGACTGATGTGAGATTCAGAATAGAATTACAACCTAACAGAAAAGGAAAACTTTGAACAAAAACATAACAAAGGGAAGACCTTTTGCGCATATAGGAGCTAAGAACAGGACCTCCATCTGGGCCAGTCTTCAGTAATGGCCATTCCTAGATTTTCAGTTTGCAAGAAATTTGTTAGATGCAAAGTGCAATGATACTGATATTGTGAGAAATAAGTGTTTTAACTTCCATTCAAATTACCATGCTGCTACTCATTCTCACCATTTTTTTCCTTAAAATTTGATATGAAATTCCTAATCAAAAGGAAGTAAGTGCATTTTTTTTTAAACCCTCAGAGCTGTCCATGGATAAATGGCCTTTAAGTAGTATTTATTTTATACTGTTTAAGGTTTATTTATTGTTACAATGATGCGATTCTGCAATAATGATACCATTGAAATTACAAACTGAAAAGACATTTTAAACCAGGCAAATTCTGCAGTGGGTATTTCTTTTCCATTTGAATTTTTCTTTCTTAGCTTTCTGCCTTTGCACTGAAAGATCTGTGCAATCCTGTATCTGGAATCAGTAACTCTCAAAATTTTGTATTCATAGTCTACACTAAATGAAATAGTTGTTCACATTTATGAAATTAGAATACTTCCAGAGAACTTGCTTTATATCTTTATTCATTGTATTCAGGTGAATTTAACATAATAAACAAAGGGTATGATTTAGATCTGGTTCACCAATTCAAATAAAGAAGAAATTCCCTGGCATCAATGGGGACAACACTTGTAAGAAAATATTGATGAAGGAACCATGGATCACATCTGCATGCATTTCCCAGAGCTTCATGCAGTTATTTTGTTTGAAATGAAAAAAAAGAACAAAAGTTGACAATTGCATTCATATCTGACTTCACTGTCTCAGTTCAAAGTATTGCAATCAGTGCACATTTATTTCTGCTCAGGATTTCTAGTTTATAGACCAGATGATTACATGGTGGATTTGAGATTCTGACATGCTTTTTCTAGATAAAGATTAATAAATTCTGTGGCCCAATAAATTCACACCATGGACTTTAAAAAACAGTCTATATATCTGGGTAAATAGTACACATAACTGGGTAAACAATGTACATTTTACATCTGGAGCACATATATTTACCTAGAAGCCAAGTCCAGGACTAGAATACCAAGTGCACTGTAAACCATGACTGATCCAAAGCTCATGAAATCCACTATGCATATACTGATTTCAGTGGGATTTAAATCAGGCACTTAGTTACTTGAGAAAGTTTACACAGCTTAGTGTTATGAATTATTGCATTTAATATTATCATGACATTATTGATATATATGGTGACTTACAACAAGTAAACTGTCCTGGGTGATTAATAAATCTGTTAGTTTACAAATAATTAAGTTAAAGAAATACACAGTGGAAAAATAAAAAGATTGTTAGTGTCTCAGGGCAAACATCATCCTTTCAATTCTTGTTCTGTGCAGTATTTTATTTCTTGTGTGTTTTGCCATGTACGACAGACAGTGAAAGAGCACAATTGGCTTATAGTGTGATGGACCTGTCATGTGAGTTTTTTCTCTAAAAGCCAAGAAATCACTTGTCAATGTCAAGTCACCCATCCCCAGTATGACATTTGTATTGTGAGTCGAAGCACAGCTCAGGGGGTGACAAAGCAGTATTGCACACTCAGATCCCATAACTGAATGCGAACAAATGTAATACTCAAGTATAGCTTTCATGATGAAATAAAAGATATCTCACCCATGAAAGGGGGTTATTATCTCTGGCATAGAAGCGTGACTCCTCATTAAAATATCCATGGTCATTTCCATCTCTTCCAATGAGAGCTTCTTTTTATTCTTTGGCATTGTTTTAGTTGTCAAAGACCACATTTTAGTTTGAATTAAACTCTGGGAATTAGAAGAGAATCCAGTCAAATTCTCATGGAAAGTTTACCAGCTCTGTTTTATCCTGTAATTCAGCATTTTACTGACCACTAATGTTACTTTGCAGAAGTTAGTATATGGCTTAGGCTTTCATATATTATGAAAGCAGGCAGCCTTTTACTGTACTGTGAATATTTTTTTTCAAATCTGTTAACTAAAGAAGAAATGTTCTCACCACAGCAGGTCAAAACACAGAATGAAAATTGATTTTAAAAAAAAAAAAAAAAACAACAAAACAACACATTGTTTTCTCTTATTATTTTATAAAAAATCAATATGTTGAGAGCACACTTTGATTTAAAATTTTAAATATTGAATTATTTTATAATTATGAAGAACTTGTGTTCCTTAACTCTTCTATCTGTTATAGCTCACCATGTGTACTTAACTGAGCAATGTTATCTGTACATTGGGAATTTATTAAATAATATGAAAAAGTCAGCCATCAGTGCATGGAGATACGAAGTCCTTCGGTGCCTATAATGTTTGGGGTGAAAAGATGCACTTTATCTTAGTTACCCCCAATTAGTTAAAGTAAGTCAGCTATTTATTGATGGTACTTCAACACCATAGATATTTCAATTAAAAAAGGGTGTCCTGTTTCTTATAGACAGTCATGCTGGACACACTCTCTAGAAGCCTTTTGTTCTATTTTTCAGAGGTTTCTTTTTTTTCCAGTCACACTGGAAATTAGGGAGTAATTGAAGCAAGGGTAGGGAAACCTTTTAAATGCCTACAAGCAGCAATGTGCACCAGACCTTGCTTAAAAAGAAAATTAACCGAGGCCAGAGTGCAGTCAACACATGTGCTTGCACTTAACAGTCAGCCAGCTCCAGTGAAAAAGGAAGGCCCCATTGAAAGGGTCATGGTGACTGATTATTAAAAGAAGTACATGGAAGGGCATTGCTGTAAGAGTTCTTTTTTTTAGGAATAGAAATCTGAGGGGATGACAAGAGACACATGGGAGAAGTTTGGGAGAAGTTCCTGTATTTGTTTTACAAACAAGCAGAAGCTCTATTTCCATGAGTAAACACCATTCAGATGTTTCCAAAAGCTCGGAAGAATACAAAGACAGAAAATAGTTCAAGAAGGCAGTAAGCAGTCTGGAGGAGCAAACAACATAGATTGCTATGTCTTGGTGTTCCTGGGCAGGATGCTAGCACAGGAGGTGGTGCTGGCCAAGCTCAAGTGCTGCAAAAGGGAATAGAGAACGGCATATCTGCATTCCAAAATTCACCTTCTATTCATGAAGCATCAATATAAATTATAGCATCTAACTCTTACACCAACACTTCAGTTTTCTTCAGGTAAATATATTTTCTGATGTCACATATCTTCCAAGATAGGCACTCTTCCATGTGATGCAGGGTTTTGTACTGACAAGTGTATTCAGTTGGCATAGGTAAATGATTTATGTAATTGTGAATAATGTATACTGACAAAGGCATAGCAACTGAAAAGATGCATGTTTCTTGCAATGCTCCACAAAGCATCCTTTGGTAAAAAAGCACATCAATTCAACAACCTCCAAGGTATTATTTGTAAGAATACATCACTTCCTATATTGGATACCACTCCCAGTTAGCTTCCCCTTGGCCAGTAACATAAATACACTTTACATTTCTCCATTTGTAGTTTTTTTTTGTATAGTCTTCCTCTGCTTCAGCTGAGGGGAATTTAACATTTGTGTTCCAAGTTCCTTCATGAAGCCTTACCTCTTGATTCATATACATTCTGACAACATACTTCAAGTGCTTTGTTTTAATAAGTACTGTTTTCGTTGCACTGTTTGGAATTTGGTAGGAGAAATGCACTTGGAGAGTTGTCTACCTCTCAAAAATGTAGCTAATGGCTTTTAAGGTCCTGTTTCTTGGACCATAAAACTTGCTTGTGACGACTGAAAAGAGAATTTTGTTTGACCTTTGTGACTTAATTTCATGCTTGATTTCCACTGCTGCCAATGCTTTACCTCAAAGACTGTGGCTGTGTCCCTCCAATAGACAGTGTGGGATAGAGAGGTGAGTGTCTGCCCTGTGCCCAAGTGTCTGCTCTTCTGTTGCCTAAACCAGTTACAGAATTTTGATGAACTGACCTTTTAATCTCAAAATAGAATGCACATTAGTTTTTGAGTCCTTGTCTAATGTGGCCATATATGGTAAAATAGCTCTGTTCTCTTCATTTATTCTTAAAATATCTTTCCCTTCAGTTCTCAATGATGGAACAATTGTAACCTATAAATGTGTATTTAGTATCATCTAAATGCACTGATTGATCTACTGGATATTTCTGTAAATGTTACTCTTGATACTTCAGTTTCACTCATGTAAACAGAGCGATGACTTATGTCCTGGTCTATCTAACACTGTAATCAGTAACTGTAATTAGTACAATCTGCATCACATGCTCTATTGAACCACTGCTTGTTGTCCTTTTGAACCACTATTTCTTGTGTTTGTCTTTATCTATTTCAGCCAATAACAATAATAAACTGTTAAAACATTAATGTCTCTAAATTGGAGAGGCATCAGTTTGATAGGTGGGCCACTTGGTGGATAAAGAACTGGCTGGATGGCCGCATGCACAGAGTTGTGGTCAATGGCTCAGTGTCCGGCTGGAGACCAGTAACGAGTGGTGTCCTTCAGGGATCGGTGTTGGGACCGGTCCTTAATATCTTTGTCGCTGACATGGACAGTGGAATTGAGTGTGACCTCCACAAGTTTGCCGATGACACCAAGCTGTGTGGTTCTGTTGATACGCTAGAGGGAAGGAATGCCATTCAGAGGGACCTTGACACACTTGTGAGGTGGGCTGATGCCAACCTCATGA
Source organism: Melopsittacus undulatus (assembly GCF_012275295.1). NCBI lineage: Eukaryota > Metazoa > Chordata > Aves > Psittaciformes > Psittaculidae > Melopsittacus > Melopsittacus undulatus. The sequence continues at coordinate 74,013,478 of NC_047557.1, read as the reverse complement.
AGTTTAACCATGCCAAGTGCAAGGTCCTACACCTGGGTGGGAGCAATCCCAAGCACAGCTACAGGTTGGGCAGAGAAGAGATTTGGGGCAGAGAAGAGATTCTGAGCAGCCCTGCAAAGAAGGACTTGGGGGTGTTGGTCGATGAGAAAATGAACATGAGCCAGCTTCAGTGTGCGCTCATAGACCAGCAAGCCAACCATATCCTGGGCTGCATCAAAAGAAGCGACCAGGAGGTCCAAAGAGGTGATCCTGCCCCTCTACTCTTCTCTTGTAGGACCTCACTTGGAGTATTGTGTACAGTTCTGGTGTCCTCAGCATCAAAAGGACATAGTACTGTTGGAACAAGTCCAGAGGAGGGCCATGAGGATGATCATGGGACTGGAGCACCTCCCGTATGAAGACAGGCTGAGAAAGTTGGGGCTGTTCAGCCTAGAGAAGAGAAGGCTGCATGGAGACCTCATAGCAGCCTTCCAGTATCTGAAAATGGCCTATAGGAATGACTGGGAGGCACTCTTCACTAGGGACTGTAGTGACAGGACAAAACAGGTTAAAACTTAAACGGGAAGTTTAGATTAGATATAAGGAAGAAATTCTTTACTGTGTGTATGGTGAGGTACTGGAATGAGTTGCCAGGGGAAGTTGTGATTGCTCCATCCCTGGCAGTGTTCAGGGCCAGGTTGGATGAAGCCTTACATGGCATGGTTTTGTATGAGGTGTCCCTGCCCATGGCAGGGGGTTGGAACTAGAAGATCTTAAGGTACTTTCCAACCCTAACTATTCCATGATTCTAAAATATAAGACACATGACCGTCTTGCTGATTCTTAGTGCAATGCCAATAACTTTTCTAAATCTAGGACAAGAATTTTTTTTTTTAGAAATTCAGAGCTGCTAAAGGAGAATTTTTTCTAATTTTAGGCCGAGAGCAGTGCTACAACTTCACCATCAACAGTATAGAAATCACCAGCAAGGATTACTCTTAAGTCTCATGGCATACCAATCTTCTGGACCTTAATTTTTAGTGGTAAATGTTCAGGAGGTAAAGCTCCCCATATTCTCCATGAGCATGACTTTGGTGATGGCATGGAAACAGGTTGCAGCAAGAGATCTAATGCAGTAGACACAATGTCACTATAACAGATCAGACTTGTAAAGCATGCATGCACACATCTAAGAGGCACATCAGTGAGTGGAATTCCATCCTGAAAATCAAGCGGCATCCTAAGTTGAAGACCCTCAAAAATGCCTGACCAGAGTAATTTTGAACACTACATTAGGTTTGTTTCTGTTTGGATGAGGAAAATGTGAAGAAAGGGAAGGAGACCGTGGCTATAAATATGTGTCCTGCAAACTGGAAATTAACAGAAGTGTTTCTACAGCTCAGCAGCTTCCTGTTAGCTCAGCTGGTGAGAACAGGCAAACCTGGGACCTCCGGTGTGCTCCACACAGTGGAAATCCATCTGACTTCTGCTTAGTCAAAATCTATGAGATTATCTTCTAAATCAGCTGAGCACTACTGATACCTTGTACATCAAATAGAAAGATAACTTAAGTCAGCAAGGTAATTTCTGACAATGAATCACTTGAATCTCAGTAGGATGAACCATATTGCCTTTGAAGGCAGACTTTAAATTGAAAAAAAAAATAAAAAAATGAGAGAAGGATAATACAGATCAGGCTCAGCAGAGGAGTACCACATCCACACAAATGCTTGGTGGCAGCTGTGCAGTGATGGGCATCAGGAAGAGAGCAGCAGCAATCATCCATTCAAACGCTTGGTCATTCATCTGGAGCTGTCAGCTCTACCCATAGCTCTTTAAGGCAGACTTTACCCTCCTCATCAGCCATGGTGATAGTGATGCTTCATACAGATAAAAATACAATTACAGAATAAAAATCACAGGCCTAACAAACTGTGTTTAATTTTATGGGTTATTATTACCTCCGTTTTCTCATCTCTCATTTACATGTTTTCTAATTAGAGTATGAGGTCTTCCTGGGTGGAGCCTTGGTTAAAATTCTGTCCCCAATGAGTCAGCATTAGCAGGGGATTCATACTGAACAAAATACAAATAGAATACTTATTAATTAACTCACCAGTATGTTTCACCTTAACACGATGTGTTATCTTGGACAGCATCATTTTGTATAAAATTTACGTATGCAAATAACTGCTACCTAAGTATCCTTTAGATCTCCACTAGTGTGCTTGGGAAAACAGTATTGAGTAACAGTACATTTCATGTGTCTGTATAGAAATCTTAACAAGTCCACTTATCTTCACAGAGCTAATGAAGCTGGCCATATCTTCTGTCACTGTTATTCCAAGTGTGTATTACTGTCCTGCTTATACGACTGTCTTATTACTAAAAACCTAAAAATGATATATGTGTGATTATAGAATAACTTTAAAGTAGATCTATATTTCTTTGCCTGACACTATACATTTATGAAACATTTTTAAGGAACTGACTTTCATGTCAGCATACCCTATCAGAAATGTCCCACAGCAGGGTTTGAGATGAGCAAAAATTACAAAAGTAAAACCAATTACCATTTCCTTTCTGTAATGTTCAGATTCAAAGTTGCCAGTAAGAATATATTTCACTGAGAAAAAATATATTTTTATTATAAAAAAGGTAGAAGGAAATGTTGGTGACCCTGCGTAATAACAAAGATATTCAGAATCCCCACTGTGAGATTCACTGATTCTTTGCATGAAGTTAACTTTTTGTTAAACAGTTATCTTGAAGCAATTTTTAATTTAACCTAGGCTAATACCAAAACCACATGAATATTTGCATTAAGCATTGCATTATATAAATATGTTTATAATTATTTACAACTTATAGAATAAACAACATACCTACAAAAGTTCATAGAAACACAGGAGAAAAAACAGTAGAAAAACCATGCTACATCTGCTTACACCAAATTGCATTTAAAAGGTTCTTGCTAATGAATGCAACCTGAGATGAAAGCACGCGAAAACCGCTCCCTAACTAAGGAGCCAGTTAAAAACACATCCGAGCAAGGCAGATGGACAGAGAAAACATAGTCCCTAAAGAATCAGAAGAACAAAAGAGAATATCCCTATTGAAGCTGTGCTGCCTTGCATGAGAACTCCTTTCACGCAGATCAGGCAAGGGAATGTTTTCTGATATGTGCAGAGGTACTGGAAAGTCCACCCAAACCCTGAGGGTCACTCTCAGATGATTAAAATGAAAATGTAAAAAACCACCACCACCAAAACCACAACAACAACAACAAAACATTATGACAAAGTACTACCAGACACCCAACCCTTAATGAAGAATCATTTCAAATGGGAATACAACCAGTTAGCCTCCTGCCCATTTATGGGAAACAGGCATGTACCAAAAGAAAAAAAAACCTTGGTGAACTTAGAAACAAGTCTATGGCTTTAATTGATTTTTTTTTTGCCCCTTAATCACAAAAGCATTACATCTTCATTTCCCTTAACAAACTTTGGAGAACAAAGAAAGCTCGTTGACTAATGTAGTTATATGGTCACTTTCTGCATTCTCTGCTGTATCTGAAGAAATGAGAAAAGTCACAAACTGGATCACATGGAACAACCTCATTCTCTGCATGGCATGGGTAACTTATGAGCCTACGGCTTGACTGGCAAATGATCTTTCCTTGATTTATTACACTGTGTCTGAAATTCTCCATACAGGGCTGGCCAGTAATAGGTTAGAAGATCTTGCTTCCAGTGGGAATTGGATGTCAAGACAAAGTTGGAATTTAATATGGTCTAACACTTTCAAATAAAAAGAAAACAGCCACAAAACCATCAAGTGCTACAGCAAAGAAAAGAGCCTGTTTACAAGGTCAACACAAAGAACAACCCAATGACTGGAACAGCCTCAGTTTGGATTATTCTGGGTATGGAATAAATGCCCTGTTGTGAGCATTCAGGATGGATATCAGCTGTCTTCGCAGCCCTCCATCTCAAGGTTACCTGACTGACCCTATATGCTTGAAGTCCTCATTAATGTGACCACAGAGAACACTCATGAAAGAACTTGCTGGACTCCTTCCACCCTGAGTTTCCTGTGGTTCTTCAATGCCCCCTCAGAAGCTCCAAACAGCCAGCACAGGAAGAATAGAAACAGATAGATGTCTGTTGACAGAACAATGTCTTAGTTTAGTCCTGATGTGGACTGGTAAAGTGGGGGAAAAGGTACCTAGAAGTAGTATTTCTAAACTGCTACTTTATCCCTCTCATGCTCCCAGCCAAACCCCATCCTGACGTGGCCTGACTGATCAACACTTCTAATCTTGAGCATCACAGACCTTTTAGGAATTTGTAACAGTGGCATCTGCATTTCATTCCCAGTTTGGGAAGAATCTGCATATTTGGCAAGTCGATAGAACCTTATTGCTGAAAAGAAATACTGTAAAAATCAGACAACTACTTTAATGCAGACAATGCAAGGAAGCCTAAGAAAATTTCCACCTCAGTCATATATGATACCACAGTTAAGACAGTGCCACCTCTTGAAAACCTTTCCATTAATTAAATAAACCAACACCGCTTCTGTCTCCAGTAGGTGACTTATTCTGAAAACTCTAAATCTTTGGTGTCAGATTGCTCATGGTTCTTGAATTCCTCTTGATGCTTGTTGAAGACACAGATGTTTGCAGCTTCAATAAAATGACATGATCAAAAGAACATAAAGTGACAAGTAGTCCAAATAATACTCCCTAGCAATCCTAGGTATATGTTAGCTTGGAACATATATCTTGGAACACAAGATATCTGCATATTATCTATTTAGCTCATTCATTACCATGAGTGGTGGTGGATGCTCAATGATTTTTCTGAGTTTTCAAGGTCATAGTGCCATCCTTCATATTTTAAGCTTTTAAATGAAAAAAAAAACTGTTCAGCAGGAGACACTTCACCAGCATTCTTCCTCTCTCATGCAACCAAGAAGGCATACAAACAAAGCCTTTGTGACTGAAGACTAACCCCACTGATTTATAACCCCATTGATTTAGACATAAGAGTACATGACATGAAGTTAGACTAAACAAGTACCTTTTAGAAAACATCTACTCTAAGCTTACCATCACAAATTACAGTGACTCTTCCAAAAGGCATAGCAATCTACTTCAATAGTGAAAATCAGTCATCACAAAAATCTCTCTCTGCAAAAAGACTAGATAAGTATCCTTTTCATTTTTGTTTTTTTTTTTTCTCTATTTTCCCCTTTTAACTATGGGATATTGTTACATACTTGAATGATTACAAAAGAACTTAAAGACCCTAATTATAGGCTGCAGGCAAATTGCCTTCTAAATTTCTCTTTGATGAGATAAATGGGTAAATTCCTTAAATTTCTCAGTGTAAGAAGTTTTTAAGGACCTCAAATCATTCTCATGATTATGCCTTTCTCTTGTCACTTCTTCTTTTGTAAATACACCACAAAAAAAAAATCTTTTATTCTACTCATCTAGTACATGGTCTGCATATCCTACCTCCTTTAGAGTAGTTGTTCCTTGCTTCTACTCAGTTAAACTCTTTTGTGGAACTAACAGTGGCTATTTTGACATTCAAATCTGGATCAAAAAGTGGTTTTGTATGTCCGGGCTGAAGAGATCAGACAAAGTTTGTACTACTTTACTTTACTTTACTTTTAGCTTGATTATAGCTAACAGCATAATTATGTAACCTTAGTTCTTAGCCTATTAGCAAAATCTGTAGTTAACACAGGTTGCAAAACGTACCTGAAACACTGGACAGATGCTTTGGCTACTAGTCTGTGCTTGCATAGACACTCCCCAAGTAGTAAACAAATTAATTAAATCTTGTTTAGGTATCCCCCCAGGGGAAAAGCAGACAAAGCTTTAATGGCATATGTTGCCTTACAAAAATGCTGGGGTTTTTTGTTTGTTGTTTTTTTTGGTTTTTTTTTCTCTCAAAAGTGTTCCTCTTTTAGTGTATTTGCTATTATATTTTCTGTTTATAAACTGGGATGTTAAAAGAAGGCTTGTTCAGGAAAATTTTCTTGGATGAACAAGGCAAACAGGAGAAAAATTCATGAATAACAAGTTGTCATAAAAAGAAGCCTTAATGCTGAAATACCATGGGTGTCTGTGAGACATGAGAAAAAGCTAATCTTCCTTAGCATTTCTGGAAGCTATTGCCATCTCAATTGCTGTTACCTTCTTCAGGTTAAAAAATGTTTATTTTGGTGAAGAAATATGACTGAAAATTAAAGGATGACTTTGTTTAAGAAGCATTTCTGTTTACTCTGATGGGAATTCACATACAGTATGACAATGAAGCATAACTTTATGGATTATGTCATGTTCTATGATGTCATCAGTGCCATTTAAGATATTGGAGATGTATGAAAATAATACATGGAAGCATATCTTGAAAAATTTCTGTGGCTGAATAAACTCCAGATGTTAGCTTTTCATATCATCTTAGATCAGTACGTGCTGAAATATTTGGCAGACAGAAAGCAGAAGCTTGTTACAGCTGGTGATATCCTTTGATGAGATCAAGCTTGAGAAACACAATGGTACCATTCAGTGTAGGAATTATGTCATCTACTGTTGGTGAGATATAGTGCTCTCTTTACAGTGATCTTTCTTTATTCCCTTTGCAGGAGTTTTTGGAGCATTGCAAATTCATCCCCTCCTAAAATGCAATCTCTCTGTTTCCTAAAACCCCTGTAAAGGAGATTTCAGAAGAGCCCTGTCCCACATCTCCAGCTTCCGCTCTCCCACCCTGCTGCAAACACTGAAGAGAGATTTACCACTGTTAATTTCCATTACTAATTTCTTCATCTGCAGGTAAAAATGCCTTATTACAGCAAAATGAGACTCTAAATGTCTAGACTTGTCTTCCAATAGCTGGTCTTGCAATGGGAACCTATATCTTTAGGTTGAACTTTACTTTTGAGATCCCTGTTCAGTTCAGACTATGCTGATTGAAGTAGTGCTTTATATTAGCATAGAATCATAGAATAGTTAGGGTAGGAAAGGACCTTACAATCACCAACTTCCAATGCCACTGCCGTGAGCAGGGACACATCTTGTAAGGTGCTTTTACAACCTTTTTTAAAGAAAGAAGCTGTATGAAGGAGCAAAACTTTTTTCATCTAAACACAGTTATTGTGCTAAGGCATTTGCACTCCAATGGGAAGTGGATTCATTGCTAATGCTAAACTACTCACACTTGAATGTAGTTTAAATACCTAAATAGGGACCAGTGAGTTTCATGACAGACTGATTAAGGCATGTGACAAGGCAAGACATCGTCTTAAGATAAGAAGGCATACAGGCAATTGAATTATTTCAAACAGGCTGGCTCTGATGACATTTGTTCTGGGGATTGAGGAAATTGGATGGGGAACTTTCTGAATCTTTATTTCTCACAAAAATTCACAGTCCATGGGAGAAGCTCCAGAAGTTGTGAAAAGGGCAAATGTAACTCTGAAAGTGAAGAGAAGATCAGAAGAAACGTACCAGAAGAAACAGTGATACTATTTGTTCCACCTCATTGCCAGAAAAATAAAATATACAAAAATGCCACATATTTGTCTAGAGGAAACCAAGATAAATCAAATAAACTAATTTTTGCCATGATTCTATGAACACTGTTACTCAGAAAATATCGTAGCTTAGTTATGCTATTTGACACAACTTTATACAATATTCTTATAAGCAAACTCTAGAAAATATAATGAATTGCTTGAAAACTGTTAGATTCATTTATCCTGGAGAATATTTATTGGATTCTCCCATTAAACTGAAAGAATCTTTCAAGTTTTATATGTTTTTTTCAATATTTTACTAATTTGATTGTAATTATTTTTCTTTGATGGCATGTACTTTCTTTAAGAGAATGGATGAAGGAATAAAGTATGGGAATAAAGTTTGTACATAGTAATCCTCACATACCTGTTGATGAAAAGGAGTATACTGAAAATTATCTTTATATTTTGAAAGGAGAAGATGGAGCTTAGAGCCATATTTTTCCTTGGCAAGAATGATCTAGTACACAAATAAAGATATGGAGCTTGTGACTGGATAGAAGTCTGAGAATGGGTGGTGGGTCACAAGTTTAACATGCTGTTACAAAAAAGAATTAACAGTATCCTGAGACACCTAAAAAAGACTTGCACCTTGGAAAGAAAACAAGTGAAATAGTCCTGCTGCTCAACTGGTATGAGCTCAAGTCAAATTTTGAGACCAATTTTTTGCACACAACTTCAAGAAATGTGTCAGTTGAAGAGAAATGAGGAGAGAAAAAAGAGCAAGTTCTAGAAAACATAACTTGCAAGGAATGACTGAAATTCTGAAGACTTCCTTTGCAATATTTCTTTGGCACAATATCTTGGGAAAGACCAAGACTCATACTCCATGTACTTACCATGCCTTTTTAGTAAAAAAAAAAGGTTTTATTTGGGTCTTTTAAATTTATTTACACCTTGTAATAAAAAACAGATCAATGATTATTCAATGAAGTCTAAATTATACATATTGTTTATAATAAGGGTATCAGCACAGAGCAAAACCACACTTTATATCTTTCATGAAAGTTACTATCATGCAAAAGGAACATGTCATCAGATGTTCATATTCCTCCAGTCTGCAACATTTTTGTGCCACAGGACAAGGCTGTGTTGTCACATGAGCTGGCACTGGAGAGTTAGTGCAGATGCAGAAAGCTGCCCTATCCCAGTTTGTGCCCTGCTTCTCTCATGTTACGTTATTTGCTGCTCCTGATGTCTATCCAGCATACCTATGGCTGATGAAAACACGTCTACAGCACAGACCACCAAGCAACATGAGCATATAGAAATCTGAAAAAGAGCATGCACAAATCTAAGTCATGTCCAGATGGGGTTACTAAAGGAAGTGATCATTCAAGGCAGTATTGTCCAGAGGTGTGCAAATAGGACACCATTGAAACAATGTGCCTCTTCTTCGAATGGCACAGAAGTGCTTTCCCTCCTCTGCTTCTTGTGGGTGTCATGATCCTGGATTAAAAGGGCCTCAATTCACTGAGGCCCTTTTCCTTTCCTTTGTAGAATTTTAGGTTACATAGACATCCAAATACCTATTTACCATTTACATTTTATCATAGAATGATGGAACAGTTAGGATTAGAAAGGACATTAAAGCTCATCCAGTTCCAAAACCCTGCCATGGGCAGGGACACCTTCCACTAGACCAGATTGCTCCGAGCTCCATCCAACCTGGCCTTGAGCACTGCCAGGGATGGGGCAGCCACAGCTTCTCTGGGCAACCTGTGCTAGGTCCTCACCACCCTCACAGGGAAGAACTTCCTAAAGTCTAATCTAAATCTCACCCGTTTTAATTTCAAACCATTCCCCCGTGTTACTACAGGCCCTTGTCAAAAGCCCCTCTCCAGATTTCTTGTAGACCCCTTTTAGATAATGGAAGACTATTATAAAGTCTCCTTTAACATTATAAGGTTGGCAAGCCCTCACAAGCATACACACAAAGCTGAGACCCTGAGGCTCAGTGTTTCATTCTCGAGAACATACAAGCATCCTCTAATTCTTTGTAAAATGGGTTGTAAATATCTGCTCTTCTGTTCTTAGTCTTAGTCAGCTGACAATCACTGAATTAATACTTATGGTTCATTATCTTGATTGAATAATAGATGTTGATTTTAAGAGTGCAGGAGTTCTTCCACAATGTCCCCTAAAATTGCAGGTCAGGTTACTCTGCTATTCAGGCTCTGCACATCTGATCCCTGAAAGAGATGAGCAAAGAAACCTTTCACCTTCACACCACAAATCATTCTTCCAGATCCTTCAGCAAATAATGTTATTTGATTTATAGCAGTGAAGCATATCAGGGTGGGAATCAGAAGTAAGAATTGCCAACAATAGATATTGCCACAGCCAGAAGACACTAATTGCATAGTGTCGTATCTGTTTTCAGAAGTTCAGAAGTTTCAGAAGCTCTCAGTAACTCCACAGGTTGCTGAGTAGCAATGGCAGTTGTACATAGCAACTACTTTTCCTGTTTAAATAAACCACAAGTGCCCAGAGACTTTATCAATACACCACAGACAAGAACTGGAACTTCATTCAAGGTGCTGTTTCACATTCACAGCCAGCTTTTACTTGGCCTTTCACTTTATTTTTTGTCTAATATTTTTCTCTCCTTACTTTCAATTTGGTCAATTTCTTTATTTGGTTTCCCACACAAGCGTCTTTCATATTTCTCCAAAAGTCTAGAAGAAATATTCTTTTTCCATTTACTCTAAAACCACACCAAGCAAGGTCCAGAGTTGTGTATTTGCTGGTTACCTTGCGCAGAAAGGGAAATTATGGGTTTTATTTTTACTTAATTTTTTCAGTGTCAGGTTTTCCACTAATGCATTCACTACATTGTCAATATTTTTAGTATATTATTAAATTTTTACCCATTTAATGAGTATACCAATGAACAAGACGTGGATTTGCTCATGCTTGGCTGAGCCCTTCTTTTAGAAAAAAAACCTCTCCATTCCTTGCCATTTATTTATGTCATTTTTTACCATAGTTTTTACACAGTTTCTCTGCTATGAAATATGGGTCCATCCTGCCTAACTATAAAGACCATCTGTGGCTCTGTGCATCTTTGTAGCTGAAAATTTTCTTGTGTCTGAACTCATAGTCCCCAGTTCTGATAAAAATCTCTGAATTTATCAGCTGATATTTCTATGTTTACCTGTTTGATTATATAACAAAAATGTGCTATTAGACATGGCAGTAGTTAAAAAAGAAAGAACAAGAAAGAGAGAGAGAGAAGGAGTAAAACAAAGAAATGCTTTGTCCTAATGCCACAGGTAATTCTGTCAGTTTTATCAAATTAATATTAATAAAATAAGCAAGAGAAGAATAAATGATAGTACTTTCCAACACTTGTAAATAGTGAGCAGAACACAGAGAAGCTGTGGCTGCCCCATCCCTGGCAGTGTTCAAGGTCAGGTTGAGTGCAGCTTGGATCAACTTGATCTAGCAGAAGGTGCTCCTGCCCATGTCAGGGAGTTGGAACTGCATGAGCATTAAAGTCTCTTCCAACCCAAACCAGACCATGACTCTATGATATGATTTTATGATTACTTGTTCTGCAATAACGTCCTTACAAATAATCAATGTCAGTCCTGTTCAGCTTCTCACTCTGAATGCTCTGGCTCCAGCTATAGGAAGATGAAAGCCTTCTGGACAGCCTTCCTGGACAGTTGTGTCTGCAGCATGATAGAAGCCCAACAGGTAAATACAGCTGGCATTCAGTTTCTCCCCAAAGCTCAGAAATGTTGTATGCTCTCAGATGAGAGAAGGGAGCACTGCGCATGTGAGTGAAGTACCACAAAGAAAATGATATCACAGGAGATAAACAATGCAATGGCCTTTCATCTCAGCAGTGCAGGGAAAGCTGCCCTCAACCCCAGGGGAACGGGACCTCAGACCCTCACTGCTGGCAGGGATTGACAAGATGAATGGGAAACAGAGCAGCAGCTGAAACAACAGGAGCCATGGAAGCAGGAGAGAAGGGAGAGGAAATGAAAATGAGAAACAGCGGCTGCTTAGGCAGACAGAAACAATTCAGGCTTTATTTCCTGAACTTTGGGATTTGAATATTCCTTTCAGTAAATAGTATTTTTTCTCAGTAAACAGGCATAAACAACATTCTGAGAAACTGTTTCAACATGATGTATATCAGAAACTAAAAGTTTTGAACTACTACTATCCTGAATAGAGCTCTTTCTTAGTCATAGGTTTTGTGTACCTCTAGATCTGGTTTTGTAACGTTCACTGTCCATTAAGTCAAGGCACACAGTTTACAGACAGCACATGATGTATCTTTATCTTCTTGGACTTCTTTTTTTTTTTTTATCTTTTGCTGCAGAGGCTATCAGTGCTGTAACTGACCTTTTGAAATTAAAATGCCAACCAAGTTGATTTAACTTTCCCTATATTCTTCCAAACTGTTCAAGTGATACTGGTTTATCAACAGAAAACTGAAGCTTTGACTTAAAAATATTAATCATATGAACAAACAACTTATCAAAAAAGTGGGCTTGATTGATTTGTTATCATAAAACGGCATCTCTGCAGAATATATTTTAGCGGGAAGCTGACATATTGACATGTTTCTCTTGGAATCAGAGGCTCTTAGGTGAGGAAAATGCAAAGAGAAATATGATCCTCCCGGTCCACCCAAAATACATGCATAGGAATCAGACTACCTACATGACATTGGACTTAAAATAAATTTTACTTTCATTTTTTTTACTTTCTTAGCTTTTAGATGTCCTATTTTGGATGTATTTTGGTCACATTTCCTACCTTTGCTCAACAAACATAGAGACTAAGAAATATTCATTCATGTACCAGAGGAAAAAAAGAAAATAATCTGTTGTTTACTGTTGACACTGATGCATTTGCATTAATTTTCAGCAATAAGTAAATATCTGAATTAATTAAACTCAGAAGATTAGACTGATTTGTAATATTTGTCCCAGGACCAGTTCTCTGATATTACAAGCCCCACACTTCTCCTTGCTTTTAACATGAAGCCAGCAATATATAACCATGGAATCATAGAATAGTTAGGATTGGAAAGGACCTTAAAGACTATCTAGTTCCAACACCCCTGCTATGGGCAGGGACACCTCACACTAACCCATGCTAAGCAACGCTTTGTCCAGCCTGGCCTTGAACACTGCCAGGGATGGAGTATTCACAGCTTTCCTGGGCAATCCATTCCAGTACCTCACCACCCTAACAGTAAAGAATTCCTTCCTTATATCCAATCTAAACTTCCCCTACTTAAATTTGAACTCATTACCCCTTGTCCTGTCACTACAGTCCCTAATTAATCGTCCCTCACCAGCATCCCTGTAGGCCCCCTTCAGATACTGGAAAGCTGCTATGAGATCTCCATGCAGTCTTCTCTTCTCCAAGCTGAACAGGCCAACTTTCTCATCCTACAGTCATGGCATGTGGAGTTAGTAGCCAGATGCCCCTATGCTCTTGTGGCATATCCGTCAATGTATTAGCCAAAACCTTGATCTTACTCATTAATCAACATTTTCCACTTGTTAAGGCATATCTTCCAGGAGTAACTGTGGCTGCTCCTATATAGACTCCCTGTTGCAAACATCCCTCTCCAGATCTGGGATTCCTCTGCTTTGGTTGCCATAGGGGTGAATGTCTTTTCTTCCATGTGAGTTTCACTAGGTGACCCAACTGACAACGATACGAATATGGCGTTAGTCAAATAAATGATAGAAACTTTAATCAGTTCCAGCCCCTTAAATTGCTGAACTGACTGCTTTCAAATCCTACTTCAAAGACAATTTTTTATTTTAAAGGTTTCTTCCACAAAAACTGATGGGATCATAACATAAACAAATTGTATGTTAGGAATCCATTTGCAGAGGAAATAATATGCTATAAATCTTGAAAGAATTGATAAGAATCCAAAGCAGTCCCCAGTCTGGTTATAAATTCACCATCTCATAAAAGCAAAATAGCTCATTCCACAACTTGTTCACAAACTACTCATCCTTGGAAAAATCTAAAGTAACGGCAGCTGGCAAAATAATTAAAATCATACAGACATAATTGCACTGTGCATCTGCAACTGTTCTACCACCATCATACTACATAGTTAAATACCCAAAACCAGCTGGATTAAGACTGCTCTCAGCTCATTTTAGGATGTGAAACTGACAGCAAAGTGACTCCAGCTTGATAAATTTTCCTGGGCATTTGGATGTGGTAACAGAGATATCAGGAAGAACAAGAAAGATTTAATACCTTCAGCCTGGTGTGATAGTAGCTATCTCTTAAACAACACAAAACAAAGAAAATGATACCCTTTATTAGCTAAACATTTCAAAGAAAAATATAATTCAATATCAATTTTCTTTTAGCCGGGTTGCATTCTTTATACTGGGCTCAGACTGGGGAATAGTCAGCTACCATGTCTGACATGATTTAGGCTAGAGCATGAAATGTAATTATTTCCTTCATTCTGGCACAGTTTCTGCCTTTATGCTCAGGGAAATTTAGACTACAGTGGCTTCCCAAAGAGACAATGTGCTGTCCAAGCACTGACAGAATCCCTTCCTTAAAGATCTTACCTTCAGAAAGGCAGAAGACAAAGCATGTAAGAAAGCAGCCTTCTGGACAAAGTTCCCAGAATCATGAAGGTCATGTAATTCATTAATACATTATTTTGCATTACTCATGAACTTTTTTAAATGTTTTCACTGACAGAGTCTTTCCTCTCCCATATGCTCTGTGCACAACATTCTCCAGGACCCACATTCATGCAATTGCTTGTTGTTATACAGAAGTTTTTACACATAACCATGCTTACCTCAAAATGACAGTTCATGGGATGTGGTCTTTCCTGAGATTAGGAAAGGAAAGAGACAATACAACCAACTTCTAAGTATGTTGCATTTAATGATTGCTCAAAACACCAGCTCTTGGAAATGCCTAATATATTGGAAATGTCACAGGCCTAAATGAGTTAGAACTGATCAGAAACAAAAACATAATTAAAATCTTTGAGTCTTACAAAACATACAAAATGTTGGTCATCAATGGGAGATTTCCCATTATTCTGTCCATCAAGAAGAGCCACTGGCTCGTGGAGTCACAGACACTATCAGAAATGGATTTTCACATATTCTCAGAGGGTATGTGGAAAAAAAAGAGGCAGTAGTATCACATTATGACAAATGCCAGATAGACCAAAATATACCTGAAATCCTAAGATCAGATACTGAACAGCCTAGAGTTCTGAATAAGGTATTGCTAAAAGCCTTAGTATTACCTGATAAAGAAAAATCAAAGTCCTTGGGGAAGTTGCTGAGGTGTCAGTTACCTACTGCTTCTCTTCTGTTCATCAGAAGACCCCCAAGTACCTGGATAAAGTCAAAGGGATACTTTACACAATTGAATCTTAGGAAGAAAGTTTACACTGCATGACTTACCATGTCTTACAAAGAAAGCATTATATCTTCTATCATTATAATAATTTAAATATGCAAAATCTCAATATTATTGATATTCAAATTATTAGACTAAGTTGACAGATTGATAAGATGAAGAGCACTTGCCCTTTCTGCTTAACTGAGATATAAAATCTCTTTTTCTAAATGGTTCTTCTTCATTTGCATCTTTTCTTGAAGGATTGAGATATTTTCTGCATCATCAAGCTGTCTCTGGCACTAGAATTTCACACTTACAAGAGGTAACTGGAAGGCTGTGACTTTTCCACATTTGTACAAATTTAGATCACAACAAAAAGAAACTGCAGTTTTTTCTTGTTTCAGTCTCAGCAAACCTCTTTTAAGAGAAGTATCTAGAAGGTAAACCAGATATCTGAAGGTCCTGCTGCCTACTACTGTGGATATTTTTCACATCCACTAGATGCGATCACCATGTATGCAAAAAAGCATGTTCTCTGTCCCCAGCAAGTACTAAATATAAAGCTTCTTGATTAGAAAAAAATATTTTAGCATAGCTGAAGACTGTTACTCTCGGTGGAGTGTTTTCATTTCAGGTTTTCTAGTGGAAAACCCATGTGGGAGATTAATAACTCCTTTCCCACGCATCTTTCCTTTTCTCAAACTCAGTCTCCTTCGTGAAGACTTTTCCCCAAGTAATTAATTATCTGCTTAGTCTCCTTAATAATCTGTTTCTCTGGTAAGTAAAATATGCTGATAGTGTCTTTTGAACATGAAGTACCTTCATATTATGGAAAATTATGAAATACAGAAAGTTGTCACATACTATAAGAGAGGAATAAGGAACATCTACTGGGAAACTCTAGAACTATGACCTTGGATGAAGCCAAGAACTTAAAGATATTAATAACAAATTAGAACAATAAACATGATTAGGCATCTGAGCTGATGAAATATCATATAATATTATTTCTTATAGAAAAGAGTATTATCTATAGCAGAAGAAGTGTTATGCTGGCAGCACGGATGATAGACATATGCATCTTGGAACTCAAAGCATAGTTTAGGTTGTTTCATGGATGGACCAAAGAATGTCAACAGGCCTCAGAAATTAATAACAGAACATTAGATAAAATAAGAAAGACAATCAATAGACAAACAAAGCAAAAAAAAAAAAAAAGTGCATTATTTTAAAAATAGGAAGGGTACCTGCAAAAGAAAAGGGCAGAACTTGCATGGCCATATTCCACAAATGCTTATGGTGACATTAGTCATGGGTACACTTCCTGCCCTTGGGAGAGGGTGATGCTGCTGGCATCCTGGTGCAAAAGTTGACAGGTTAAACCCAGTTCTACTGGATCAGAACTAACCATGGCCTGTCTTCCCAAAGAACTTAGGATTTAGGTTAAATGAACGCTGTACAGGCAAGGTGATATAACAATGAGATACAACCATTTTGTTCAGAACTGTAGCTCTGAACCATGCAGGTTTTGCAACTCAAAGAGCAAGGAAGCTAAACAACCAGCAAAGCCTTTCCCTTTCACTGTGTTGTTTGCCAGATAGATTGTGCCCTGAAGCAAAAATTCATTTACCCTTTTATCCTTTGAGATCATGTTATAAACAAATACAAGAAAAATATAATGAAACTGTGGTCTTCAAACCATTGAAGGGCAATGAATACAATCAACATAGATGATAGCTCATAGGCACACAGTGGCTAGACAGGTAGGGGCAGAGAAAGGTACATTCTCCCCACCTGAATTTCTAGCTGTCCAGCTGGAGAAAAGCTGTATGCCTTGTGTCTGTGTGTTTAAATCAGGAGGTGGGATATACGTATTTGCATCTCCACATAAGCATGGCATGTAAAGGAAGGTTGCATTATTGGGAGTGAAGCTAACAAACCTGCATGTATTATGTTTCAATAAGTTTCAGATGATGAAGTGTAATTCTCAGATACCTGTTTGCTAGAAAAAAAAAAACAATGTCCTGGGCACAAAAGTAGATGTTAACTTTGACAGCTAATAAAAAGGGTTGCTTGACTTGCTGCCTTTCTGGTTTACTTAGCAATATCAACTCTTACCAAAGAAAAAACTATTTTAATCTTAGAAATTTTTCAATACAGGTTATAAATGTTGCTTGAAAGGTCAAAACTCCAGCTTTTCCTGCACTTGGTTGAAAAATGATAATTTCAAGCCAAACTGCTTTGCATTTTTTCCCCATGTTCACCCAAATTTCTCATATCAGACTTAATCTGTGTGTCCTTAACCAAAGAAGTCTACAGTCTGATAAAGATCTCAGAAATTCAGCTACAAGAGTTTTGAGCTGAGATTTGCTTAGCCAACTTTTGCTATTTACAAGCTCAGCTTCTAGTCTTAAATACTTAACTCCATAGTCACCAGTCACCAGTGGGACAGATAGTAATGTATTCCATCTTAAGATCTGTAAATACAAACTCTTCTAGAAAGAATATGATATTCTCTGACTACAACAAAGAGAAACCAAGAAGTTTAGTTTACATTAGACTCTTGACTTTTGGACAACTGAAGCTCATTGAGATCAATCACACCAAAACAATCACTAGCATGTGTGTAATGAAGCTTTGCTTCCACCAAGAAAATTCACAGGAGAAAATACTTCATGTCTCCTCTGTACCAATGTCTTTCTCTACAGGTGTTGGCAATACAGTCCTTGGATTCTTACCTAATATGAGGCTTGAGACAGAGAATTTTTATTATGACTGTTATTACTGCAGCATCAGAGAGTGGGAGCTCAGCACCCTGTGTGCTTTTTACACAGAAAACACACAATCTTTGCCTTAAAAGAGGTACCAAAAGGGAAGATGCAGGGAAACAATGGCAAAATGATTGGCTGGACAAAAATCAGGCACAGCACATGAGAACATAAGTATTGTTTATATTTTGGCATGACACAGTGAAAAGAAGTTGGTGGTCTTCTGGCAAAGGGAGCACCATAAGTGTGAGATGTTGGTAGCACAAAGAAGGATGTTCTGAGAACTTAAAAATGGTGCTGCTGATTGCTTTGGCTTGGACAATTCAATCAAATATGAGGGGGAAACAGCAGCATAAATAACCTACCAGAGGTGGTGCTGCTGACTTCCACAGAGTTTCTCCTGACTTAGAGTTAGGCCTTTATTCTCTCTTCTTTTGTCTGAAAACACATACGATATATAGATGTATCTTATTACGGCCACACATTCAACCATTGACTGGTGCTTATTTTTACAATGAGAGAAACATCCGTCCATTTACTAAGGCGACTGAGATTATCTTGTTTTGTTTACTGCTCAAAAAAAAAAAGAAAAAGAGAAATCTCTTCGCCCTTGCTATCCAAAAAGAGAATGTAGAATAAATATACTTCCATATCCACTTTCAGGTTCATGCTGATTCCAGTACATAACAAGTTTTTTTAGAAACTGCTCTGCTGTGTTTGTGGAAGCAAGTTCATCTGAGCGGTGTGACAAATGTAATAGTCTGAACTTCCCCCAGCCACAGAAAGAGGAGTTCTTGTTGCCTCCTGTTTGAACTAACAAATAATTTAGAATAACACAAGAACAACTTACCTGTTTTACTTCTCCAGTGAAATTCAGTAAGGAACGGAAGGGGAAGTGGAAATGTGACAAGCGCCATTATATAGGCTTAAGTTTACTTATAGTAAAATAAGTTTAGCGAGCTGTTACAACTCTCAGCTAGAAAGCAGCCTACAGATCCATTGAGTTATGTCACTCTAACGCTGATATGAATGAAATGTTCATAAGAACAATTAAATTGAGATAAATAATTTTCACAAGGCTTTGCTCGCCATTTCATATCAGTCTTAGCACTCCCAAATGTTAAAACTGTAAATGAAACTACTTTCCTCTCTTGGCTGTAATGCCAGTGAAACGGGCTAAGAAACTGCTATTATTAAGGACTGAATATGGCCCCACATCCAAGAAAAGTGTAACAATGACAAGATATGAAAAAGGTGGCAGGGACAAGAAGGAGTACTTCTGAACTTTTAAGGAAGGAACACAGAGAAAGAAACCTCAACACAGTCAATGACTGTAGCAATTAGGACACTCATCTAGAATGAGGCACACAGTCTCAATTCTACCACATTTACAGAATGGGATTTAAGCATGAAATGGACATGGTCTTACTCTTCGTCCTGCTACTTACCCCTTCTTGTCTCATAGAATCATAGAATCATAGAATAGTTAGGATTGGAAAGGACCTCAAGATCATCTAGTTCCAACCCCCTGCCATGGGCAGGGACACCTCACACTAAACCATATCACCCAAGGCTTCATCCAACCTGATCTGGAACACTGCCAGGGATGGAGCATTCACTGCCTCCCTGGGCAAACCATTCCAGTACCTCACAACCCTCACAGTAAAGAATTTCTTCCTTATATCAAGTCTAAAACTCTGCTGTTTAAGTTTCAACCCATTACCCCTTGTCCTGTCACTACAGTCCCTAATGAATAGTCCCTCTCCAGCATCCCTGTAGGCCCCCTTCAGATACTGGAAGGCTGCTATGAGGTCTCCACGCAGCCTTCTCTTCTCCAAGCTGAACAGCCCCAACTTTCTCAGCCTGTCTTCATATGGGAGGTGCTCCAGTCCCCTGATCATCCTTGTGGCCCTCCTCTGGACTTGTTCTAACAGTACCATGTCCTTTTTATGTTGAGGACACCAGAACTGCACACAGTACTCCAAGTGAGGTCGCACGAGAGCAGAGCAGAGGGGCAGGATCACCTCCTTTGACCTGCTGGTCACTCTCCTTTTGATGCAGCCCAGGATACGGTTGGCTTTCTGGGCTGTGAGTGCACACTGCTGGCTTATGTTCATTTTCTCATCAACTAACACCCCCAAGTCCTTCTCCACAGGGCTGCTCTGAATCTCTTCTCTGCCCAACCTGTAGCTGTGCCTGGGATTGCTCCCACCCAGGTGTAGGACCTTGCACTTGGCATGGTTAAACTTCATGAGGTTGGCATCAGCCCACCTCACAAGTGTGTCAAGGTCCCTCTGGATGGCATTCCTTCCCTCTAGCGTATCAACAGAACCACACAGCTTGGTGTCATCGGCAAACTTGCTGAGGGCACACTCAATTCCACTGTCCATGTCACCGACAATGATGTTAAGCAAGACTGGTTCTAACACCTATCCCTGAGGGACACCACTCGTTACTGATCTCCAGCCGGACATTGAACCGTTGACCACAACTCTTTGAGTGCGACCATCCAGCCAGTTCTATATCCACCGAGTGATCCACCTATCAAATTGATGACACTCCAATTTAGAGACAAGGATGTCATGTGGGACAGTGTCGAACGCTTTGCACAAGTCCAGGTAGATGACGTCAACTGCTCCACCCCTGTCCATCACTTCTGTAGCCCCGTCATAGAAGGCCATCAAATTGGTCAGGCAGGATTTTCCCCTAGTAAAGCCATGCTGGCTGTCACCAAGCACCTTGTTGTTTTTCATGTGCCCTAGCATGCCTTCCAAGAGAATCTGCTCCCAGATTTTGCCAGGCGCAGAGGTGAGACTGACTGGTCTGTAATTCCCTGGGTCATCCATTTTCCCCTTCTTGAAAATGGGGGTTATATTTCCCTTTTTCCAGTCATCAGGAACTTCACCTGAATGCCATGATTTTTCAAATAGGATGGCCAGTGGCTTTGCAACTTCATTCGCCAGATCCTGCAGGACCCGCAGATGGATTTCATTAGGTCCCATGGACTTGTGTACATTCAGGTTCTTAAGATGGTCTCGAACCAGATCCTCATGTACAGTGGGCCCAAGGTCTAGTTTTTCACAGTCCCTGCATCTGCCTTCCAAGACTTGGGTGCTGCGGTCAGAGCCTTTGCCAGTGAAGACCGTGGCAAAGAAGCCATTGAGGACCTCAGCCTTCTCCAAGTCCTGTGTACCTAGTTCTCCCAAAAGTTTCCGGAGGGGGCCTACATTGTCCTTCGTCTGTTTTTTGGCCACTGCATACCTATAAAATCCCTTCCTATTATCTTTAACATCCCTTGCCAAGTTTAGCTCCAATTGGGCCTTAGCTTTCCTAACTTGGTCCCTAACTACCCGGACAACATCCCTGTGTTCATCCCAGGCCACCTGTCCTTGCTTCCACCTTTTATAAGCCTCTTTTTTCCTGTGAATTTTTCTCAGCAGCTCCTTATCCATCCAAGGAGGTCTCCTGGCCCTCCTGCTGCACTTCCTTCTAGTCGGGATGCAACACTCCTGAGCTTGTAGCAGGTGATCCTTGAATGTTAACCAAGAGTCTTGGGCCCCCTTGCCCTCTAGGGCTATATCCCATGGAACCTTGCTAAGCAGGTTCCTGAAGAGATCAAAGTCTGCTCTCTTGAAGGCCAGGGCAGTGAGCTTACTGCATGCTCTTCTCACTGTCTTGAGGACCTCAAATTCAACCATCTCATGATCACTGCATCCAAGACTTCCCTGGAGAGTCATATTTCCAATGAGCTCACCCTGTTGGTGAGCACGAGGTCAAGCAGGGTACCTCTCCTCGTCGGCTCCTTTATTGCTTGCAGAAGGAAGTTGTCTTCCACACAATCGAGAAACCTCCTGGATTGCTTGTGCCGGGAGGTATGGAGGCTTAGCCTGTCTTCTCATTTAATCAAGGTTTGACTGCAAGAGCAGGCACAGAAAAACACACATTGCAGGAAAATACTCTAAAGATCACAGGAAGTTTGAAGAGGAGAGAGTCTTCAAGCTCTGTGAACACAAAATACACAGCTGTCTCAAGCCAGCACATGATTTTTGCAAATAAACAAAGCTTGCAACATTTTTGATGAGGCCTTTTGTATACACAAAGCCTCTAAAGTCAGTCCAGTGAATGTGCCTCGTGTTTTCTACAAACAAACCTTATGGAAGAATGATGCATCATCATAAGTAACCTCTACTATGGCTGTTACTAACCTCTACTATTACTAGATGTATCCATACTGTGCAAGTGGGAGACATCTAAAAGTTAGCATCTTTATTTGACACTGATTACATAGTCCCTAAACAGCACTAAGGGTTTTAGAGTTTATGGTATATTCTCCCATTTTATGAGTTCAAATGCCTTCATCCTGGCTCTAAAACATCTGTGTTAAGCACCAAGTAAGTGGTTATAGCATGCTGCCCAAATTATATCTTTTGTCCAGGTGCCTGTTTTCAGCAGTGTGACCTCTTTAAGAAATCAGTAATGAGATGGCACAACAAACTTATTCATCTTGTCCTCTGCCCTCCTAAATCTTAATTTTTCCTTACTGCTATTCCATGTAGATGTGAAAAACTGACCTTATCACTGCATTAAAAAAATCAAGATTAGTTGCATCAATCCAGAGCACGAGTCAAGAGATCAAACTAGAGCACCTGGATGTCTGGACGCAAAGCATGTCGGTTGACATATGTAGAGAAACAGTAACTACGGCCTGTCCAAAGAAGTGTTCAGAGAATTTACCCCCCATATTGCTGTGTTCTGAATCCTCCATTTGTTTTTCTGACTGTCATGGACCATATGCACCATATGCATCTTCAAAACCCTTAACTCACTTTAAAGGATGATTTTGAACATAAGGCTCTGGAGATGGCAGGACCCCATGGGTTTTGGATGACTGGGAGGTTTGGTCTGTGAAATAGTGTAGAGGCATATGTGCAGGATGGCTTCTCCAGCCACAGCCCTTAGAACAACCACAACGACAAACAAAACATCACCGCCATTTGGCTGTCTCACATATGGAACAAATTTGAGAAGTAATTGTGAACTAAGACAGCCTCAGCTAGGAGTATCCTAAAGTAGATCAACACCGTCAGAATTGCAAACCAAACTGTCATATTAAGAGATATCTGTATAGTCAATGTCTCACTAGACCTCAAGAGCACTTTGCTGGAGCTGTTGATCAGGATTTGGTGTCCAAAAATGTATCCCTAAGCATCACTCTCGTGCTATGGTAAATAGCTATGAGTTTTCAGAGACAAAGCAGAAGGAAAATTCAGACCAAAATGCTTGGAGCAGTCTTTGAAGACATCAGTGTTAGATTCACTGGATGACAGTTTTAACCACTGTTTACCACTATATACCATTTGAGCCCAAAGAGTGGTGGTAAAAGACATCACATCTAGCTGGTGACTGGCCACTTGTGGTTTCCCTTTGGGCTCGATGTTAGTGTTGTTTAACATCTTCATTGGTGATCTGGATAAGGGGATCAAGTGCACTCTCAATAGATTTGTGGACAACAGCAAGTTGGGTGGGAGTGTTGGTCTGCTGAAAGATAGGAAGGCTCTGAAGAGGGATCTAGGCAAGCTGGATTAGTGGACTGTGGCTGACGGTATGAGGATCAACAGGGCTCAGTGCTGGGTCTTGTATTTGGGTGACAACAACCCCATGCAATGCTCCAGACTTGGGGAAGAGAGGTTTGGGGAGCTGTGTGGCAGAAAAGGACCTGGGGGTATTGATTAACCGAACTGAACATGAACCATCCTGTGCCAGGCAGCCAAGAAGGCCAACAGCACCCTGGCCTGTATCAGCAGTAGTGTGGCCAGGAGGGCCAGGGCAGTGATCATCCCCTGTACTTGGCATTGGTGAAGCCACACCTTGAATACTGTGGTCAGCTCTGGGCCCCTCACCACAAAAAACACTGAGGTGCTGGAGCAGGTCCACAGAAGGGCAGTGGAGCTGGTGAAGGGCCTGGAGCACAGCTGTGATGGGGAACAGCCAAGAAAACTAGGGATGTTTAGTCTGGGGAAGGGAAGGCTCGGGAGGACCTTATCACTCTCTACAACTACCTGAGAGGATGGAGACAGGAGGTGGCTGGTCTCTTCTTTCAAGGAACAAGTGACAGGACAAGAGGAAACAGCCTCAAGGTTGCACCAGGAGAGGTTTAGATTGGCTATTAGGAACAATTTCTTCCCTGAAAGGATAGTCAGGCATTGGAACAGGCTGCCCAGGGCAGTGGGGGAATCAACATCCCTGGAAGTATTCAAAAATCCTGTAGATGAGACCCTCAGTGATGTGGTTTATTGGTGGTCTTGGTAGTCTTGAAGTAATGGTTGAACTTGGTGATACTAAAGGTCCTTTCCAACCTAATTGATTCTATGACTCTATGATTCATGTGATTTCAAAACCTCAGCTCAACATGATGAATTAGCAATGAGAGAAGAAAGCCCAGCACTTCTATTAGCAGATCACTATGTCTTTGACACAGCCGTAGGGTGTGAAAGAAAACAAATCTTCCACATTTTTTTAGCAAGTGCACAAACATTATGCCTTATTTTCATCCAGTCCACAGTAGGCAGATGTATGGTTAATAAAGCCCTTACACAAATTATGCTACTTATGGTGGCAGTAGAGTTGCCATTTGTCTGTGGCTGTATAGGTGTTGAATCTAGATTTTCCACAGAATGTTTAATCAAAACAAACCAGCCCATTTACATGTAGCAAATTCCTCATCCCCAGGACTTGATGCAGATAAGAATGGAAGACCTGAGTGCAGACACCACAGGCACCTTCTGGCTTGTTGGTGCAAGCTCAAAGGGAAATAAAACATATTTGTCAAGACTGCTGACAATAAGCAGGAGCACACAGCATCAACAAACTGCTATCTTGTCTGTCTGGATACAGATTACAGTCTGGGCAGATAATATGCATAAAATTGTTTGAGTATTAAAGTTGCAGTCTATGTTGACACAGGATCATATTGAGCCTTGCATACTTACTTTCATGCTGAAGCAGGTGGTGCAGTTTACATTAAAACGGAAGAAAGGTAAACATGTAAGACCAAAAAAGAGGCAAACGTGCTAAAAACAATACAGTAAAGCCAGGCAAAACCATATTTCCTTCTTCTGATAACTGTTCCAAACCTTCAGATTGCCCTGGACAAAAGGCTGGATTCTCTTTTGCAGCCTAGGACTAAGTAACAATCTAACCATAACTGAGCATCCAAGTTAATTCTTACAAGTGTGGTCAGCATTAGTTGTTAGTGCATCATCAATCATCCCATGTAATAAAAGGCTCATCCATGCATTTTTAAATCACTCGGCACAGTTTAAATCTCCCATCTGCTTTCATTCTCCTGTCCTCTAATAAGTCTCAGTCTCTTGCAGAGATCCAGTAGTGGAAATCAATTGTGTTGTCCTTTCTATGCAACTATTTAGCACAGTGCTTGCAGCTGACACCTGCAACCCCAGACCTGGAAGCGTGTGGTAGGCTGAATTTTTTAGCTCAACAGTAAATTTTCATTGGTTGTGGAAGCTGTGAGTCATGAAAAAATACATGGGGTGTTTGTACCCTCTAATGAAGCTTTTGCAACATGAAGTAACCAAGCACAAGACATGCAAAAAGCCAGTGTCCTTAACTGTGAGGGGACAGCTGATAAAAACAAAATGCTTCCAGATTCATGCTTTTTACTCCTTTAATTCTCTTTTGGTTTAAAGACAGTTAAGCACCAATGAACATTTACAGATGCATTTTTGCCACAAGGAGCCTAAGGTGATATAAGAATATTTTAGTAGGATTTGTTGACAAAGTCTTCTACAAAGACTGGACTTTTACAAAGAAAGCTTCTTTAACAGATTATCCCCTAGTGTTAGTGTCCTGATGCTTAGTGCTTCCAAAAGTAAACAGAGAAATCTTTGTTTAGTCTCAGTGTGGATCAAAAGGTTTATTTTGAAGGGAAAAAAGACAGGTCTTGTTAATTGTAGTCCCTGAGAGAGTGCAGTGATACCCTCCTGTCCTCTTGCACAGAGTAAAAGGTACATGTTTTTTAATTTCTTTTGACACTGGAACAGAAGACTGGATTAATAATGGAAAACCTTGCTTCTTTCTCCTTTATTCCATGAAAGTTATATCAAAATATATTATTGCTAACAGTTTATATTGGAAAAATCAACGAACACTATAATCACCACCCTACTTACTCTGCATACGCGATACGTTCAAATGCATAATACCACAGGAAGTGCTACATCTCCAACCTCCTGGGACTGACTTAAAATCATAACATTTTTAAAAAGGTGCCCTTAGGCTGCTGCTAATTTCCTTTTGGTGTCTTAAAGAGTATGACAGCACATGTCTGGGCCAGCAGTCCATTTAGCCTGCTACCAAGACAGAGGCTGATAGGAAATACTCAGGAAGAGCATAAGCTCAGAGCAAGCACATCTCCCTTACACCTGCCTGCCACACTCAAGTTTATTAACTTGGCTGTTCCTTGAAAGAAAATTTTACCTGCTCTGGATGAGATTTTTCACAAATCCATCAACACAGTTTAGAATTTGATTCATCTTCAGATCCCCATAGCTTCTCATATAACACTGTTTAACTATGCAGTACAGGCAAAAAAAAACCCCAACAAATAAACAAACAAACTTGATTTCTCTTGTCTCAGACCCATGCCTGATAATTAATGGCATTACCTTCTTGATCTGGCTGCTCATACTGCTGCAGGGATGCTAATCATGGCACAAGGGAGGGAGTGGGATGGCATGGCCAGGGTCAGGAAGGGGAGACCTTTTCAGCAGCGGCATGTATTTAAAACCACTCAAGCTTATCACAAAACCACAACTGGAGTGAGCTGCTGTGACTCATCTGCTAGGAGAAACCCCCTAAGCTTTTCTTCTGTGAGCACTGATACAGTTATTTTAATTTTGTGTCAGTTCTTATCTTCCCCAAGCACTACCTTTCATCTTCCATTGGCCTTGGAGACAATTTGAAAGATATATGTGTTTGTAAAAAAGGGTTATCATTATTTTTTTTTGCCTTTAAAAGTTCTTCCTCAAGATCATTTTAGTTCTTTTGGGTTTTTGTTTGTGTGGTTTTGGTTTTTAATTTTTTGATGGAGGTTTCCAGTTAACCTCTCTTGCTTATAGTCCTTTCTGTTTCCCTCTTTGGATGCTCCTTAGAGAAATTTTCTTTCTAATCCTGATTAGCCTAGAAATGCCTAGCCTTCCCTGACCAAACAGCCTTATTTACACTATTATTGAATTGTTTTTCTCCTTCAACTTCCCTTTCAAAGTTTTTCTGTTGATCAGCAGTTCTGTGTTACACTGGGCCTCTCTTCAAAAAACCTATTTTATTTACTCTTTTGCCTATTCCTTCCAATTTCTTCCTCATTTTAATTCAATTTTTTTAGTTAACTCTGCTGCAATTTTCATTGAAAAAACCAAATAACAACAAAAGAAACAAAACAAGCAAAAAAACCCAAAGAATTTGAGTACTTTGTGATTGCTACTAAACATGATTGTTCAACAGAAACATTTTCAGCCAAATACTGTGCATTGTTCAGAAATACAGCAAATCTGGTATTTCTGAGCTGTCTGGGTGGTTTCAGGAAACCATTATATCTTGCATATAGCCTCCTTCATTGTGTTTTGCTATTTAATTTACTATATAGGAAATTTCCTGTTCGCTGTTTCAGAATCTATAGTCCGCAGGTTCAGGGTTTCTTGACCATTCAGTTCTTTTCAAAAGCTGACCAGTACTTTAGATAATCACATTATTCAATGACTCATGAAACTATTGAAAGAAAATTAAATATCATGAATAACACAAGAAATCATGAAAGCTTGTAGCATCACAAGCTTTAACCCTCCATGCTTATCACTACAAAATCTAATTTTTTAGGGAGAAAAAAAAATTGAAATGTGAATTCAAGATATGCAGTGAAAGTAAAAAGAAATTCAGTGACAGCACAAATGCTGCTGTCTCTAGAAACAGTACACAGGTAAGCACTGGGATTTTGGGTCTGCTTTGCATTGAACCCAAGCAAGGCATCCTCAAACTCAGCAGAAATGAAGAGAAATACTAAGTTCAAGGATGCAGCTCAGGTGTCTGGTCCATTTTAGCCAACATTCAACTACCTCTACAGAAGGGAGTGTATCTGGATGAAATTTGGAAACAACAGAGGGAAATGGTGTTTGGAAAGGTCAAGAACACAAACTTTATAGAGTCATTTGCTCTCTGCACATGGAGGGGCAGAGATCTTCTCTCATGGGTAAACCATAATGGCCAGAAGATACAAATACCTGCCTTTGCTGCTGTTCCCATAACCTCACACTGTTCTGAACATCTTTCTCATCCCCTAACATTTTTGATCTGACTCTCCCCCCTCCTTACACTGTTTTAAATCATGATAGTCTCTTCCTTGCCAGTCTCCCACTCCTCCTGATCTATGTCAAATATCTCTTAATGCTGCTGTGTTTCAACAAGCAGTGACAGAGCAGAAGTGTGGAGCTTTTACACCCATAATTACCATTTCTGCATGAAGTGAGAATACAAAATAAGTGAAGGGAGGAACACCTTATAAGCATCCAACAGAGCTTGACTGGCCTTTATGGAAAAAAAAATGGTTAGGCATCAAACCTCGTCTGAAAATTCAAGGCTCTCAGACAATTTGGACATGAAATGTGCCAACTTTCCTTTGGACAAAGATTCAGCTTGTCTTCCATCTTTTCTTTCCTCTTCTACCCTCCTTCTCTGTGGGCACCCAAACAGCTATTGGCTCTTGCCAAATCTGAAAAACTTGGCCTGGGTTTTATAGCTTGTTATCCTTGAAAAGAGAAAAAAGTTAAGTGCTGAGACATGAGCAGCATGATGGGAAGGAAAGGATGGTTGCAGCTAGTAGGTGTACTACCAAACCATTATAAATGGAATCAGATCTTTTCCACACCATGACACACCTCTTGCTAGATCACCTACTGTTCTTTTAATAGCAAGTTCAATAGAAAATGGCATTTCCTTTGAAGAAGGTGCTCTGTATTCAGAGTTAGCTTATGTACCATGTGACTCATGAGCTGCTGTTGTAAATGACTCTTTTTTTTTATTAAACAGTAATGCATTGTAAACTCCAGCATAAAACTCCAGCTGTCCCTTTACACACTTGCCTTTTTGGCTACCATTCTTTTTCTTTTTCCCTTGAATAGTCATAATTCATATACAGAGCCAGACACACACACACTTTTTTTTTTCACTGGCTTGGTCCTGGTTTTGGCTCACAATCCTTTGGTTTACAGGAGTGAAGTTTGCTTTATCAGCTATAAAATGGCAGGATGCAAGGATTCACTTGGTTTTGATGTGTTGGTAGCATTTTATGGACAAAGTGTGAAGAAAGACATATAATTGGGTTATTGGGAATAGTGCATGTGTCTGAAAAGGAGAAAACAGGCCTTTAGTCTATCATTCCTTCATGCATCGGGTATGGGATTGCAGTGCTAGAACCATTTCTGCTGATGTGTTAATGTCCAATTAAATGAGCAGTGTGTTCTCTGCTCATTCCCTCCCAAATATTGATGGTTAATCAGCATCAGCAGTAAACAAGTCATAAACAATAAATTT
Source organism: Melopsittacus undulatus (assembly GCF_012275295.1). NCBI lineage: Eukaryota > Metazoa > Chordata > Aves > Psittaciformes > Psittaculidae > Melopsittacus > Melopsittacus undulatus. The sequence continues at coordinate 73,984,154 of NC_047557.1, read as the reverse complement.
AATTTAATGACAATTTCAGATGGAGCGGGACATTCTGACCCTTTCTGCCAGTCACAATGCTCAGCTCCCCTGCTCAGAAGGAAGTTAAGACCATGCTGCAACAGCAAAAGTGGAAGGAAGATCAAGCATCCAACAATGTGACTAAAAACCAGGGCTTCTCTTATATCATCCTCTTGAAAGTCTCAGTTCATTGTCAAGTAATTTATACTTCATAATTTACCATAGGCAGAGCAGCTAAGACAGATTTTTGGTAGAAGCAGAATATGTTTCTAACTTTCAGTGTTCAAGTAGGATTTTATTTCTGTTAAAATAATAAAATGTTAATTCAGTGAAATGTTAATTAATAAATGAGCACCCTTACTTCTCCCCCTCCCCAATTATTCCACTAAAGGCTAGAAACTGGTTAAGTCAGTTAAAATCATGTAATACCTCTCAGAAAATGCTCTTGCTGCTACAGAGCAGAAACTAGGCTTAAAAAGGTTTTAGGGTACTTTATTTTGCATATGTTGTCTTTGTGAAAGGTTGCTGTAATAAGTCCCTGTACTCACTTTCAGGAGGAAAACCATTCATATGAGTCTGTCTGACACAAGCAGGACAATGCTGAGCTACTGCCTTACTCAGGACCACAGCAGCTCCAGCTCCAGTGCACATACTTGGGCTCAGGAGGAGGAGACGGCAAACAACACTGTAATTTGCTTATGCGGCACCAACATATGGTTTCCTGCAGATGACAGCCAACACAGTCTTCAGTCCTGGCCAGAAGCTCTCTCTTCTCCACTGTACCCATCAAGAGAAGCTGGGCAATGTTGGCAACATGGTCCCTGGGGATTCTAGATCCCAAAGACCAGCTGTGTTCAGTGCTCCTGCATGGATCAAGAGAAGAAGGTAACTCCTTCGTGTAGTGATCCACCATACTCAGCATCTGGGACCCACATGCCATAGAATCATAGAATTGTAGAATACCAGGTAGGATAAAACCTCACGGATGTTATGGTCCAACCTTTCTCTGCAAATCATGACCTAGACTAGATGTCCCAGTGCCCAGTCCAGCTGAGCCTTAAAAGTGTCCATGTTGGGGAATTCATCACTTCCTTGGGGAGATTATTGCAATGGCTGATTTTTCTCATTGTGGAAATTCTCTTCTTGTGCCCATCTGGAATCTCCCCAGGAGTAACTTGTGCCCATCACCCTGGTCTTTTCCATGTAACTTTCTGTAAAAAGGGAGTCTCCATCTTCCTTATATCCACCCCTTATATACTGAAAGCTGCTATAAGGTCTCCCCTGAGTCTTCTTTTTTCAAGGCTGAACAAACCCAGATCTCTCAGCCTTAATGTCTTATGGCTCTGAGATGAAGTGCAAGGACACTGGCTGAAGCCCCAGAGGAAGACTGTCACACTTGCACAGTGCTCTCAGTGAGCCAACAAGCTCTGCCGTGTGCTACCCATGTCATTGTGCTATCCCAGAACTCACCAATGGGACCACAGGATTTTGTGTCACCATTGCTCAGATTGCCTTTAAGTGATGCAAGGAAATCTAGCCTAGGTCTTCAATGCCAACAAAGTGCAGCATTCATTTGCCAGTACCTTAATAGCTGCTGTCACATATTCTTGCAACTGTAGCATCTCTGCATATAATTTACATTCCTGCATATATCCTTCTATTTTTTTGGCATCACTGAATTGCTTCCAAATTTCTTTTGTATTTCGTCTAATAGATATAAAACTTTATTTAGATTTTCACTCATTAAAAAGACTTAAAGCAGCTGTATCTTCACAAGATATTGGATGAAAACCAAAGTTAAAATTCGTTTTTACATACACTAATAGGAATTAATTTCAGAAAGTAGTTCCCATAAAAAAAGTAAATCTGCATTTCATCTTACCTAAAAAATATACAGCTGTATATTAAAACTAAAAAAAACCCAAAAAACAAACAAACCCACCTTTCTCCCCCCCTCCCAAAAAAAAACAACCTTTTATTAGAGTTTATTAAAAATTAGTATTTCTAAAAAGAGTTCATTATCTTAAACTGCTATAAAGACAAAACTACAACCCAATGCAGAAGTCCATCTGGGAAATTTCTTGTCTCTCTCCTCTTAGGAGAGGCTGAAAACACATGGACATATGTTTTGGAGCACACAAAGGTATTAGAGTGGAGGAATCAACACTTTCCAGCTTCTCTCCAACACCTACCACCTGAGGGCAACGCTGTAATCTTATTATCAGTTTGAGGGACAAACACTGGATCTATACGCCTACATACACATTGCTGTCTGCCACTCAACCCACTATCCAAGGCTTTGGTGCCACTTGTGCATGGAAGAAGAAATGTCATATTTCAGATGCTCTTCTTCACATTTTGTTCATGGAGAAGTTTTCTCAAATAAGTCTCAAGTACAATCCAAGAGAGGGTTTTTTTATCCCATTCAAAGTGTGGAACATTTATACCGAGTTTCCTTGACTGAGGTTTTTCTTCCTGAATCAGTCAACAAATGGGATACCCATCACATTACTTTAGTCACGCCAGCAGGTTCTCTACCAAAGAAAGATCTTCCAGAAGTGGAATCTATGGCCATATACCAAACTGGGTTTCTGGTAACTTGAACTCAACAGGGCAATGTGAAATGAGGGAATGCCCCACAGACTGCTAACTCTGTCCTTTTCTGGTCTCAGGCTCCCAGTCCACCTATAACTTCTCTTGGCTGAATCCTGTATGAAGAAGGATAGGGGTTTCTTGCCATGACTGTGCCGGTGCTGTTTCTTTGCAGGATGGAAAAACAAGGAAAAGCACAGGCAAACAGTCACTTAATTAGTAATTCTCCCAGGCCCAGTTGGAACTAAGTGAGGATGTTAAGCCTGAACCATCTTAGTTTGTTTAACTATCTCCTTTTTAGAGGTGAGCAATAGTTTCTTAACAAAACAGCCATTATGAAGATCCAGTGTTTGTTTGCTTGTTTCTTTTTCTTTCTTTCTGCCTGCCTGCTTTCTTTCATCTTCTCAGTCTTCCCTTTTTTCCTTCTTTCTTTTTCCCTCTCTTCCTCTCTCTCTCTATATATATATATTTTTTTAATTTTTTTTTAACTGGAAAATGTTCCCAATGTATAGCTTTGCTAAGCTTCTGGACAAGCATTTTCCCTTTCCCTCCTTTTTGCAAAACACCACTCATGGGGATGGGGAAGGATAAGAAGAAAACTGGAGAAAAATGGGACAAAAAAAATCCAAATTTTGTTAAGCTGATTCTTACTTTGAAAAATAATGTATTTCTTCTCAGTAATAGTCATGTTATAATACATCTTATTATATTTGGCAGGTAAAAATGTTTGGTTATCCATAACTGAAGAAGTATTGCATTTTTGTGGTTAAGTTTATCATTAATTTTTAGTTTGTCAGGGATTCCATTTAGTTCACATTTATACACTACAGCTAACCCAACTCAATTTCAAGCACACTGCAGACAGAAGCCATTCAAAGTATCTCAAAGGGTATAGTGTTTATGGAGTGAGTAAATCCAGAATTTTCTTGATCACCAGAAACAAAAAAAAAAAAGAAACCATTCGAAGTCAGTAGGGTTTGAATTTACACCAGCTTCTGTTTCCTCAGATTACAACTACATAGCTCAGCTGGAAAGGAAGACAAAGAAGATATTTATGCAATGTATTATCTCAGACAGCTTTTCAAGTCATTTTAGAATTTGTCTATTTAGTGATAATACTCATTCAACTGGGTTTGAAACTTGACAGACTGCTGCAACTCTGGATCACATTTCCTGAGGCGGACCCAAACTGGCAATTATGAGGTTGCACAATGCTCTCCCTTCTAGACCTGTTCCAGCTGTGGCTGCAACTGCTTGGCAGGGACACTTCATGTCAGGAACATGTGACAAAAAATATCCCAGATGACTCTCACAAAAGAAGAAAACAGACAATCTCCATTTAGAGAAGTCCTCTTGTCAAGCCAGTGGCTGCATATGTCTCAGGAACATATGGCTATGAGAACTGTGGAGGACAGCAATATATATAAAAAAACTTATCAGCCACTAAGTATCCTTCCTGACATGTCCTCTTTTGTCCCCAGCAACCAGCATTTTAGAGACTGAGATCATAGAATCATAGAATAGTTAGGATTGGAAAGGACCTCAAGATCATCTAGATCCAACCCCCTGCCATGGGCAGGGACACCTCACACTAAACCATATCACCCAAGGCTTCATCCAACCTGGTCTGGAACACTGCCAGGGATGGAGCATTCACAGCTTCCCTGGGCAACCCATTCCAGTACCTCACCACCCTCACAGTAAAGAATTTCTTCCTTATATCCAGTCTAAACCCCTGCTGGTTAAGTTTCAATCCATTACCCCTTGTCCTATCACTACAGTTCCTAATGAAGAGTCCCTCCCAGGCATCCCTGTAGGCCCCCTTCAGATACTGGAAGGCTGCTAGGAGGTTTCCACGCAGCCTTCTGTTCTCCAGACTGAACAGCCCCAACTTTCTCAGCCTGTCTTCATACAGGAGGTGCTCCAGTCCCCTGATCATCCTCGTGACCCTCCTCTGGACTTGTTCTAACAGTACCATGTCCTTTTTATGTTGAGGACACCAGAACTGCACACAATACTCCAAGTGAGGTCTCATGAGAGCAGAGTAGAGGGGCAGGATCACCTTCCTTTGACCTGCTGGTCATGCTCCTCTTGATGCAGCCCAGGATACGGTTGGCTTTCTGGGCTGTGAGTGCACACTGAAGCTGGCTCATGTTCATTTTCTCATTGGCTAACACCCCCAAGTCCTTCTCCACAGGACTACCATGAATTTCCTTTTTGCCCAACCTGTAGCTGTGCCTGGGATTGCTCCCACCCAGGTGTAGGACCTTGCACTTGGCATGATAATATATAGTTGCCTAGGTACAGTAGACTTAAACAGCCTTCAAATGGTGCACATTGCACAAATACATCTCAGCCCTTACAGAATTCATTTCTGCATCCAGCTTCCATCACATCCTGCAGCAATGAGTTAAATTCTTAGGGAACTATCCAAAATAGTTGCCAAACTTATTTTTTTCTTTTCTGGGTGATAATAATAAAATTAAGAGTCTTTTTTTAGGATATGTACAGTGAAGGATTTTAAATATACTAGATTATTTTACCGACTAGGCAATCTTGCAAAATCTATCAAAAATTTTTGCAAACCTTTTTAGATGTAGATGTCCTGAACCATTTGCATATCAGCAACCTCAATTATGTCACTTCTTCTTTTTCATGCCACTTATGAATACATTGAAAAGTCAAGACCTCAAACAGTGTTTGAAAGACATTCTGAAGATCTATTATTTATTCCTCCTCTTCTTATTCCACAAGAAAATTTACACTTTTATATCATTGCAGACTGATTTAATCAAGAAACTTCGATCAGGGAGCAAAAACTGAAAAAAAAATGAAACATTTTTTGTCTCAAGCTCAATGGATTTTAAAGCATTTAACTTTTTCATTGACAAGCAAAAACACCTTTGCCAGCATGAAACATCTTTGGAAATTTCAAACTGTTCCATCATTCGCCTATTTGGTGTTTTTATTAGTTACTTTTGATAGATTAAAACTCTGTAGAAATGGGATCTGAAGAGAGGTATCCTTAGCAGTCAAGAAACCAGAATGTTTTGGGAGAAAACGGCATCATACAGCAAAGGAAACAACACAAAGCAGAGAGGCAAGTACGTAATTCAGTAAACAGAGACATTTCTAAACTGCTGTCTGCTGATCACTGCTAGTCCTTGGGGGACTGCAAATTACTACAAATACATATTGAAATGTGCTTCACTTATCTCATCTCTAGAGTGTTTTCAATCACATATTCAACGATAAGGCAACATAATCTTCACTAGAAGAAGTTGTCCATTGACTTAAAAAGATTGGTTGAAACTACTGTCTCTCATGTATGTTAAAACATGGAGTAATTCTGGAAACTGAGAAGAGATTTCAGCTTCATCATTGACGCATATTCTGTCTGAGAAGGAAATTACTGAAGCCATAAAATAAGGTTTCCAGAAAACATGTATCTTGCTATACATTTGCCTAGTCACCACATTAATATAATGCATGGTTTCTTGTAAGGTAAAAGCTACTTCATAAAGTTTTTCAGACTGCCCTTTCTTTCTAAGGCTGGCTCTCTGTATAATAAAAGGTAATGATCCTCTTCTTCAGTAACCAATTTCATTTTATCCATGAAAGCAAATTATTACTGTAATTTTTAGGTAATGAGAACATGGATATAGCCTGGTGCTTTTCTCACAGTAAAAATTGGATAAATCATACCCAAAAGTTATTTGCATTCTTACTGAAATTCAAGTACCAAAACCTTGTGGTACATACAGAAAGATAGCACCTATACTGACCACTGTGCCTCTTTCTACCTGAAAAAAGACCAGATATGTTGCACAAATAAGCAGTCATCATCACTAGTTTTTGCACTCCAATAGCTCTACAAGGGTAGTGAGTACCCTCAGCTATGCCTTCAATACTCCATGTGTTTTCACAGAAGTTGCCCACAGGGTTAAACACATGAAAAATTATGAATAATATCCTTGTGCAGGTGATTTCAGCCCAATTCCAGAGAAGCTCATTTCATCTAAGCCAGTAAAACCCCGGGCAACTCCGGCAAAGTGAATACTTTTTTAATAACACAGATCACTGTGACAAGAGATGTATTGAGCAAAACAAAACACATTTGGAAACATGAACCTCACACAATTAAGGAAGTACTCTTCATAATACAGACCAGCCTCTAAACTGCAACCAGGAAAAATATTATAAACTCCCAAGCAATTTTATTATAAATAAGGATGTGAAGAATGATGCATTTTACACCAGGCCTTTTGTGCACATTCAGGACTAACTTTGATGTATGAGCAAAGCAAGCTTTGCACAACAGACTGCTGTGTGGATGCAAAATGCTTGTGGCCTCACTGTTTTTAAGGCCAATGTCACAAGCTGGTTGCTGTCTCCAGGGGAAGAGCCATGAGATGCAAAGGGCTGTGCTGGAAGGAAGAGGAGCCCACCTGGCTGCAGCCATCTCAGCTTCTGCAGCTGCAAAAGCCTGAGGTCAGAAAGGTTCATTTTTGCCTGTGGTGCTGAGAAGCCTTGAACTGTCTCTGCATGTATTTATGTGCAGAAGGAGTTACTCATGCAGCTGTACTCCAGAAACCTTTGGTGACTTGTGTTTTTCCTGAGCTCATGCTCTGGGAGGTGGGTTGGGTCCTAGTTCACTCATGAAACAGGGATTGGGGAAGAAAGATGAGCTACCAGGTTTATAATCCTAGCTAGGAGCTTGTGAAGAAGTGACAATAAGTAATCATCTCTTCTAGCATTAAACATTTCCTTTATTAAAGAATGACTTATCTGCAGTTTGTGAAGTTTTTCTTTATTATAAGAGGCTGGGAACTTTCCTTCCTGTCTATAATCCATTCAGCCTCAAAAGCTAAGGAAGAAAGAATTAATCTCTATTGTCTTCACTACAATAGAGATGGAAGACAAGGAAAAAAAAAAAGCTGTTCTACATAAGGATGAGGAAAGAAAAATGAATTAACGGAAAGAAAAAACGTGGATGTTTTGGAAAAAGCCCAGTTTGGTAAATAACTTATACTGAGAAATTAAACACAAATATATTATTAAAACTCTAGTAAATCACGATATGCCATATGTATCTTTCATTTAAACTATTACAAAGGCTTTACAGCTCATGTATAAACCTTCAAGCAATCATCTACAGAAGAGTCTGTGTGTGGGTTGGCAATATTTGGCATTTTCATGCGTGTTAAAGATGGAAGAAGGTATCTTGTTTACATTTGCACACATTATATCAGACTGTAACTAGGCCAGTCTGTAAGAAAGAACTCAAATTTTAGAAGATATGTATAACCACAATGATTGTCTGAAAGATGTAGAAGACAAGACAGTGTAAATAAACTGTGGAAGTGTGAGACATAGATAAAAGAACAATCAACTATGTAAATAGAAGACAGGGAGTGACTGGCTGGAGATCAGACTGTAGCTGAGAATTGTCTTGAGCCACAGCTGAGCATGAGTCAGAGGTGCCTTCTCACTGCAAGATGGGTACCTTTGGAGGATACCCAAAAGGATGACCAATGATCATAGAATCATAGGATGGTTAAGGTTGTAAAGGGACTTTACTATCATTTAGTTCCGGCCTGTGCCACAGGTAGGGACACCTTCCACTAGACCACATTGCTCCAAGCCCCTTCCAAACTGGCCTTGAACACTGTGAGGGATGGAGCAATCCCAGCTTCTCTGGGCACCCTGTGCCAGGGCCTCACCACCTTCACAGGGAAGAACTTCTGCCTAAGAGCTCAATTCAATCTCTCCTCTGTCTGATTAAAGCCATTCCCACTTGTCATGTACCTATGGTCCTTGATGAAGAGATAGGAATCATTAAGTAATCCCTCAAACCCTCTCTGGGCTTCTAGTGGTTAAGATGAAGCACTGTGTCCATTTTGGGACACAATGCTTTGAGAAATGTGTCAGCCAACAAGCTTTATCCCAGAAGATAACTGAGCAGCCTGTTGAAAAGGCTGGGGGAAATAATGCTGCAAAAAGACGATGGCAGAAAACAAGGTTAAGTGGCTTTAACAGTATAAATGTTGACTATAGAAAAGCCTGCTACCCTCTCTGACCAATTTGGTGGCCTCCTATGATGGGGCTACAGAACTGATGGACAGGGGTGGAGCAGTTGATATAATCTACCTGGACTTGTGCAAAGCATTCGACATTGTCCCACATGACATCCTTGTCTCTAACCTGAAGAGACATCAATTTGAGAGTGGTGGATAAAGAACTGTCTGGATGGCTGCATGCAAAAGGTTGTGGTCAATGGCTTAATGTCCAGCTGGAGATCAGTGACGAGTGGTGTCCCTCAGGGATAGGTGTTAGAACCAGTCTTGCTTAACATCTTTGTCGGTGACATGGACAGTGGAATTGAGTGTGCCCTCAGCAAGTTTGCCGATGACACCAAGCTGTGTGGTTCAGTTGATACGCTGGAGGAAAGGAATGCCATTCAGAGGGACCTTGAGACGCTTGTGAGGTGGGCTGATGCCAACCTCATGAAGTTTAACCATGCCAAGTGCAAGGTCCTACACCTGGGTGGGAGCAATCCCAGGCACAGCTGCAGGTTGGGCAGAGAAGAGATTCTGAGCAGCCCTGCAAAGAAGGAATTGGGGGTGTTGGTCGATGAGAAAATGAACATGAGCTGGCTTCAGTGTGCGCTCATAGACCAGCAAGCCAACCATATCCTGGGCTGCATCAAAAGGAGCGTGACCAGCAGGTCGAAGGAGGTGATCCTGCCCCTCTACCCTGCTCTTGTCTGACCTCACATAGAGTATTGTGTGCAGTTCTGGTGTCCTCAACATAAAAATAATGTGGAACTGTTGGAACAAGTCCAGAGGAGGGCCACGAGGATGATCAGGGGACTGGAGCACCTCCCGTATGAAGACAGGCTGAGAAAGTTGGGGCTGTTCAGTCTGGAGAAGAGAAGGCTGCGTGGAAACCTCCTAGCAGCCTTCCAGTATCTGAAGGGGGCCTATAGGGATGCCTGGGAGGGACTATTCATTAGGGACTGTAGTGACAGGACAAGGTGGAATGGGTTAAAACTTAAACAAGGAAGGTTTAGATTGGATATGAGGAGGAAGTTCTTTACTGTGCTTGTGGTAAGGTACTGGAATGGGTTGCCCAGGGAAGCTGTGAATGCTCCATCCCCGGTGGTGTTCAAGGCCAGGTTGGATAGAGCCTTGGGTGACGGTTTAGTGTGAGGTGTCCCTGCCCATGGCAGGGTGGTTGGACTGGGATGATCTTAAGATCCTTTTCATCCCTAACTACTCTATGATTCTATGTAGGAAAAACAATTATATCCAGTCAAGGCAAATGCAGGGCAGCCAATGAGAAAAGCAATTTAAGATAGATTGACTAAGGCCTTACAGAAATTTGCTAAGGATGTTGTTTAAACTTCATCTCATAGGGATCTTAAAATGAGTTTATTAATATTACTATAAAAAATTAAATATTATATAGATAGAAGATAGACTGTTTTTTCCCTCCCAGACTTTATGAAGAAAGTTCAATTTTCTGTTTCCTCTGCCAGAGGCTGGAGGGACAAGTTAGAGACATTCCCAAGCACCTCCCAAGAGCAGGTTTCAGAGAAATATTACTTTATATATGTTGAATATCAGCATTTACGTGAATAATGAGTCCTAATGTTTTCACATGAATAGAACAGCTTTTAGGGTGATATCTGGGTGAGTGGTGGAAAATAAGCATGCGAGGCTATGTCTGAAAAATAACAGTGTGTAAGATTTAGAAAAATATTCTTTATTGTTTTGCAGTGTTCAGGTGGCTCTCTTTCCTTTTGCTACTTCTTGACCTTTTACCAGATGCCATCATGGGATACTACAGTCTATGAAACCCACAGTTTAGGAAACACAACAATGTAGTTACACCACATGGGAGCTGCAGCAGCAGCTACATCAATCAAGATGCATTTTCCTGATCTATCTTGTACTCTTTAGTGTTTAAAACGGACTGGACTCCATGATTCTCAACACCTGCAGCACAAACACAGCTGTAATAACTCACAACTTAACGAAAGCAAGCTCTGTATAATACACACATACCCTGAAACTTGCAGGGTCTTTCAAGAGAAAATCTTAGCTCAGCCAAAACATGCAGACAAAAGAAGAGGTTTAAATCCCTTCCAGACATGGAGGCATGAGACACAGGGATATGTTCTGTTTATTTAACAAGCCAGAGCTGGAGTAAGAGCCCTCACAATACAATTACACTGGTAACAACAAAAATACCACAAACCAAGTATTACAGTACACAAAAGATGAAGCCAGTGGTAAGATTATGGAACCTGTGCACCCAGACATTTTAATACCTATGCCAGACATAGTGCTGCATGATAATATGAACACAATGAAACACTAGAAATCTAAATCTAAGGAACAGATGGAAAGACAAAGCTTCTCTGATGAAACTACGATTCACTGCAGGCTTAACGCCCAGCTTCATGTAGAGCAGCCATACATTAGAAGTCACCCTCAGTTCATACCCCACAGCAGTTCGGAAATACTGTATGCGAGGAAATGCAACATTAGATTATTATTCTGTGGAAAAGAGGGTGTGTTCCTTGGAAGATGTTGAGATTTACTCTATGAAGACAACATCCACCTGGCAGCACAGTAAATATGTCAGGAAAAGTTGACTGAAGTACATGTAAAAGATGAGTGTGTAAAACCAGTGCCCAAAAGTATCTCCAAGAAAGCAGCAAAGGCCTTCACAGAACAGAAACTCTCCTGCAGTGACACAGGATTTTACCCACAACTTTTTCACAGAGCCCTCTGTCAAATCCAGAACTGGAAATGCTAAGTATCAAAAAAGTGGGCCCAAACAACACTTACATTTAAAGGGTGGTTGAAAAAAATTAGAATAATGGTCCTGCTTGAGCCTACATGATAAAAAGAGGATTTCCCTCTTGAAAGACAATCACAGAACCATGGATCAAAAATTACACACAGAACTGTCATATCAGAATTGCATTGTCTTGATAGCTAAGTAATACCTGAAGAACAAGGATGTGGTGGAAAACTAGAGCTTCAGATGTTGGATTTTGCTTTGTAGAACACAATGAGACCCTTTTCACTGAGGCAGATTAACTCCAGCAACTGTCTGTTAGGGCACCCCCATAGGATTGCTTCAAGAACCCTTTTAAAAGGTAAATTCCATAATCCGTAATTGTTTCTCATTTCACCCTATTTTCGTGCACCTTTGTATCTCACAAAAACTTATAGTAAGTCAAATCACATAGGAAAGGCTAAACCATATCATGCTGAATTGTACTGTTTTCCATTTCAAAAGGAAGTATTTCAAAGAGATGTTTTTAAACAGCATAAAAAAATAAAAAACTTTGTGTTGGTGATAAATACCTTGGTCCCAGGAACAGTTTCCTTAGCAATAGTACCAATTCAAGAACTTTTTTAACACTGCATGTACAGCCTTGCTTTAAAATATCTTGAATTGGTTAATTCAGAACTAGAAGCAGCAAAAAAGGCAAGTCATTTTGCTTGGTTCAGAAAGTCAGTAGAAGCCACCAGTGACAGTAGCTGGTCTTCTCCAGTCACATGCATGCTGGACTGAAGGCTCAAGTCAAGAGGATCTTAATCAGAGTATTATCACATCTCAGCTGACAAATGAGTTAAGATTAGAAAGAGTGGTTTGGAAGTTTAATGTATCTGGGTTTTGGTGGTAGTTGATCCCATATTTGATTCTGCAGACAAGTAATGCAATGGAAGGGTTCATGCTGAAGCAGGCCAATGTTTAGAACACCCTGAAGGTAGAAAATCTCATCAGGGTATGTACTAGCTCAGGAATCTTTGGCATGTGGCATCCTGTAGAAATTTGTGTCAGCATTCATCATAGGAAAGCCCTCTGCTGTGTCTAGACATTTAAAGATAATGTAAAATTATACAGGGAGAAGACCTAGCCTCCCACTCCTCCATGATTTTTTTTTAATTCTTCTTTGTCTTCAATAGCTTTATATATTTTATGTTGGTTTACACTTGGAGACTGTTCCTGTAGAAGCACTGGGACATGCAGTTAAGTAAAGCCAACATACAAGTTTGCATTTGGAGTATCAAGCCCTTCATTAGCACTGTTGCAATCAAAGAGGAGAATTTCCTCCTTTCTACTGGTCAGCACCAGACCTGGAGAAGATCTGAACTCCATGCCCCTTAGAGATCAAAAGAGGTCTTTCAAGAGCAAGAATGGTGGATAGCTGTAAAGGAAGTTACAGCTGTTTGCCATTTAATGAAGTTAAATGCATGTGTAAATGTTTATAGACTCCAGGCTGAACTTAATTTTTTGGAAGCAAGTCTTCTGCAACATAATCAAATACTTTATTATTTCCTGTTGGATTGATAGATAAGCATAATTCCCTGTGATAAACTGCAAACGCTTCATGCATCTGAACAAACTGAAATACACTATTAAACCACCTAGCTTCTTATGAGTGCCATAGTGTTTTATTCCTGAAAATAACCTTTATGCAAACAAGTCACACCAACATGATTGTTTTGATTTTTAATCTCATCTGTTTTCTCCACTCCTTTCAATACACCGTTAGATACTGCTTGAAAACAGCAACAGTATCAACAAGAAATCCACTCAGATTTCTGGGGAGGGGCCAAATGGTCCTTATGGATCGAATGAATGGTTTCCTCTAAGCAAGGCAAATTTTCAGTCTCTCATCTGAAAAATATTATGTGAGCAGGAACTCAGTATCAACCATTACCTGCAGAGTCTGAGACTGTTATCAGTTGATTTTCACTCTTTTGGGTAGGGAAGGGAGAAATACATCTTAAAAAAGAGGTTGAAACAGTCTTTGCTATTAGGTAAGTGCAAAAGTCAGAGGCAATTTACCAAACACCATAGAAACCCAACTAAAACTAGTTAAATTTAAGGAAAAGAGAGACTTTTCTTTTTACCAGTGTTGCATTGTTCCTTTCCCTTCTGTTCAGCTTAGTGAACTGACTTCATATACACTAAACCTAACCTGCCTTAATGAAAAGACCTCCAAGAAACACTCACTAGTTCCCCTTCATAACTGCTTGCTAGTTTTTCTGCAGACGTGCAGCTAGGAGAATTTACATTGAAGGAATTTTATGTTGGAGGAATCAGTGTGGATAGCAAGCTGTACCTGAGTAAATGTCTGTAATAAAGTAATAATGATGTATAGTATCTGAGCAAAGATCACAGTATTTTTTTCCCATAAATCACTGATTAATACCTGTTAAAGCTATTAATAAAAAAATCAGGTGAGTCTCTGTTTTTTCCATTATATCTCACTCTTGGCTTCTCTCTTAAGGCTTTTCTCCACACCGCTTTCTTGCAATTCCCTTGCCACTCTGTGTCAGAGCCCAGGAACTCTGTTTCTGCATGAGCAAAACAGTCCATCATTCATCTCCACTGGCTCTAGCAGTGAAGAATTACTAGCTCTTATAGTGGCACTCGATATTAATAGCATCCTTGTAATAGAGAAGGGGAAGCAACTGACTCCCAACACAAGCTGCATTGAAAGAACTGCTGCAGCATTTAGTTCTCAAAGGACAAAACATCTCTGAATGTCAGTGGTCCCCATGCAGCCTCCACCCCTGTCTCATCAACCTCCGGACAAGACAGACAGTGGCAGAAGCAGGGAAAGCATTATCCCAGCTCACAAACCTGGCAGAGCTCCCACATACAGACTCACCATGACAAGCTGTCAGACCAATAAAATGTTTTGACCTTGAACTCTCTGCCAGAATGCAAGACAGTGGCACTGCCATCACCATCAGCCCTATCCTCTAAATTCAAGGCACAAAATTCTAAATGGTTTACCAGCACTCACACAGCAGTGTGCCAATCCCAAAACAATCAACTGAGCCCTGCAGTGAAATCCTTCCCCTAGTCCACTCCCCCCCACCCTCCTCCTTGCTTGCCCCATGAAACAAAACACCCCTGTTTCTCTTTACGTCAGACTGGGAGACTACAAGAGCCATATTTATACTCAGATAAAATAAAGGCACGTCCCTTATGGCCAAAGTGTAAGATGTCATTTAAACAAACTCACAAAAATCACAAAGTACTCTGCTACAAATGAGTGATTCTTAACGCAGCCAGTGATCAACAAACTCACTTCCTCATTAAGTGTAGGAGTGTAATGAGGAACAGGGCATCCTTTGTTTCACCAGCTTGTGTGAACTCCAGCCACAAGTCCCCAGACTCTCTTAACTCCTGCATTCAGAACTTGTAATTAGTACATAAGGAACCAGGTACTACAGCAGCAGACCCTTTGACAGTGGGTCCATTCACAGCCAGCCAGATGTGAAGAGTGTTCAAAGGGGGCCGACTGACTCATATATTGCGTGGTGTTGTATGACACTATAATCTCTGGTTTTCAGCCTTACAATCAACAGGCACTGTCATTTTTAATGCATTCTAACTAGCTGGTAAGGTTTACAGAAAAGTTCAGTGATGCAAGCAGAGCTACTGAGGTGGTGGGCAGAGAGCAAAATGGTCCATGTGCCTAATATTTCCCAAACTACCCCCAGCTTCATTAGCAGCAGAGATATTCACAGTGGTATGACAAAAACTGGACCACTGTTGTGCAATTAATTCAAAGAGCTTTCAAGTCTGCTTTTTTTCAATATTAGCCCTTAAAATAAACAGAAATCTGAAAAAATACACACAGAAATGCATCATCATGGATAAAAGTGAACCTCCAACTGGGGTACCTGGAAGTTTGTAGGGCACCTCATTCAGACATCTCCATCGGCAATCCCCCTCTGAACACTGAGCCACTGTTCACTTAGGTCTCTATCTCAGAAAGTCCAACTTTTGAGGCACCAGATCACATTCAGAGGTCAGAAGCCACAGTTATTTCACTTGCAGATGTGTGAACATGTGTTTATTGTGGGCTTACAAAGATCTGTTACAGAAAGTTTTATGCAGCCAGTTTGCATCCATCAGATCTGGTCTGAAGAGTATATGAGCACAGATTATAAAAAAATAGCAGGTGAGCTAGTGATAATTACTGAGCACCATCAACAAATTATGAACTGGAAATAAATCAGTTTAACAAATAAGCTGAACGGCTATGAACTGTTACATGCTCACATTAATAATCCACTGAATTACTCAGAATATAATAAATAAAAATAATAAAAATTTTAAAAAGTCAAGTTTTCTTGTAAAACAGAGAACCAAATCAGGTGTGTTGAACATAAATTGTAATTTAATTCTAATTAATGGTGAAACAAAGATGCAAGGGAGAAATTTTTTCAAAACCGTGTGTACATTCTAGATATCATCAAATGAAAAATCCTTTTTGAAGATACAGATTCTTAATTCTTATCATATGTCAGAGAAGCAGCCCTCTGCTT
Source organism: Melopsittacus undulatus (assembly GCF_012275295.1). Taxonomy (NCBI): domain Eukaryota; kingdom Metazoa; phylum Chordata; class Aves; order Psittaciformes; family Psittaculidae; genus Melopsittacus; species Melopsittacus undulatus. Next base: position 73,968,186 of record NC_047557.1, on the reverse strand, counting down.
ATAATTACAGACAAGCAACTCATTCATCTAGAAGCAATCTTCAAACCGCAAGGTATTATTAAATTGTTCATTCACTTTGTTTCTTTTGCAGATGAATGAGTCCAGGCTATCATAGCATGACAAATGCAAGGTCCTACACCTGGGTTGGAGCAATCCCAGGCACAGCTACAGGTTGGACAGAGAAGAGATTCTGAGCAGCCCTGCAAAGAAGGAATTGGGGGTGTTGGTTGATGAGAAACTGAACATGAGCTGGCTTCAGTGTGCGCTTGCAGCCCAGAAAGCTAACCGTATCCTGGGCTACATCAAAAGGAGCATGACCAGCAGGTCCAAGGAGGTGATCCTGCCCCTCTACTCTGCTCTTGTCTGACCTCACATAGAGTATTGTGTGCAGTTCTGGTGTCCTCAACATAAAAATGATGTGGAACTGTTGGAACAAGTCCAGAGGAGGGCCACGAGGATGATCAGGGGACTGGAGCACCTCCTGTATGAAGACAGGCTGAGAAAGTTGGGGCTGTTCAGTCTGGAGAACAGAAGGCTGCAAGGAACCCTCATAGCAGCCTTCCAGTATCTGAAGGGGGCCTATAGGGATGCCTGGGAGGGATTCTTCATTAGCGATTGTAGTGACAGGACAAGGTGGAATGGGTTCTGATTTAAACAGGGGAAGTGTAGATTGGATATGAGGAGGAAGTTCTTTACTGTGCTTGTGGTAAGGTACTGGAATGGGTTGCCCAGGAAGGCAGTGAATGCTCCATCCCTGGCACTGTTCAAGGCCAAGCTGGATGAAGCCTTGGGTGACGGTTTAGTGTGAGATGTCCCTACCCACAGCAGGGGTGTTGGAACTAGATGATCTTGAGGTCCTTTTCAACCCTAACTATTCTATGATTCTATCTCTAGAATAATGCGGTGACGAAATCCTTCTTCATCTGGTTCACGCCTCTTAGTTACTCAGAGATAAATTGCACTGCACTACATTCAGTTATCTTAGTTTAATCTGAATTGCTCCATGTATTCATAGGACAGGCCATTCCTGAAACCTACGTTCATGATGGAGTCTGAGAAGGAAAGAATTAAGAAAAAACTCAAAACTCCCAACCTTTAGCAAGATGCATTTGTCCTCTTAACCAGGAATACCTAAACCTCTAGAAGGTTTCCTGCAGTGATGATTTAACAACTTAACACAAGTATAAATGAGGGAAATGCTATGACAAGGAAGACAGCTTTTCAAGTAGCACCTCCCTTCCAGTGTAGTCTGCTTTTGTATATTCTCCATGATATGAATAAATCTGCTCATTATGCATTACACAATATTGAGCACCACTCAGATGCATTACTCCTCTATTTATCAAAGTCAAAAACAATGTGAGAAAAAGTGATGTGACATAGGCATTATAGGCTTTATAACAGTACTGTTACTGAGGAATTGTTAATGATGGATGACTCTCTGTTGTGTTTGACCTCTAAGCAAGCTCCTGTTCTTAAGGTGCATGGCTCTTGATGGGTTTGAATGAAAGTAGGTAGACTACAGCAGTTCATACACATCAGCTCAGGATTTGGATTGGGGTTTTTTTTAAGTCTTTTCTTCTGTTGCAGTGGATGTATATTAGAAGCACACAGCCAGCTCGCCTACAATCGACCTATGGCAGCTGAGAGCACTGCATGGAAATCCATGGACCTATTCTTGCTGCCACACAAGAATCACACTCAAAGTAGCTAACACATAAGCACATAAAAATTTCTGCATTTTACTAGAAGACAGGTTTCCCAAAATATGGCACAGTCATGTGTTCAGTACGTGGTAGAAGGAGAAGAGTATGACAAGAAATTCCTATAAAATGAAGCTGGCAGAGATTTGTCAGGGCATAGCCACCACAGAACTTACCTGATTTTTTTCTTGTCTCTATTTCTTTCCACGTCACGTGTACCTGTGATTCAAAGTGAATGGATTTTTTGTTCTGTTTTAGTTTTTTTTGTACTTTCTCAAATTTTTCTTCACTCTCTTCTAAAGCAGATTCTGAACTCAGAAAATACAGGATATGTATCCGCTTGATTAGTGCATTAGAAAATCCAAAATAATTAAATAATATGGAGATTCCTTCATGCTAACACCAGCACAGAAATCACTGACTTCTGTCAACAAAAGATTGATTTTTTATTATTGTCAATATTCAAGACTACTGCTCATTTGTTGTGATTTTTGTAGGACTATATTTCCCTACCTGAGAATTCTTGAGGAAAAGGGAGAAAGCTCTGTCCAGACTGCTTTCTCCTGTTGACATAACCCTCAAATACCTATCCATCCTCTCTTGTCATGCATCATAAACAGCTCCTGGCTCAGCTTTCACAGAGCAGATATCTGGATCTCAACCATGTCTGTGCAGAAGATTAACTGTGTAAAAAACAGGGAGAAGGAAACATCACTGAGCCTGAATCATCTTGCACCACTTTGGTGTGTGTGCTGACAAGCAGTAGCTGAGAGGAAAGCTGCGATTACGGCTATGTTAAAAGGTCTCTCTGTAAATCCATCATATTAGGGGAGTACTTATGTGACATATGGGAATTAAGATAGGTGGAAAACAGGAAATACACACCAACAATAAAACTGGGGTTTAATCAAAAACATACCTGGCAAAAGAAAGGAATTATTTCAGCTTGAAGAACAGCATACAGTCCCAAGAGAGGCTGGTCAAAATGAGCTATAGTGAACTTTAAAGATCAGGTCAAGAAATTTATCTCATCATGTGAAGATAAAAACCATCTTAAAGGGTGAATCTGAGCAAATCTGAATCAAATCCTTATTTTTTTAAATAATGATTACAACCTAAATCTCTTCTACGTAATATGAAAACACACCTATGTTAGTAATAATTTCCTTTGATTCATTCAATATCATATTATACAAACTCCTTTCATAACAAGCACTTAAAAAGCTCCATAATCAAGAATGGGGTTTGAGAATTAAGTATTAGCTTTATAATGTAATGACAAGTATTTGATGAACTGATTTCACCACCGCTATTAGCTGGTAAATTCCAATAAAATTTGATTTATACAAATCATAATGGAGACATATTCACAAATGACATACTTCTACAGGCACTTTTGTGAATCCCTAACCATGGCTCCAGGAACATACATATCTCTAGCAACTTAATGACAATGTCCTTCACAAACCTATTTCTATACCTCTTGAGCCATTTCCAAATATGTTCATGGGGTGCGATACAGCACACTTCTGAGGTGACTCTGGCTTGAGATTTACCATCAGTTTATCAGAGTAGTTTTTCTCATCACATCCCTCAGCATCTTTCTGTTCCCTCTTCTAACTGCTAACCTTACCTTTCTTGAGGAGGACAGCCAGAGCTATGCAATCAAGCCATTTTTTTTGAAACTCAAGCATACAGGGAAAATGTGCCTACAAAATAAACTCCTCTGTTAATCTCTGTTAGACATAGGTGCTGATAAATTTGGGACAGGTTGGAACTGACAGACACGTTTTGCTGTAAAAAGTTCATTCTCATATCCAATATCATAATATGAACAAAAGTGCAAAAGCAGAGTGGAAGGAATAGACACATGCAACCATGTGCAATAGTTTCACTGGCAGGATACAGGTAGGTCCAAGCTTCCTGCACCTGGATTTTCATAGGAGTTCCTAGAATTAGTTCTACCCCACTCACAAATGGCTTGTAAGGGCAATAAATTACACACATTACTACTTTTCACAAAAGCTGACCTGTAATGGGTGTTGGAATAACCAAGCTGAAAATCTACTTTTCATGCTATGGCAGTGTATAAAGTAAGAACACGATTTATATTGTGGTGCAAAGTACAACAGAAGGTAGCACACCTTTGTAAGAAGACACATGGCATGAGGGAATCTTGAGCTCTGTATCAGCTTTAATATTTTCACTGGCAAACATAAGATGAAGCAGGGCCTGATCTGTCCCAGGTGAGGGCCCTGGATCTCTAGCCTGAATGGCTTCTCTCCAATGTATCTTCCAATAAATTTCAGCCAGCAAGCTGCGCAGTAAACCCATGTCACCAGACTGCTCCATCCCCATTCTGCATGTTCCCATTTCTAAACTCCTTACCTTTGTGTTTCTTGGTCTCAATTTCAAAACTGCAAAATGAAGTAAGTTCTGCCAAGGATTCACCAAGTATCATTCACAAATTATATTGATTCAGAATTAATATTCAGACATTTATGCTGTTTTGCTTTCAAGAGGCAGCTACTGTTTCCTCACCCATCCATCCATCCATCCAACCATCTGTTCATCCATCCATCCATCTATCTATTTGGATGAAGAAACAAAGCATGAATGTTGCGTTGCCTTGGCTCTCTTTGCATAGCACATGGCAATTGCATAGCACATAATGTTTCGAATAAGTTGGCTCATGCAAACAGATGTTTTCAGAAGCTCAAGTCATTCTACCCCAAGTTATAAATTACGAGAACAATACAATAACAACAGTTATGAAAGGGAAATGGTTCTGAACTGGGTACTCTTTGTACAGCAAGAGAAATAGGTTTGAAAAGATTTGAATCAGAGTAGAGGAAAATTAAAGAATAGATACTATGGATTGCAGTAGAGCAAAAGTAGCTCTGTGCTGTTCTGGATTTTGTCAACAAAGAACTTGGAAGACCAAAGCAGACATACAGGAACACTCAAGAATTTCTAAGCTCTTTGAAGTGTCATATTTGATAGTTTCCCACCAACAGAATTTGAACATTATGAAAGAGAAGATCAGTATACTGATGCAGCAACTGACTCATAAGATGACCCACACTGAAAACAACCATTGTCCTGTGGCTGGTCACAAAGGGCATGCTGATATATAAGAAGACATAAAAAACAAAGACCAAGGAAGATCTGTGAATGCTGTGGAAAAAATATGATATAAAAATCTATTTCAGCTTGGGGCACACCCCTTAGATTCTGCTAGAACATCTACAATACTTGAAGAATGTAATTGAGAACACAAGCAGCGGCAATTAATGTTTCCCAGCTAGCTGTGCCTTGTACATGAACTGTACACTTGCACTGGCACGCAAATGTATCTCCACTAAGCACTTGCTTGCTGGCAAGATAAAACAATAAGGAGCAGAAAAACAAATGGAAGACAAGACATCATTGTCAAAGTCACAGAATCCATTAGAATGTGCAACAGACTTGTAGTCACTGATAAATCATTTAAGCTGGATATTTACATAGACTATACCTTCTAACTACATCAATAAGAGGACTCAGGATTCCTGTACCTGCAACTGAGGAAATATTACCTGGGGTCAAAATGGCAAAACACTTTCAATATCTCATGCCCAAAGTAAATATTGTACAGCCAAGACAAGTATTGCAAAAGAAAAATTCTACTGACAAATGCTAGCAGCTGCCTGAGAACTGCACTCTCCTGAATCTCAGCAAAGCAGTAAAATGCTCTTTTCTACCTCTAAGGCCTGCTTTCCTTAATTTCTGCTTCCTAGTTCTGTGTACAAATTCACTTCACTCTCTGCAGAGTTGCTTCACCTTGTGGTCTGAGGGAGTCTTCACTGATGCCCTGTCGCATGCATGGCAAGATCCTTGTCTTCATGCAGGGAGCAGAGAATGAGCACTTGAAGTAGAAGGAGTTGGTGAATGGAAAAGCTTGCACACAGAGCAGCTCATTTTTAAAGTAAAATTTTCCAGTTTTCCCAGAGAGGGTAGCAATTCTCCCACTCTCAGTAAACAGAGCAGAGAAGTTAGTGAGACAAAGTCCAAGACCAATTAAAAAGATTAGTCTTGAATAGTAAAGCAGGAGTCTCAAACAAAATGGGTAATAAGATAAATACAAACGAATAGGGGTTTAATTATTTTTATCAGTGGAAAAAAAACCCCAAAACAACAATAGTGTCTCCTAATGAAATACTGATGCTTTTCCTCCCTTTCTGTGGTTTCTTGAGATTCTAGGGTATTTTTGACGGCAGACAAAGCTCCATGTTAAGGGTAAATTATATATCAAGACCGTAATCAAAACACCTACAGTAACTATATACTCTGGTTTTCTTACATAGACCTGCGTGCATAAAACAGCAGAACTGCATTCCCAAAGGACCACTGCAGAGAGCCGCTAGTTTTGTCACAGAGCAAGCTACAGACTTTGTGTTCATTCTTGCAGTGACATGAACTGCTGAGATGCAGCTGAGTCTTTAAATAATGGAATTGTTGGGGTGTAGGAGACCTTAAAGCTCACCCAGTTCCAACACTTTCCACTAGACCAGGTTGCTCCAAGCCCTGTCCAACCTGGCCTTGAGCACTGCCAGGGATGGGGCAGCCACAGCTTCTCTGGGCACCCTGTGCCAAGGCCTCACCACCCTCACAGGGAAGAACTTCTGCCTAAGATCTCATCTCAATCTCCCCTCTGTCAGGTTAAAGCCATTCCCCCTTGTCCCGTCCCTACAGGCCCTTGTCCAAAGCCCCTCTCCAGGTTTCTTGTAGCCCCTTCAGGCACTAGCAGCTGCTCTAAGGTCTCCCCTTAAGGAGCCTTCTGTTCTCCAAGCTGAACCAGCCCAGCTCTCTCAGCCTGTCTCCAGAGCAGAGCTGCTCCAGCCCTCGCAGCATCTCTATGGCCCCCTCTGGACTCTCTCCAGCAGCTCCACATCCTTCTTGTGTTGCTGCCCCAGCGCAGGGCGCAGGACTGCAGGGGGCTGCCCCAGAGTGCAGTAGAGGGTGAGAATCCCCTCCCTCAACCTGCTGCTCATGCTCTTGGGGGTGCAGCATAGCACAAGTGGTAGTTCTGGGCTCAAGCACACACTGAAGCTGAGTCATGGGGAGCTTCTCACCACCCGACACCCCCAAGTCCTTCTCCTCAGAGTTGCTCCATCCAGTCTGCCCCAGACTGTGTTTGTGCTGGGATTGCCCTGACCCAGGGGCAGGACACTGCACTTGGTCTTGTTGAACTTCATGAGGTTCTCATTGTCCCACTTCTCCAGCCTGATTCCCTCTAGTGTGGGCAAGAACTTCTTGTTGCTATCATGCAGCAGATAGGCATTCCCAGACAGAGCAGATCCATTTTGAGGACCAGCTCAATAACAAGGTACGGTGGCTGCTGGTTTTTGATCCAGCTGATGCTCTCAGTTTGCGCTTGGCATTGCTAGAATGCAGGACACATGGCAGGCAGGCTTGGACCTCTGCCATCCATCCCAGACCACATGTTATGCACAGAGGGAAATGGCTCATGCAATGCAGCCAGCCACACGAGTGCTCCCAGCTCTGCAGCAGCAGTAAATGGTCTTTCCCAACCCCCTAGTTCAAAGGAAGTGTCGACCCCCGACATTTTTGTGATTTTAATCACTTTGGTGAAATGTGGGGGTTTTTCATCTGAAACAAGCAATCAAAACAAAGCAACAAAAAAACTGGGAATTGCAGTAGTAATTGTGTCACAGCCATTGGGGAAAAAAAAACAACAAACCAAAAACCAACAAGACCAGAAAAGCAATGAGAGCAGAGTGGTTTCAGAGCCCTTTGTCTCTGTCACTGGCTTCAACCATGCTGTCACATGGCTCATCTGACACCCTGGACATGGGCTGTGTCCAATACAGGAGAGAAAATGTACAAAATAATTAATTTAAGATTGTGTCACTGAGCTTAGGACATCCTGGGATGAGATATTGTATTGCTCAAACATCACTGAGAAGACAGCAGAGTACAGTTAGCAGCTGGTAATGAAATTGCTTCTTCCAACCTGTTACCTGTGTCTCAGGGTATCTGAGTTGGCAGGCACTGCCCTTGAAACTGAATACCAAATGAAACCTTGGGGGCCTTCACACTGAAGAATGCTGTGTATGTCAAGACTGTGGCATACAAGTCTGGTTGCACAAAGAGAATTTGATTTCTCTACAGAGCTCAGTACTCATTCTCCAAACAAGGTGAAAAGATAGATAGCCTATCTGCACCTTTCAGAAAACCTACATCCAAGTGAAAATGTACAGAGAAAAAATGTGAGTGTCCTAAACACTAATTCAAGCCCCCAACCTGCAAGGGCTTCTGTTATCAATAATGAAGCTGCTTCCCCATCCAGGTTTTGCAGAGGGCAGAGAAGGCGCATAGCAGGTCCCAGCTAAGCTGTTGATGGTGACCTGTCCCACAACACAGCTCTGCTGATTGGCACATGTCTATCAGTTTGGGGCAGGCATAACACAGAACAGGAAGGGACCTCCCTGCACTGACTCAGCACTGGAAGCAGAGCCACCATGAGATAATCCATTCTTTAGGCACTCTACTGTGCCTGCCAACTCTGGCAATGGGTTTTATTATATGGATCACTATTCATTAAAATCTGGACTGGGACCAAACAGATACACATGGAAATGCCTTTTTTTCCTCATGGATTTGTTCCAAACCCAAGCTCTAGGTCCCAATATATATCTTCTTACCAGCAGGTTCCCAAAGAAGAAGAATGGCTTACAACAGTTTTATAAAACCCAGCTGTTTAGAAAATTCAGAATTCCCCCAAATCTAGGGATAACAGCCCAAATAACTTTTTTTTTCACTAGTGTAAATGCACAATAGGCAGAAATACCCAACACTATATTGCATAGCTTGCAAGTGAACTTTTAAACCCAACCCTCTGTTCAATTATACAAGTTAAACACCAGCTATTACACTACAGGGTTACCTGATGTTGAGTTATCCCAATGAAACTTACATAGAGCAGCAGATAAACATGTGCTCTTTCATACGAAAGGTCTTCTATGAAGCAAGAGTAAATGTTAACTCCTTGTCTGAATGCTGAAACTCTTTACCCAGCAGTAGCAAGCAGCAAAAAAATGCTGGCAGCAACTGGAAACCAGGAACAAAGTCTTGATTTTTTTTCATTTTTATTTTGGAGGCATAACCTACCTCTTTGTTAGTCTCATGCCAGTTTAAGATTCCTACTCCCTGCAGGACAATAAATATGTTTAAAGCAATAAATATCAAAAAAAGAGAAACAGGCGCATGTTTTATAAAGAAACTTCATGCTTAATTGAGGTTTTTCTCTGTCAATAGAAATCAAGATTGAGAGTTTTATGCACCCCACCAAATAATGATCAGATTGAAAAAAAGTCAGCAAGAAAATGATGGATTTGCAGATCTCTGGAACAGTCAGACATGAAGCTGAAAGGCTCATTAAACACATTTCTCCAGAGAAAGGTGCAAATACTTTACAACCACCAGGGTTTCAAGATAATTAAAGTGTCATTTTTGAGGAAAATCTCAATATAATGTTTAAATGAACAATGAACATACACTACAGTATGCTCCCCTGGATCCTCATGCAGGAACTGGGGAACACCAACTATTACCCAGCTGTGTCTGTTCACTTTCGTACTGTGAAAAGGTTTAATGAGCCACAAAGTGTATTTTGCTCTCTTCATGGATCATGGAAGCAAAACTCCTGGGGGTAAAATGGCTTGTGTTGTTTCTGTTGCTGTGAACTGAGCCCTCAGTGGTACATTTTCTGTGCAATGTGTGTGGATTTGGCTCCTGGAGTCCCACTGATGTTGATGGGACTTTGGTAGCTAAAGCCCCATGAAGTGCTTGAAAATGTGTCCCTTGGTGTCTGTAAAGCATCCTTGTCTTTTCAGATAAAATTGGCCTACCCAGTCTGATGGTGGTGCTCCTTCTCAGCAAGGCCTGCAGTACTTGTGCAGATTTACAAGCAAGAGTGAACAGGAATGCATGGAAGCTCGTGCTGCATCTGCCTCTCCATACATACTTTTCAAGAACCAATTACCCAGACTTTTGGGTCAATGTAGTAATAAATGATATAAGAAATGCTAGGAGATAATAAACAGTCAAGTTCATTCATACAGGCCAAATACCTGTGACTGGTCAGTACAAGAACAACTCACACTGGGTATAGCATGGGTATGGTCCAGAGGACCATACTCCAGAGGACCACGTCCCAGAGGACCACACTCCAGAGGACCACAGGAAATCTGGGCAGAGACACGATAACATTCCCATCCTTTCCTCCATATCAGGAGGGAGCCCGATAAAAGCTGTCCTTTTGCAATGAAATCAGCACAACTGAAATGACTCAGAAACGTGAATTTGAGTAATCCCATTCACGTTGGCAAAATCTTTTTATTATTTACTTTGACATTTAACCAGGAATTAAAGTCCAACTATTAGACTGCTTTCCAGTTTCTCATAATACCCTGTAATAACCAGAACCGAGGTAAATAATATTTTTAGTTTTAATTCTGTGTTACTCTGAAGGACCAACTATTTAAGATTAGAGAGACATACATGAACTATTTAATATGATCTCAGCTAAGTGAGTCCATCCTATGTTTTAAATCAATTTAAGGATCTCAAGCAATGCTAAAACATAAAAGTGACTGGAAACACATGCGCTTTCAAGAAATAAGGTATGAAGGGATAGTGAAGAGAGCAGAGAAGGAAGAAGAGACAATGATGGTAGTATTAGGGTTGTGAGGACTTTTTTAAGCTGCTCATTTATCAATGTACTATGCATAAAAATATCCATGTGGGGTACACAGAGTATGGAAATGTATGCTTGATGTGCTGGTGAAACAGCTCAGTACACCACTGCTACAGTTATAAGGAGCTGTGCTTGTACTCGTTGGAGTAATACAATTGGATATTTAAACTAGCAAGGACTGTTGTTTGAAGAGAGTAGGCAAAGTCTTTTTAAAGGCTAATGAGGATACCTGAAAGGAAATGTCTTGGGCTGATCACAAGGCAGGGAGCAGAGGAAGGGGATCACAGTTGCCAGTGACATTGGAGGAAAAGAGGCAGAGAACAACAGAGTAGAGGAGAGAGGTAGAGAGAAAGGAAAACTCATTAGGGTTTCAGTTCAGCTGCACAAACTACACACGAGATATCAAGGGGGTTTCTAACACCCCTCTCCTTCCCTCTACCCACATAACACAAGCCACAGAAAAGCAGTCAGGAGCTGAAACCATGATTTTCCCTTGAGTCAGCCTCAGAGGGTGTGTCATCCAGGCTGAGCTTAATGTTCAGAGTGAAGGAAAATCCATTTCTTTCCTACACAGAAAGTCATGCTTTGAACTCAGGAGACATTTGGCTAAGTTCAGCTCTCAGCAAGTGAATCTTGATGCACTTCCTCTACTGCATTAAATAGCCCACCTTGTCAGGATACAGCCCATTAACAGCACATTAACATTATTTCAGGCAGATACTATAGAATGCCACTCAATTTTGGGAAGGCAAAAGGGTCTTCAAAGAGGTATATGACTATATTCTGCAAGTATTAATGGCCTTTTCTAAGAGAAAATCTAATGCAGTGCAAATAAAAAACAAACCTGAATGTACTAAAGCTGAAAACTCCTTTTAGTTAGAAGTAATTTGTTGCAGATAATTTTATAGCCAAAGACATAATTTAATCTGCAAATTACATTTGATTCTAGACTTCTCAATCACAAAGTATTTTAGTGTGTAAGTTTATCACCATGTTAAATACAGTTCCATCTCAGATGTACAAATAAGCTGTCCTGTTTGTATAACATTAAACAGCTGCCATTGTAGTGCTTGCCATTTTGTGTCTATACAAACTCTGATTTCTGTGGAGTAGCTATAGTCATTTAATTCAGCTGAGGATCCATCCATTATACCATTTCAGTAAAAGCAAAGATTATTATGGATGGGGCTTGGAGCAACCTGGCCTGGTGGAAGGTGTCGCTGCCTGTGGCAAGGTATTGGAACTGGTTGAGCTTCAAGGTCCCTTCCAACCCAAACTACTCTGTGATACTATGGTTCTACGATTAATTCTGCTTAATGCAAATTATTCTATACATGGCAGTGTTGGAAATGTGTTTTCTGTTTTAAATGAAAAAAAAGAAAGAGAAGAAAAAACATTTTAAAAATGTGATTTTTAAAGAAATCATTGTTTGTTCACTTGGACTGGTTAATTGTATTTTAATTTGGTAATTAAAAGCAGATACCCAGTATCTTAACTTCTCTATAAGCGTAGCAAATATAGTGGAACTGGAGATATAATTCAAAGCTTCAAATACAGTTCACAGGGAGTTTTTCAATTATTTCTCTGCTAGATGTTTAATTCATATGATGCAAATTAATATTTATCCTTCAAAGACAGGATTCTTTTATCTGGCAGTGGCTATAGTCATTCTTTATGCGGTTACTGGATGAGATCTGTCACTGTCTGACTTTTGTTACAAACTTGAAGCTTGGAGCAGCAGAGCTAAGGGCTTGTTACGGGTCAGAAACCTTTGGAGTGCACTTGAGACAAATGGTTAGAGTACCTGGGGTCAGCTGCAGAGTTGCAGAAAACCCAATGCAGTATTTACTTTTTGCTACGGTGTCAGCAAAAAAATATACTATACTGAGGAATTTCAAGAGAGCTTTGCTTTGCATTTGCTTACATCCGAACTGAAAGCTGTACTTGGGACTAAATCCAAGCAGAATGACTTGTACAAAGCCTTGATAAATGAAACTCTCTAGTGTGGCTTTTCTGACATCAGTTTGGAATATATCCCTCTGTGTAATTTACCCCATCCTCCAACCCCCAGGAAAACATATCATAACCAAATCTGTAAGGTTTTGGTTTATTTGTTTTAGGGAAAATTTAATTAAGGCTTGCTTTTGAAAAATACCTAGCAAACTCAATTATTTTTCAAAGAACCAGGCACTGGGAACATGATAGGGCAGAAAGAGCTGGCTCAGTGGCAGGCAAGTTGGTGGCACCTGAGTGGGTGAAAACCCCTTTGCACCAGTGAGAAAAGCTGCTCTACCAGGATATTCAAGGATAATTCAAGGATAGATCACCTGTGAAAACAGCAGCGTAAATTTTCTTCCCCTCTAATGAAGAATGTGAACAGAGATCACATTTAGTGAGGAGGAACAGGTAGATAGCACATCTTCATGCCCATCCTAGGACAGCATGCCCTGATCTTCTCAAAACCTTTTCTTCATATGCCCCAAACTAGCTCCAAATAAAGACTGCAGCAACAAGCAGCATGGGGTGACATTTGCTTTGTAAATAGATCATTTATGTGTGGTTGTACCCATCTACCAGTGTGGACAAAACAGAGTTTCATCAAGTTGGCACTTCCTGGTTTTTTCCTGTACTTCTTCCAAAACTTTACAAGCTCTTGCAAAGTGACTAAAGCACTTGGAAATTTTGTGAGACTCTTCTGGAAGAGGTGTAAGAAAACAATTATTCTTGGGCTGGCATATTAGTCCTGCAGTTTTTTTCTCCCCCTCCAAAGTGAAAGAATTAGTTTTGTATCCCAAAAACCTATCTATTTCCTGTTACAGTCCAGCCTGAGAACACTGTAGATGGGACACCTTTTGTCATTAGAGATGCTTCAGAAATCTCACGCTCAGTGTTTTCAGCCAAAAATTACAAAAGATTGGTCCTCTCAGCTTAGATAATGTGCTGTCTGTTCTGTGGTCTTTGATGAAGTTAGAGAGACAAGAAAAGTCAGCTTTTAGAAACTCAGTCTATATTTAAGACAGATGCTTTTTTGCCTTCCTTTTTAATGAGTTGTTACATCTCCCTAGTCAGTTGCTGCTCTGTCTCCTGGTTTGGGATATATTCATGCTTTCTCACCACTCTTCAGGGTGCACAACGCAGTGCAGATTGCCATTTACAGATCAGAAAACATGGTTCTGGCAGGTTATTGAATCAAAAGGCATGAGCTGTTTGAACATATTTTCTTCTCATACATAAAAAGAGATGGCAAACCACACACCTCCAATTAAAATATGACTGTCCTATGGGAGAGGAGAACACTGTATTTGTTGGGAATTTTTAACATGATTTTCATAAATCTTGTCCCTTTGTTTCTTGATCAGCATTTTAAAAATTACTTCATGTTATTGAATAAATTATGAATTTTTCCATTGACAATTGTTCATCCATCTCAGGATGGCTGTAAAAGTTAATTCTGATCTTTAAAATCTACCAATCTCTGTTCTCTGTTCAGTCCAGTTTTGTCAGAAAGACCGTAAATTTCAAAAAGTTTGGCACATGTTTGTGTCTTTAATGAAATCCATAAACAGGCATGCTCTATGTTTGACTCAACCTTCCACATCGACTGTCAAAAATGCCTGTCTAGATATGGATGTCAAGGTTCTTCCAAGGCTCTGACTTTACATATCTGAGTGTTAACACTAGAAGAGAGCCCCACTGAGCCAGAACAACTTCTCATTAGAAGATTATTTCTCAATCCCTTTTAAAAAATCAAAAATTTATCTAAAAGAGAAGATTTCTAGAATTCCACAGTCACCAATGAAGAGATTCTGACTGAATGTCTTAGCAGCCTTCCAGTATCTGAATGGGGCCTACAGGGATGTTAGAGAGAGATTCTTCATAAGCAACTGTAGTGATAGGACAAGGTGGAATAGGCTTAAACTTAAACAGAGGAAATTCAGATTAGAATTTAGGAAGAAGTTCTTTACTGTGAGGGTGGTGAGGCCCTGATACAGGTTGCCCAAGGAAGTTGTGAATGCTCTGTCCCTGGCAGTGTTCAAGGCTGGGTTGGACAGAGACTTGGGTGGCATGGTCCAGTCTGAGGTGTCCCTGCCCATGGCAGGGAGGTTGGAAATAAAATAGATGATCTTAAGGTCCTTTCCAACCCAAATCAGTCTGTGATCCTAGGATTCTAGAAATGCCTTAGACAAAGCCTATAATAACAAAAAAAAAATGAAAAATCAGGAAAGAAAGAGGAAGTTTTGCTGATTTGAAGACATCTCTTCAGATTTTGCAGTGACTTTGATTCCAGTGTATAGTTGTCATTAAGCTACTTCTTGTAATTTTGCCATGCAACACAATTGGTATCATCTCAGGAAAACTAAAGCTCTGGAAACAATGTGAGGATCTAAGAATAGCTACTCTGAATTTAATATTGGTCTTTGAGGAAAAAATACCCCTTAGACTGAAGGCAGACATTCTGGATCCTGCTCTGGAAGAAGATACCCATCCCAAGATGTCTCACAAACTCAGCACTGACATCTCTTTATTGAATTTGCTGGCATCCAGTCTGACAAACCATAACATTAGCAATTCCAGATGTGATGAACCATTTCATTGCTAACCTGTGATGAACAGGTGATGCTGACACATGTAAAGATGGACAAGTAACTTTCTGCCTACACAGCTATATTCTCAGTAGCTGCTGTTTTCCACCCATATCTTTTCTTCTGTGTTCAAACGTCATGTAAATGAGGCCCTTAGTGACATGGTTTATTGGTGGACTTGGCAGTGCTGGAGTAACGGTTGGGTTTGATGATCTTAAAGGTCTTTTCCAACTGAGTTAATTCTGTGATTCTATGACTCTATGAAGGTGAATACCCCGACCATGTTCCTTTCCTTTCCCTCCCACAGACCTTTTGAAATAATTTTAGAATGGAGAAAGGAAACTTCTGATCTTTCTTTTTTTCAGTCTAGACAGCAACATTTCCCATATGTATTTAAACAACAAAAACCTGAGTTTTTGTTGTGTAAGGGTCTGAGTTGTGTAGGGACCTGAGTTGGCCCCTAAAATGAGTATTTGTTTTAACAAAAAATGAACACAAAAGAATTTTGAAAACATGGGTGTTTTTTTAATTCATATAAAGAGCTAAAATAGTCAAAACTGGAAGTACATATATACACTGAAAAAGTCAACAGGTGGATATAAATGTGCTTTCTCACTAGCAACACTGATTTTGTGCTGTAATAAAATGCTAAAACTTCTCCTAAAACTTCACAAAAGAACACTTTCTATTAGCCTCCTTGAATCTTTTTCAATGAATACTAATTGTTAAGAAGAAATTACTTTTTCTTGAGGAATGCATGGAGGAGAATTAGTGACAGAAGTCGCTAGAGAGAGTGACTGAGAAATAGTCTCAGAAGACTCCTCTAGCTGTCTCAGTGGAAAGGTTAGGGGCTCTGACAGGGGTGTTTTTGTTGTTTTCTAATTAACAAAAGCTCCCATGCCTAACCTGACATTTTCAGTAACTGAGGTATGAAAACACCTAACAGAAAAGACCTTGACATCTGCAAACTGCTCATCCCTTTTATTTTCACATGTAATTTCTCCTGAGCCCTGAAAATAGTTGCACAGATTGAGATCAAAATTGGGCATGGTGCAACTATAGAAGTCTCCAGTGCTCAGGCATTAGCTATGTCTCTACTTCTTTGTTCTAACAAACACATTGTTATTTAGCTCAAAAGAGTTAGGCATGCAGCTTTCCAACACATTGTGTGTGGTTGTATGTACACAACTCCCATTTGTTTTAAACATGAGGGAGAAAAAGAATGTGGGGGAGTGCAACGTGACCCATTAAGAAGCCTAGTTAAGGATACTGGAGAAGAGATGAAGAAGGGATTTGTTTATTATAGGGGTTTTTTGTTGTTTTATTTTTGCAATTTTTTGCAAATCCATGAAGGAAGGAAGATGTAGCATGGCTGAATCCCATTGGAATCACTGTCTAATGCCTGCAAGGACTCCTTGATGAAGGCAGATCAAATGCCTGCATTGATACAGGTGTGTCAGTCAGGAAATACAGATACTTGCGTGTTAATACATGTATGACAGCAGAGGCTTCGCTACCCTTCTGGTCCAAGAAAAAAGTTCAGCAGACTACATGTGTCATTCTGCACAGTCAATCAAACTTTAAGAAAAACTTAATCTGAAACCCAAAACTTTGTGGGTTTGTTCAGTGTGTACAACTCTGGAAATCCTATGCACTGAGACAGGTCATTATCATTTCCCACGTTCCTTCCAGGGAGAAATGGTTACACTACTCAGCACAATCTAGCTGGTGGACCTAAGACTACCTAGCCAATAAAATCTCTCTCACACTTGCCTGTAATTCAGTCCTGCAGTGAATAATTTCACAGTGTACTTCCAGCCTTAGCCTGAGATATTGTCAGCACTGGGAGCCCTATTTCTGTGCAGACAATCAACTGCAACTTCACATTACTTCCACTCATCCCCTCTGCAGTCTGATCTGGCCACAATTTTCATGGTCTCCTCTGTACAGCATCTTAGAAAGCCCCAGTCACCTAATACAGCCAGGAGCAGATCCTTTCCACTTTTTGGATGGCATAAATATAAACCATAGAGTAGTCATCTATCTGGAGCTGAAGGGCCTGGATTCGGTGTTCAACAGGAGATGGTCATGCTGAGAACCTGTTCCAGTAATTGAGCTGTCCAGGGTGAGAGCATCCCCAGCCCTCACTTCCGAAACAAGGCTGCTGCACTAGTGAGGAGCTCAGCATGACTGGGGCAGGGAAGGATACAAACTATCCTGTCAGTCACCATTGCTGGTGGAGGAGGCTGCTTTTTGAGCCTCCATCCTTAGAGAAAGTCTATCCAGTAGGATGATGCTAATATGCACAGTCCCTGGGGTAGGGGTCAGGATGTAAACCTCCTGATTTCACACTTATGTTGGATGACAGAGTCCTTAGCCCTGCATCCAAATACTTTTTTGTAGCTAGCTCTTGGTATTCCAGGGAGCATAAGCCCTGGTTTTCGGGTCACATTGAAAAATGTTCGCCTCTCATTTTCCTTTTTGCACTATTCAGTAAGGAATACTTGCACTATGCAGGAGAAAGAAAAGCTTTGTTGGATTCAGTCAGTCATTTCTTGGCTTTTCTGTCCCATGAAGTTAAATTGTCTTGAGCAATGCCTCCTGTGAATGATTATTTTCAGCCTGTCCTACCAGTTAGGAAGATTTTTTCTTAATACACATCCCAAAACTTCCATTTCTTAATTCCATCCCATTATATCCCCTTACATAAGCAACTTTTTGTTCACTAACTGCAACTCAAATCCATGTGCCCAGTTACCAGTTTCATACAGAATAGTACATATTCAATTAGCTTCTCTATTTCTTCTGGAAAACCTTTTTTATCCACGTCTTGCATCTGATAGTATTACTAGGATAAAGGAATACAAAAATGGCCTAAAGCTATTAGATCTCAGTTCTGACAAAACAAAGGTCCTTCAGCAGTAACTGCAAACAGAATCAAGCTGAAAATAAGAATTTCAGGAGCCTGTAATCACATTTAGAAACCCTTCTAATTTACTTGGAAATTATTTGCAACCCTGTTTAATTCCGTTACTGATTTATTCAAGGGAGCAGAAATTTCTGAGGGTTGCAGCATTATTATCCTGTCAAATTTCTGGCATAAGTTCTCCTAACTGAGCAGAAAAATAGGGGGTTTCTTGCTATAGCTGCTATGAATTCTGCCAAAGAGAATATTTTTCCCTACATAAATCATACCTCAAATAGGAAGTTTTCATCAGCTGACCTGTTCACACAGTTTTCAAAAGTGGCCTAAGCTAGATCCCTTAAGCACCTTTTGTATGTGTCTCAGCTTCCCACTCACCTGTGATCCAGCTGTGATGAAAGACATTGATAAAACTTCTTAGAATGACAACTGTAATTTGAAAGTCTGGTGTATGTGAACATAAAATATCAATGGAATGAATTTACAAACCAAATGCTAAACCTGAATGGCTACAATCTGTACATGCATTGTCAAAGGGGTGATTCCTAGTATTTTACAACCCTAATTTCTAAAGCTGAACCCTTTAACCCAGCACTGCCCTTTTAGAATTTAGTGGTTTAGAAAACACCTGATAAACATATAGTAAGAAATTTCAGAAAAATTGTCATAGACTTTCACCTTCAATAAATGGTATAAAAAACTCACTATTTGTCTGATAGCATATGGAACCATAGACACAGATTCTTCCTTTCTTTAGTGGATTTGATCACTATAGATGTTTTCATTAACATCAATTAAGATTATTCTTCATTTTCTTGGAAACAGTTAACCTGAATCTGAGGAACCAGTGAGCTTCTTTTCAGAGTTGCTTTCAGAAAGAATGAAAACACTTCAAACTTCTGGCAGCTCTACTTTGTTTCATTCAAAGGTTTAATACAACACAGTTTCACACTGATTTATTTTTTTTTCCTCCCTGGACAGGCCAAATTTAGGATGATGTCACCTGGAGTACATCGTCAGTGCCCTTAAGACATGGTGTCCTAAAATGTGTAAATATTTTCAACTGTGTCAGACAAAAAACTATTAGAACAAGTGGAAAACACCCAGTGCAATAAACAGCAGTAAGGTGTTTTCAGCCTAAAACCTGGTGAAGAAAAAAAGACCTAATACCATGCCCTTATGATTTAATAGTGTGAGAGAGCTCAAAATACTTCATCTTCAAAACATCACCTGACTCCCTCTAGCTTTCTTTACTTTTGAAAGCCCTTTATAATCTGTCGACTTCTTGTTCAGCCAAGTTAACAGAACATTTAAGGAAGTTTAGAAAAACTGATGTCGGTGGCCCTCTTCTCCTGTGGCTGGTTGCACGAGGATGATCAGGGGACTGGAGCACCTCCCATATGAAGACAGGCTGAGAAAGTTGGGGCTGTTCAGCTTGGAGAAGAGAAGGCTGCGTGGAGACCTCTTAGCAGCCTTCCCAGTATCTGAAGGGGGCCTACAGGGATGCTGGGGAGGGACTCTTCATTAGGAACTGTAGTGATAGGACAAGGGGTAATGGGTAGAAACTTAAACAGCAGAGGTTTAGACTGGATATAAGGAAAAAATTCTTTCCTGTTAGGGTGGTGAGGTACTGGAATGGGTTGCCCAGGGAGGTAGTGAATGCTCCATCCCTGGCAGTGTTCAAGACCAGGTTGGATGAAGCCTTGGGTGATATGGTTTAGGGTGAGGTGTCCCTGCCCATGGCAGGGGGGTTGGAACTATATGATCTTGAGGTCCTTTCCAATCCTAACTATTCTATGATTCTATGACTCAAGCAAGGGTGACCCTGGATAATGGATAGACCTTGCTTTGACATACGAATCAGAGAAATAGCAGTTGAACACCCTCAAAGAAACACACCTATGTACTCCTCTCTCCCTCCTAGCTTTACTCTCATCTGTAAATCAAGCAAGAAATAAACCAGATCCCCTCTGCCTTTCACTATTGGTACTGTAGATAATCCCACACTGGTAACAATCCATATGGGTAATAATCAGTCAAAGCCTGTGGATTAACAGCAGTAAGAAACTGCCCCACTACAAGAGACTTTCCCTTGTACCCCGGCTCATGATCAGAAAATTGTCAGGATAGGCACCTTCTCAGGCTAATTGCTGACAAATGCAAGATAAACAGCTCGTTATCACCACCACCTCCCCTCCCTTTGAAGAAAAGGGATGCAATTAAAACCTTAAGTATTACACAGAATGTGACATACATTTATTGTTCTAGTTTCATATAAATGGGGATTTATCTCACTTCAAACAAGCAGATGCTGTTGTGAAAGACTCACATCTGGGGAAGAGATAGGTCTGGGAAGTTTCTAGGAAGTTATAAGAAGGGTACAGAAAAAGAAATGCCTCATTTTATTTGCAAACTGGCAGGTACTTTGGCAGAACCTGGCTGCAATAAGAGGAATCTTCTCAGTAAAGTACTGGAATATTATCCCCGCAATCTAAGAGAAAATCAGATGCTCGTACCTGTCGAACCTACACCACCTGGCCCTATAAGCTCACATCAAACACATAGATTCTAAGAGGAGATCATCAGATGAAAACAGCTTGATTAAATCCTCTGATGAAATGTGGCTGGCAGCTCCCTGATTTGCTAGTTCTATTGTGACATTGCTTGTAGCATTAGCAGTCGAGCTGAGCTAATGAGGTCTCAGCAATTTGCTAATCACCCCGCATAGCTCCTGGGATGTGTAGTAACTCCTCTAACACCAAGACATCAGACAGATGAATAAGAATTCACATAATTAAAAACAGTGAAAAGTAGACTTTACCAGTTAACTATCTTAACATTTAAAACAAGCAGTCTGTTCTTACATGTCTGAGCAAGTCCAGCAGAAATCATACACTTATTTCACACAGAAGGACTCATTATTTCATGTTTTCTTAAATACAACATTAAGAAATATGGTATCCCCGGTTTTCTTCCAATTTCATAATTTCCAGTTTGCATCAACAGTGAGAAATGTCATTAAAATTATTGAACAGGTCTGTGATAAAGGAAATAGCATAATTTTAAAACCATTTACAAACTTCAGATTCAGCCTACTGCCTTTCTTCTTCCACTCCTGTTACAGAAGAACCCTGGGCAAGCAGAGGGAATAGGGCTTATCTGTTCTAAGTCTGGTAATTTGACACTAGCAACTTCTATAGCAATTTATTAAAATAGTGTAATCAATATATGACAGAATGTACTTTCTAACTATGTAGCTGGTCTGCTTATACTGTACCAAAACTTGCTTATACCTGTATTGCACACGTATCTAGCCCATCATTGATATAAAACTTGATTTTGCAAACTGAATCATAGAATCACAGCCTGGTTTGTGTTAGAAGGGACCTTGAAGCTCCTCCAGTTCCAATGCCCTGTCATGGGCAGGGACAACTGCTCCAAGCCCCATCCAACCTGGCTATGAATACTTCCAGGGATGGTGCAGCCCCAGCTTCTCTGAGCAACCTGTGCCAGGGCCTCAGCACCCTCACAGGGAAGAGCTTCCTAATATCTCACCTGAATCTACTCTTCTTAGCAAGTTATGGAAGACTTTTAAAGCAAAATGTTACAATTAAAATCCTTGTGACTGCACAACTTTTGTTCCACAGTATAAAGTTCTTCAGTAGATTTTACTGAGGAAGAGCTAAAGAATTAAGTCTGCATTTGTTAGACTTTTGCAAGAACACATTTAATACTAGATGCATGGAATGGATCTAAGAAATAAGAAATCAACATGAGAGGACTGCATATTTTGAAGTTATACCCATATACAGAAATCTGCAGGTGTGAATTTGTATCTTAAAGTAGCTTTACTACCGGATAAGAAATAGGCCAAGTGAATACAAAACCATGGCCACTGCATAACTGGGCAAGGTGGTGAGAACTGGACAGTGTTAACACATAGCTAATAAAACTCAGTTAAAAGAAATACGTTAAGTTCCAGAGCAGGGACTCCTCAAATCAACTGAAAACATCCCCAAAGATGATCATGAGCAAATAGAAGATATTCCAAACAAATGTTGTAGGGTAAAGTACTGAAACTGTCCCATACCCTGTGAATGAAACCAAAATATGGAGCTAAGATCTCATGCATGGGTACCTGTCTCAGGTAGCTCGTAGGCAAAAGTCAGCTCATGTATTTTCATTGAGAAACACAAAAAATACAGTAGGAAATCATGGTCTGTAGGAGGGATCTTTCTGCCTATTGCAGTCAGAAGACTCATGATGAATGATTTAGTCCTGGTTAACTCCTTCTTTCAGTAATATTGCAGAGGGGAGCACATAACAGATGGGAAAAGAAAGAAAAAATGTTAGAGAAATTGTTATATCTAAAAATGTACATCTTCAGTAGGACAGAATAAACCTTCATAATAACTCTCTTTCTTGTAGCTATCCATAATTCCTGCACCAAGTTCAGTAAGTGGTGGCTGGACAAAAGCACCATTGGTAAAAAAGTGTCAAGTTTACTTTAAATACTCAAAGTGAAGGCAAATCCACCATCATTTGGGAAGTTATTTCAGCAGGCATGAATGGATTCAACATTTTTCTGTCTTTTGGCATCCCGAGATATTCTCAGGCCCTGTTTTAGGGGTTCTCTAATTATGCTTCAGAAGTTTATATAGCAAAACTTCTATAGTTGCATAGAGAATTTACTTTTCAGGAAATTACATAAAGCTTCTCACCTTAGAGCACAAGCCAATCACTCGAGTTGACCGGAAATTACCTAGATTCATAATTAGACTTCTAATTAATTTTTCTTTCTTTCACCAACAGTGAGGATATCTGTGGAGGACTCATGGGAACTGATATTTCTCTCATGTCCTGGGCTCCTTTGTTCCTTTCCTACAAAGACAAATTTTCCTTCCCATTATAAAGCAGAGTAGATTCAGGGACTTAAATGACATGAGGCACAGTAGTTTGAAATGCCCAGCTCATGAAAGCAACACACATCTGGACCAAAACTCCTCTAAATCACCTTGGCTACATGGGTAGATGTGGCTTGAACTAACAGTGAAATGCCTTGACTTTTCCAATTTTAAATGTGCTTAAAACTTTTATGTCTTGAGAACCTTTCCCTTCTAATGACACCTTTGGACCTGAGGAACCTATTCATTTCAGCAGGTTTTGATTCTGCAAGAATCTCTCAAATCAAAGATTTTTCATGATTGTTTGCAACAGGGAATTTTGCATCTACTCACAAATAATCTAGTTGTGCCAGTACTAGAAAGGAGCTACTACATTGAAAGAACAATGGATTTGCTTCATACAGAAATATCTACCTTCCTGCAAACACAGCCAGCCACAGCAATGGCCCATCCTCAGCCAGCAGACCACTGCCTATTCGGCAGCAGGTCTCTTTTTCTGCAGGCTGAGCTCCAGGTAAAACAGTGTCTGCAGTGATAAGTACTTTCACCTACAAAGCAAGCTTCCTTTATCATCACCCTTGATCAAGGCTTTATAAATGGAAATCTTTTGTTCAAACATATCCTCACCTCCTTGTACTCAGGGCAAGAATTGGACATTTGCTGCTGTCTCTTGCCTGAGCTCTAAAGTGAAATGCTATCATGGCAAACAATTGTATTTTAGAGCTACATGATTTAATTAATACTGCAAACTCCTTGGATAATGCTGTTTCCAATTTAAGGAAAGAAATTCTTCCAGCTTTCATTTTTTTTTTTAACAAAGACAATAGCCACTTTAGCATCTCCTGCTGTCAGTGTGTAGTTCCAGCCTGTCCCAAACTAACCTGCTTCTTCCTGTACCCTGCTCTTTAAAAACTATGCACAAATGTCCCTCTGTACATATATATATATATATTTTAATCTAAAAAAAATCAAAAGGTTATTTGCCTCTTTAGGGGCAAAGGCTTTGGAAACAAAATAAACTGAAGCAAGTTGTAGAACGTTATTAAAAAAAAAAAGAAAACACAAACAATCAAGCCATGCTGCAAGGCTTGCTGCAGATGGCTGGGAGCAGCACTTCATTTTTCATTATGGGGGGGTGGCTGATGACTTTATTTTTCTTGGCCCTGAGAAAGGCCAAGCATTCCTTAAGCCATGTAAATATCCAGCTAGGTCTCACTTAGTGCAAGATGAGCATATACATTACTGGCTTTTCATCAGACACATGCTAGCTGCTTTAAGATGAAGATTTAAAGGGGGGGGGGGGAGAAGAAGGGATAACAAAGTTAATGGGAATGTCTCCAATCCCTATCCTTCCCAAAGCAGTTCCTGTAAAATGCTTTTAGCAACGTATTTGTGGTACCTTCAGAGCAAATTGTTAGCTATGGTTTATGAACACAAAAACAGCTGGCTCTTCTAATACCTTGTCACCAACTGTGGCCAGTACAGTGGGCTTCAAAGATAGATGCAGCTGACTCAGGCCACCCATGGAGAAAGTTTATGCGTAACTCCTACTGTTTAAGCTTGGAGCAATGTCTGATACACTGGGAATTGTCCCTTGGAGGCCACAAGTCTATTCACCTTACCCATGGCAGTTGTCTCATCATGGGCACAGAAACTACAAGCAGATCAAGTGAGCAGGATATGACCTTAAATCATTATTTCAGAAAACAGTTGCAAATAAGGCATTGAAAACACATGCTGCACTTACAAACCAGAGAGCTGTCATTGTTAAATGATATCACAGCTGGGGAAGAGGAATTCTTCTCTGGTGGGCAGAAATGTCCCTCCTGACTAATTTCATGGATACATGCCTCCTCCTTGTTGTTCACTGTCTGAAACGACTTGAGCTGAATTCCAGTTTGTGGTACAAGCTTCAAATTTCTGTTCCGTGCAGAGAACTTATAAAACAAATGAAGAAAAAACTTACCAACACCAAACTCATCCCTAATGCTTTCTATATGATTTTTTTTAATTAGATTGAGCACATTTTTTCTGGCAATTTCAAATTAACATTAATTTTTCTTGAAGAGTCTGGATTTCCTAGGCATCTCCACAAATCTCTGAACTGTAAAAATCAAATCTGAGTGGCAACTATTTCTGCTTGGGATCTTATCTGACTATGAGGACAGGAGTCAGAAGGCATTATCAGAGCCTTCAGGGCTGAACATCTACAACAAAATTTTGCAAAGGGAAACTTCAATGATCTTCTCAGCTTCTTTCAGGATACAGTACAAAATTTAATTTCTCTTACATTTTTTCTAAGCATTAGATATTTTAGCCTAAAAAAGCAGTTATTTGTTTTGCCTAGATTAACTTTTTAAAGTTTTGGCTTTCTGTTCAGGAAAGCATAAGATAAAAACAGCTTATAGGGCAAATGACAGCACAGGAGATCTTAACTAGGCCTGGGGAAAAAACAGTTCTAATCTATCAATGAAAAAAAAAAGTTAAATCAGGGAGAAAATATGCTTAGGTGGAAAAAAGAGATCTTTTGGGGTTTTGGCTTCTTTTAAAGAAGACTCTGAAAACATTGTGTTTTGAGACAAGTCACCTCTTTCATTTAACCCAGAAGTTCTTTTCAGTTTCTGAACTTAATAAAAAAAAAAGATCCAAATTTGTTTTATAAAAGCACATATAGCTTTGACAGTTCAAAAAGAAATCTTTTAATGTATTTCAAAATTCTTCCCTTCTTTCAGCTAAAAGCATTTACTGGATTTACCCACAAATCCATCTCCTGAAAAACAATTTTCAGCACATGTATGATTACATTATTTTTTCCCATGAGTAGAAGGACTATAAATTTCCTGATGCTTCCCTAGCCTAAGACTAAATCCAGTGATCACATTATTTGATCTACAGATTTTTTATGCCATTGCAGGAGGAGTACAAAGAGCTGAAACACAGCAAGCTTTTCCCCTTTTTATTTTTATTCTATCTACCTACCAGCTATTGCCTGTGCATGGTTTGTGGGTGACAAACAACATGGCCACTTGCCAACAGTCAGGAGGACAAACCCACTCCCACTTCCCTGGCAGGGCAGGGATGCAGCTATAGGTCTGTGGAACCAAAGACAATTTGCCATTTTGCTTCGGGGATAGGCAGCAGGTCTAAGCCATTTCTGTTATTACTGTCGGTGTAGCCACCGTGTCTAATATTTGGCAAAAGGAAAAGCCATAGTCCTCACTTCAGAAATCACATATAGTCGTTGTCTCTGTAATCACTGTATGAGTCCATGAGTAACTCTATTGCCATAAGTAACTGCAGTGAATTCCCAATACCATGACCTGGCTTTCACCATCATAGATTTTACAGTAAGGATCTCCATCTAGACAGAGAAGTCCCAACTCTCAGGTGGTGTAAAATGGTGTTTTCCTTTAGGTAAGAAGAAATATAAAAAATTCCACAGCACAACAGAGAGGGAAGGAAAATATTTATTCTGCTCCAGAATCTAAAGGATCACAAATATATTGGACCTTTCACTGAGGGTTTTGGAATCTTGCATCAGAAGTTTCTTTGCTAATCATTATATTTGCTCTGGATTGAGCCTCCTGGAAAATTTATTTCAATTAAGACAAGCCACAGTCCAAGAGCTTCTGTTATTAACATCTTTGTCCTTTTCCTGCAGTAACTCCACTCATGTGTGCAAGGAACCACACTGATTGAGTTGTAAAGAAGATAAATGGGAAGATGACAGGAGGATAATCTTGCTTAAGGGAAAGAGAAAAGGACGCAGGTCATAACCAGGAACAGGAAGCAAAGGGGGAGGACTCATGACTGAAATGGCAATACCAACAGCAGGAGCCGTTTAACAGTGCTGACAATATCACATCAATAGTAATAAAATAAATATTAGTGCTGCATCACCATTTCCCTTTCCCCACTATATAAGTCTTCTTCTGTCTTAATATTTGAAAGCTGAACTGTTTTGTTAGCAATTAGTAGAATGCTGAGAACTTAAACAAACCTGTTTGGCGAGAAAGCTCACTTGATAAAAATGGGAAACAAAGCAACTTCCCAAGCCCAGAGAGAAAGAGAATAATTAAAGTCACCTGAGAAGACTCAAAGAAAAAAAAAAAAAAAGAGGAAAAATTAAAAGGAAGACTTAATTAAGCACTAGCTTCTTCTTTTCCTAGCATGTTTCTGTTTCTTGACTTGGCACAACTGGAAAATTGAAAGCTTACTGCCAAAATATCAAATGTACTTCATGTGGGCTTAGTGCTCATAAGGTTGTGTGTGTGTGTGTTTTTCTCTCACTTTGTCTAATTGCACACTAAGATAAAGTAATGGGCCCAGCAAGATAAGTACTGGCAGCTGTCTGGATTTTCAGTCTCACAGGCAGGGTCTCTTACAAAGAATGATGAGGGGCTTTTGGCAGATAAGCTGGAGCTCTTAGCTGACAGCAAGAAACAACTTTTGAAACTAGCTCTGTCTAGAGAACATCACTGTCATCCTCAGGTCCAGTTACCATTCTGCAGTGATTGCCCTGAGAGCATGCTTCTGCTGAAGGATGTGCAACAGAGTTAAGAATTATTTTGTCTCATGAACCAGTAGGCTTCTCTTTGTAAACTACAGACAATGAGCTTTCTGTATAATCAGTCCTATGATGGGACTGTGAAAGGGTATGAAGCATAGCACAGAAATAGACCTCAGGATATATGAGACAATTCACCCTTGAAAATACTGAACTTATTCATTTAAACATTAAATAGAAATTATATATTTAAATCAGTACTGGATACCAGCTTTGAAAGAAACTGAAGAACTATGCATGGCAAAGCTGCCAGACTTCTAGTCATTGAGACTCGGGACAGTATTTTGTTGCCCAATTAGTATGTATTTCCCCAGTGAGATCTTTCTCAGACTGAATTTCATTTGGCTTATGACTTTCTTGTGACTTCACTTCGTTTTTCACTAATGTCTCTCTAGATATGACAGGGAATATTTTACACCATTACAGTTAAAAGGAAAAAGTCCTCATATATATATATTTAGACTTGCAAAGATTGTCATATATCATTGTGACACTATGACATAAACAGAAATACAATTTCCAGCTAGTAAAAACTAACATAGCCCTTATCATAATCAACACAGGTCTTAACATGATGGAGCACTTCAGGGATTTGCAAACCCACCCTTGGCCCTGTGCAAATAGTCCTGTGTGTCTGTCAGGCAGATTTTCCCATTGAAGAGTTAGGGCATCGTCCTTATAGATAGATGGAGGTTTTGTAGACTGAAGACTAGTCAAACAAGAGTTACCCTTCTGTACCTTTAAAAGACTCCCTCAACAGTAACAGACAGATAATTTTCATACATAATAATCATGATAATTTAACATTCAGACAACAGAAAATCCCTTTGTCCTTTTCTTCACCTATTTTGGTACCATGCAAAAATAGTCACCAAGAGTGTGGTGCTTTATTTGCCCACTTAGTTTGCCATTTTCCAAGCTTGCTCTCTCCATGGAGCAATAACTTTAACTTACTGTGGTTTCTTATGACAGCTAAAAGAGTTGAGGAACACTTGGCTCCAGCATCTACAGAGACTGGTTCAGCAGCGATGAAAGAAATACTGAACGTTATCTCATGAGGACTTCTCAGGGGTTATGATGGTGGGAACAGGGAAGACACATCATCTGGTGCCATGGCTCTGCAGACAGGTAGCTTTAAGAGAAAAAAAAAGTATGTTACAGTGCTTGCAAGCAGTGCAAGCTGGCAAGGTTATATCAAACATTGCTCCAGGCACAAGTATGAATCATGCTTGGGTGAATTAAGAAGATTGTTTAGCAATACTGAAATGCACTCTGAGGCACAACAGACAGGCTCCTCCCTCCCTCTGCTAACATTTTTATAGCCTTTGCTTTTTATTGGCTTGATGAATTGCTTGTTCACCATTGGTAAATATTCTAAATCACAGGAAAGGCTGGTCAAAGTGTTTTTTACCACAATTAATCAAGTCTTTGGTAATTATATTTGTTCTTGAAGTTCTGTATAGAAGACTTTCCCACCATTATTTGTGACTCTTCTTTAGCCTCTATCATGTGATAGTTTTATTGTACGCACATGGGATTACCCTATTATGCATAGCACCTCCCACCAACACTTGGCTGAAGATTATTATTATGTTCATATTTTCCTTTTATGTTTCTTAACCTTCTCCGTTTTTTTTCCTTTGAACTCTGGCAACAATAGTGGAACTGAAATGCGGAGAAACCTAATGAAAGATGAAATCTGGTAACGGAATAAGATGTGATAAAAACCAGTTTTAAAACTTTCACTAATCTGTTCTTCGAAAACTTCATAATCCCACAAATGGGATACAACATAGATCAGTGAAAATATATAATTCAAAAGAGCAAATTGATTTCTTCTGAATCAAGCAGTGTGAAATGGTGAGTTTACCAGTTCTTCATTGCTTCTAAGAGAAATTCACAACTACTATATACATAGGCAGATAAAATAAAGTTGCTTTAACTGCTAGGTGTGATGTTAGATTGTAAATGAGACAACTTTTGTAGGGAAGAGCAACATAATATCTTAAAATAGCTAAACTAGACAGTTAACTTACATACCCAAAACTTGTCCCTTTTAGTCTGACTGGAAATGTTCTCTTCCCATAAAGCCACTGCAGATTCAAATTCATTTCAGTCAGTAAAACAGGTTTGCAGAAGAATAGGAGGGGAGGCTGGATTAGCTACATGATTTACTTGTCTCTCACATAAAGACAACTTCATTCAGGTGATGACTGTCATCCCATACCCATGACTGCAGTCAGGTCAGTCTGCTCCCCCTGAAATGTACCTATTCAGGAGAAGCAAGAGGCACTTTCTAGGGCATATAGACAAATATTCTGTTTGTTTGACCATACCTTCATTTTTTTTCTTTTTTTTTTCCACTTCTAGAAGCCCTATCCTATCTATCTCTGACAGAAGAAAGGATGTGAATGTGATGCAAGACATGTTTTCCTGTGACTTTTCTCACTCAGTGAAATTATGCAGGCTTAAAATACAAGAAATGCTGAAAATCTTATGATCTGAGAACATTATAGAGACTATGAACTTGGGAGTCTCCTCCCATGAAAGTATTTCCAAAATAGGAGCTAAAAGATGCAGGGAGTGCTAGTCAGAGATCATTTAAAATAAAAAAAAAAAATGAACCAAACCCAAAAACCACAACCAAGCAAAAAATAATCATCAGGAAGAATAGTTCTCCAACACTAATTGAAGCCTGCGTCTATCTGTCTAAGTGTGTGCCGCCGATATCAAGCAGTGACATATAACAGTCTTTGCCTCTGCCTAGAAGCACAATGGAGAGACAATAATGAATTTGGCATTTTAGAGATTTCAATTAAAAAATCGAGGGGCCTGTGAAGAGTTCCAGAAAAGAAACAAAGGGACTTGGGCTGTTGCATGGGCCACATCCTTGGGTTTTGTTTGTTTGTGTTTGAGTCCTATTGATAGGATCCTCTTGGAGCATTTACCGTGTGTATGGGTGGCTGGAGAGGCTTCCTGACTCACTTGCCAAAGCACAAGAGTGGTGAGGTCTAGAGTTTCTAGACAAGGAACGTCTCTCACGGTGAGTGAAACCTGACTCCTTGAAGGGAATGAGACTTCTGTCACTGGCTTTAATGGGCTAGGACTTAGTCCAGAGTGTTTGCACAGTTCCCAGCAGAGTGGTGCTCCCATCTCAGGTAAGTCCTTCAGACGGTAATTTAACAAAAACTAGTGCTTTATATGATTTATATGCCATTTTGATTATTATACATTTTATACATATTACAATATTATACATGTTTATACATACTTTATACATATACAATATTATACATATTTATATACATTTTATACATACACACTATTATACATATTACATTTTTATTATTATATTTTATGTGGCTTATATATAATTTATATATCATTTTGACAAGCAAAGGTACTTCCAAGCATATTCCTAGAACGCTGCAGAAGATAATGATGATAATTGTGTATTTTACTGCCGAGGAATACCAACACCTTAGGTACATTAACCCTAGAAATACTAGTGCCCACAGCAAGACCTGTGGAAGGCAAGGCTTATATTTGGAATTAGATGAGCTTTAAAGTCCCTTCCAACTCAAGCCATTCTGTGAATGCAGCGCTGTCCCCAGGCAGATCCCTCAGATGGTGACTTTGGGGCAGGCTGTAATTCATTAACAACAGAATTAATCTTTGGCAGGAGGCCTTGATGGTCTTACCTCCTGGCTGATAGGCTCTGGCTCACTCAGAACAAGGATAAACAGCAAAAATCTATCAATCATAAAGTCATCAAGCATGTTTTCCTTATCAACAATCACTCATCTTCTGTGTAACATCTCTGCTGGGACTAGACCTTGCTGTGGGGTTATCTTTTCTGTGTATTTTACTAAGGGCGAAAAATTATTAACATCAATGCTACCACTTTCCAGACTAGCTCCTGAATCAATCAACTTTTCAGCAGTGTAGGGAAATATGAAGTCAGCTGCTCTGCTTTAGCATAGATTCAACTCTTATCCCGAAAGACTGTGTTTCCTCAAGGGAGTTGTCTTTATAAATATGGAAAAAAATTTAAATATTTATACAAGAGTGTATTCCATTTACCCAACACACTTCAAATCATTCAGTTACATAGTTCATACTTGTTTCTGAGAACAAGCATCAAATTTACTATTCAATAGCAATAACATTATCTGGGTTTCCTATATGAAAATATACAAAAAACATAAGAGAAATGGACTACGTAATATAAACATTATGTAAATACATTATTAAAGGAGTGGGGTTAAAAGGCCTCCAGTTTGACTTCAAGATTAGTTTTGTCTTCAAAAACATGATTTTGACTCCACTAATAAAGAAATCAAGCTCTAGATAGCAAAATAAGTTGCTATGCATATAATTCACATCTAACTTGTGTATATTATTTTTAATTTGCTGGATGAGAGATGTTTCTCAATGTCTGTATCAGAATAAAAAAAAAAAATGGGGGAAGTGATTAACTGTACAATAACTAAAGCCCACCAGACCTTTCCACCACAACCATACATTTATTCCCTTATGACCATGTTATGCCTTCTTCCTGAGAGAGGGAGAATATAGATTCAATGTTCTAAAGATGTGAAGAGTGCATTTTTATGTAAACTTTATATGCAATTAACTAGGCAACAGAAAATTAATTGGAATATGCAATGTTCATAATTGCAAAATGCAGATAATGTGTATTGATTTATACTAAAATTTATTGTTATACATTTTATAAATAACATCTACTACATACTGTATTATACAGTATGTATTATATGCTAAATGCTGTATACTATGGTATACAATATTTTACATTATATATTACATGTAAAATTAATAGTAATAAATTAATATGTAGCATATTATGTTAGTTATGTATATTACGTATATAGTATATAGCAATTTTAGTAACATAATAACAATAATATATAACACATAATATGTAACACATAATGCATAACTTAGAGATTATAATATCACCCTATACAGTACTAGTTGTCCTATTATGTGGTATTGTGTTACATACTATACAGACACTCCTATTATATATATTCTATATTATATAAATAATGGGCTTGTTCAATATAACACGGAGGTCATAAACTCTATAATGATCCATGGAACCTATGCTGTTGTGAATTTAATCCAGGTTTGAATTCAGCAACACAAGAATGAGGTGAAATCTCGTTAAGGACATGCTTACAGGTTTTGTTGAAATTCTGCCTTTAAAAGGAATATTGCCTTTAAATTTGAATTTATGATTCTTAAGAGGAAATTCAGAATGACTGCACAATAGCATAAGAAAGCGTCATCATATATTAACCACATACTCTAGCTCTGGGCTTTTGGAAGGAGGAGCCTACAGCCATGCTGGTGTATGTGCTGGGTTTGGGGAAGGTTAAAATTCAAGGCACAGGGGAAAAATTCAACTGCGGATAAAATTCACACTGCCCTTTGTGTCCTTCAGCCATTCAAATGTAGGTCTTACCATTACTAAGTACATCTTAAGGCCTGTTCAGTGCTAGAGAAGCCCTCAAATGTAAACTCCAGGGCTCTGCTCATTAATACATTCCTTCCTTTTTGCAACCATACACAACAGTGAGAGCTGCATCCCTGTCAACTGATGTGCCAAAGAAGTGCATACCATTCTGTACACAAAGGAAATTGCACAGATTAGCTGTGTTTGCACAAAATTATAAGACACTATTGCAAATCTACAGTAAGGAGGCAGCTGGCTTGCAACAGACCTCTATCTCTGGTACTCCATGGAGCTGTGTAAGACAGGAAATAAATATATTCTGATCACATTTGATTCTTTAATTCAACTGTCAGCTGTATGGCTGATTAGGCCCAGGCAGATGTAGTTTATGGGTGGGCAAGTGATGCTGCCCTTGTACCTTTGAGCCTGGACTCTAAAAAAGTGGGGATCTGTCTACCATCTCCGACAGACTCAAGTCCGTGCTCTCTACTCTTCCTCTGCTTTTGCACCCTCACTTCTACAACCAGTGCTTTGTGGAGTACACAGAGCTGGTTTATTATAGTAGATATATATATATAGATTATAGTAGGCAAACTTTACACGGAAAAACTGAACTTCTTGACACTTTTGCCTTGACCTTTCCTTAACCAAGGAAAGACACTTCCCTGTGCTCTATCTCAGAGGACACACCAGCTGAGGTTGTGAT
Source organism: Melopsittacus undulatus (assembly GCF_012275295.1). Classification (NCBI taxonomy): domain Eukaryota; kingdom Metazoa; phylum Chordata; class Aves; order Psittaciformes; family Psittaculidae; genus Melopsittacus; species Melopsittacus undulatus. The sequence goes on along the minus strand of NC_047557.1, from coordinate 73,934,557 downwards.
CAGCTTAGGCAGCAGCTCAGGATATTACATTATAAACTCATACTATACATAGAGAAGTCCAGAGCAATTCAGGTCCCCCAAAATCAGTATGAAAACTCCTTAAATTCTCATGACACAAGATCAGATAAACACAGAAAGCTTCAGAAAACTCCCTTCACGATGTTTGTTCAGACAGGACACAGTTCTAAGGTGTTAAGGGAGATTTAATTTGGCTTGTGCTCAGCCAAATTTCTGTTTATACTGGACACTCAGAGTTTGCTGTACTCTGGCAGAAAAATCTTAAGAAGTAAAATAGAAGCAGAGACTGATAATTCCTTTCATAGAATCATAGAATAGTTAGTGTTTGAAAGGACCTTAAGACCATCTAGTTCCAATCCCCCTGCCATGGGCAGGGACGCCTCACACTAAACCATGTCACCCAAGGTTTCATCCAGCCTGGCCTTGAACACTGCCAGGGATGGAGCATTCACAACTTCCCTGGGCAACCCATTCCAGTGCCTCACCACCCAAACAGTAAAGAACTTCCTCCTCATATCCAATCTAAACCTTCCCTGTTTAAGTTTCAACCCGTTACCTTTTGTCCTATCACTACAGTCCCTAATGAAGAGTCCCTCACCAGCATCCCTTTCATCTCATTTTGTCCATCATTACTGTCATAGACAAGACAATGCAGACCAATGAACTTCTTAAAATATGTACCCTTGGTAGCTTTCATACAAAGTCATTTATTTTGTTTCCATACAGGTAAATTACTGGAGTTTGGTATCAGAAAAGTGAAACAGAAAGTGAGAGCCTAGTTAGGCTGAGCATCACTGGGGAATTCTAACAAGGACAATCTAAGAAATCAGGGAATACACTTTGAAATTTATAATAATCCTTAAATCAGAACACTTCTATTCTGACCAAGGATCAGACAGTTTCAACAATTTATGTTATGCTGGGGATAAAATCAGCTTCAAAGTCCTGGAAGAAATTTGTAAATGAAAGGCAAACTGGACAAAATGGTAAGAAACATTATAAAAAAATAATCTATCCTGACTGAGGAATGTACAAATGACCTAAAACATCTCTTTAACAGTTAATGTACATTTTTTTACAGTACACTTAGAGTATATCATTAACAGGCTTAAAGTTTCCTTGGCAGTTTGGGGTGGATATTTAATCTGAACAGAAAGGGATAAGGGGTGAAGATGGAATGCAAGAGAGCTAACAAAAAATACACATATCCACTAAAACTCAAACTCTGTACCTTCTCTGTGAACTGCTATGGGGTTAATTGATTTACACTAGTATTTATCTCCCTCAAAGGCTCTGTCATCAGGTGGTGCTGTTTCACCCTGATCAGCTCATAACTGAATGCCATGGAGAGAAAAGTCATCCCATCATTTCAGGAGCAATATCAGTACAGGTCAGTGCAATTTGGGTTTTGCAGAATTAGGAATTGAGCAGCAATTACTTGCAGAAGGATTGGAGTAATCAGCTTTGCATCCCAACATGCTGAACAATCATACAGAATCATAGCCTGTTTGGGTTGGAAAGGTCCTTAAAGGTCATCTAGCTCAAAACTCTCTGTCATGCACAGGGATATCTTCCACTAGATCATCTCTTTCTGAACTTATAAGCAAATAGAACTCTGCAATTAGGAAAGCTGGCAGAACTGGGCCACAGATAACTCAAAAGTCTAGTTACTTGCTGTACAGGCCAGCAAAGAAACAAGATGGTGATTTTGCCAACTACTAGATCAGGGCTAGAGTGCAGGGAGGATGGAGGGTGCTGCTTCCTCTGAAGGAGATGAGGAACACAGCTCTCACCATTAGCTCTGGTGGGAAGAGGAAAGCAGATGCCTCACAGGATCTGTGAGGTCCGATTTTTCCCTCAGAAGAACAAAATGAGCTTGCCACTTGTGCTCAGAAATAAAGCTTCCCAGGAAGTGCAGAATACTCCTTATGAAGTGGCCTAATTCCTCTTAAAGGTGTTAGGTGCAACGTGAGGCTTTCTTTCTAGATTTAAGTTGTATTTCTGAGTAGAATTGTGGATTTAACATCTTTTATTCCCCATTTGGGGTGGTGAACTCTAGTCTAGCCTGCCCTCTAGTGCTTTGTATAGCCAAGGATCTGGCATCTAACATGAACACTAGAAGAAATCTTGGCATGCTAATGGCTATGTGGTGCTATTGCCAGAATGTTTTGAATGTTGTATGAGCAGCAGTCTGCCACAGATGCCCTAATCAATGGTTTGCAATGTCAATTCATTATTTAAAGGCAAGCAACAGCAAGTTTTTTCTACCTGAAATCGTAGAAACATTGCCTATGAATACAATGGGGTCATGATTTAGAGGAACCAGACCCTCCTTTTATATTAAGGCATAGTTCTGCAAGCCAACTTTATATGAATCCCAGATGTGGCCTCTGTTGGCTTAACGCAAACACAAATACATAACTTTTTCCCTTCCCTTACATCAAGGATGCCTAAACATTTGTGAACATCTAACCTAAAAATGATAGCGCAAAAAATCTTACATATAATTCAGCTGGAATGCATATTAGTGAAAGGAGGATTTTAATTTACAATAACTTGAAGTTTCAGTGCCAGGACTCAGGGTGTTTGTAGCAGCATACAGTTCTGAAACTACGGCAATGACAAAAGTGATAATGAAACTAGTTAATTGTGGAAGGAAATTTTTAAAACCTGGAGACACAAATACACACATTAATACATTCACCTGTTGAACCTTATGTGGGAAGATCAGCTGAAAAACACTTCCTCCCAAAAAAAGTCCCTCTATTTCTGTTTTGTTAAAGCCTTTATACTGAGTTATGAACATTTTTTTTCTCTTACCTTATCAGTATTTTTAAAAATTATTTAAATAAAAAGATTGTTGCCAATTTCTGATTGTTTGGTTTTTTAGTATAATTAAAAATGTTCTTTTAGTAAACTATTGAAATCTGTGATCAGTTCAGCGGTGTTTTCACTAGTGTTTATCATTTGACATAATATTTAATATAAAACCATAGTTATACATATATAGGCAGCAAATCCTTTTAAAAATATAAGCTGGATCCACTTCAAATAATCTGAAAAGAAATCAGCTCAATGCTTGATTTTTAAAGTAGGGGTTTGGACAGTCTAAGGAAGGACAGATTGTTTCCAGTTTTTGCCAGGGAAGAAAACTAGCACACGTAGTCACACATTTAGGGGACTCTGCCTGCTCCAGCTTCTCTGCTCCTGTTTCAAGATCCATAACAATCTTCTTTTTACCAGCCAAACCAGGGAAATGCACACCAAAAACCTCTATATGACCTTATTTATATGTCTGATATGACACTTAAAATACATAGAACTGACCATCCTCAGTTTGTCCCCTGTGTCTTTGGCAGATGGTGGTCTATGGGTCAGACTGGAGCCAGGGTCAGCGATGGGTCCCAGCAAGATGCATTGTAATCTCAAACCATACACAATTTCCCAGCAGCATGCACATTGATGAGTCCCAGCTAGCTCCCATACTGCATGTGCACCCCTAAAATGACTTTCAGGCAAGCAAAGTTGGGCTAGACATTTTTTTTCAAACTCATTTTGACTGAAATGGTTTAGGGGTGGTCACTGATGCAAATCTCAAGAGGAGGGGAGAAAAGCAGCTCCAGCATTGAAGCAGCACAGCCTTCGCTCAGCACAACCACAACAGGAAGAGAAATAATGTTCATAGCAGGGCCAACAGGGGGGTTCATCCCTCCAGTCATGACCAAAAAGATAAAATCTATATCTGACCCTATCACCTGAACTCTCTTCTTCATCCATGGGGAGAAATAAGTTTTTGTAACACGCCATTCATCTGACCTGTTTCAGAGAAATTAATCACACCTTACTATGTCTATATTCACACAGGTCTACTGCTGGTCAAAGGAACCCCCTTTTTTCTGCAATAATGAGGTGGGGAGAAAAATATCACGATGTGGAAACCGTGTGTAACCAGTGTTTAAGAGTTTTTCTGTGGGAATGGATTTGTCGTATTTTTCAATAAGGACAGCAAGCCAGACAAATGAGCCTTCAGCAAATGAGATATAGGGTTTCTGACTACTTAACCTGTTGCAGCTCTACCATAAGAAACATCAATTTTCTCAGTCACTTTTCTGTTTACAGCAGCTGAGATACAGTACTCGAGATGTAATGTGTACTAGACATAAAACGTAATTTCATGTTTTCATTGTGTCTGAGCAGCAAAAGAGTAAGGGTTTTCATCATTCTTGTAAAACATTTCCTTGGGTGTAAGTAAAAGTCAGAGCTCAGTCCCTCTTGAGGAAGGATTATGCATGCATGGCAAATATATGTAACAGCTCCTTATTCCCTCTGTACGCACAAGCCCAGCTTGTGCTGTTGGTTCTCCTGGAGAGGTACAGTCCCTGTTAGTCACTAACATGGCTGTACAAAATACTACACAGAGCTAGCAAACCTTAGGATGGCCCAATCCATTACCTGCAAATTTTGTTCTCCTAAGACTGACACTGACAACCCACTGGCTTTTACCTTTTCTTTCCCTTAGATATTTCTCTACCTCATGCTTTTTGGAGGTTTTTTCCTCCCCATAGGAACTCCTACAATTTTTTGAACTGTGGGGATCTGAAGCTACTTACAGGAGGGAAGGTGTTGAAAATCCGAATTGATTGAAAATCCAGCCATCAGATTGTGATGTACCAGCTATCATTTACCACTTATTCTGAGAAAAATAAGAAAAAAAATAATAGTTTCCTCAATACCAATCGTAGGCATCTAAAAATCATGACCTAGGACCTCAGAGCATTGGCTGAAGCTCCATGGGACTTTTGAAAACATCATTTTCTTTTTGTCATAGCTTTGAATATACATACTGTCTCTGTTTTTTCTAAGAGGGTCTGGTTTTAAGAGGGTTAGGAAGGTACCCTTGCTTCAATGCAAACTCTGTTTCTGACCTTAGCATATAATCTGCAAGCTGATTCTTTAATCCTCAAATAACTGTAAAAACACCAACAAAACTACTGTCTTTTTCTACTTTTTTATAACTCACACATCTCACAGACAGTTTTAAGGCCTTTGATTTGAGAGATACTTTGGAAAATTTTTGGAGCATGTTGCTTAACAGGTCCTTTCTTCCAGAAAGTTTCTGTAGGAGACATCTCTGTGACTTCTTGTCATTATCCTTCAAGTCCTCCTTTCCAGAAGAAATTTTCAAAGCAGTCTTTTCTACTTCTCTGTCTATTTGTTTTCTTGAATCTTAGATCACTATTTGCATTCTATTGCTTTACTTGGGCAATAGGCAGATCTGAAATCAGATTTTAAATGGTTGAGGACAACAAGAAGATCAAATTTCCATGTCTATGTTGCATACTGTGTTGAAATAACTACAGGCTAATAGGAGACTTATAAGGGAACTCATGAAAACCAGCCAAAGACAGAAGAGATGGGGTAAAAAAGGGTCTATCAGCATTATCTTGAAATTTAATCTTGATTTTTGGCTGCCCTTTCATCAGGTTAATATAATCAAATAAGACTGTGAAAACACAGATAGTAATTAACATCTTTAACTTGGAATAAATGAACAAGTAGTTGAATACTGGAAATGTATTCAGTTTTGTCCCTATTTGTGCAGAAAGTGACAGAGGATTATCTCCTAGGTTTCATCGTTGTAACTGAGAGCTATTTGCAATAATGGAAAGACTGTGGTATTTTGTCTGACAGAAAACAGTTACGTGATTTCTCATGTACCCAGGTACAGTGGTAGGTATTTCCTGTATAGAGTCCCCATGTGATAATCCATGAAGTAAAACAGGCACATGATACTACTTGCTCCTTTATTCAATAGCAGAAGTACTCATAGAGGCAGTTTAGCATAGCGAACTGCAGATTCCTTTTCACTTTGAATAAATTTCCAGCATGGGAGCTACAGTGTCACAGCACTCATTCTTATGTGCTTTGGGAAGAGAGAGGAGCTTTGCAATGGAATATTATACAATTTATACATATATATTTCCTGTATTAAAAATCCTCACTTACAACTCAGGGACCTCTGTGGCCCTCTTGAACATCCATCATTCACACCAATTTGACTGCCATCTCTATGTAGGCTCCCTGTAGATATTCTTTGTTCTGATCTGTGTCATTCTGCCTAATTGGACAAATCTAAAATGCTAAATGCTTTGTCTCATCTCAGGTTACCTGTTTGGTACCTCCCTGCACAGCACCACTTCCCATCTTCAATAAATCTATGCTCTCAGGCCACCTCAGCTCTGATGTCCCTGTCATCCTGGCTTGTCTTTTAGGCTCTTGGCTGAGATCCTCAAGTCAGACATCCTTCTGCATCCTCCGTTGCTGAGGTGTTTGTTACACCTGGCAAAGTATGTCTTAATTTAACTAAACTTTTTTCTTATCTCTTTGGGTATTACAACATGCTGTTCTACTAGGATATGAGACTTCTGTAGTTTTGCATCCCATCAGGCATGTGCATGCTGATCTATGGGAATTATTTCTGCCCCGTTTTGAGTTCACATCTTTTACAAGTTGAAGCTGCTCTTCCTCTCCTCCACTCCCCCCTGTCTGTGGCAGAGGAGTTGGAGCTAGATGATCTTTGAGGTCTCTTCCAACCAAAACTATTCTATGATTCTATGACTTGTGGTATCTTGCAACAAAATACATCATTTTAAGCTGGTTTTGGGCACTGACTGTCTTCTTCTTCTGTGGATGTATGGCACCTAGCACAGTGCCATAGGTTCAGGTCCTTGGCACCTAGCACAGTGCCACAGCTTCAGGTCCTTGGTTAAACCTTCCCAGCATCATGATGGCACCAACTAGAAATAACAGCAGCAATGAACTCCTAGCAGGATGGCTTCTGTATTTCTCATCTGCAAGCATAACAGACATGGTGAGATACAGAGGCATGCAGAGTTTCTGCTGGCAAGGGCTGTCATGGGCACAGCCCTGCCCTCCTGTTGATTCTTAGCAGGTCCTTTGTACCCCCCCAACACCCTAGGATGTGGGAAGCCAGCCTGGGAAAGGGGACAGCATAAGACCTGGACTCACAATGCAGTTATGGATCCTTTCAATCTGCGTCTGCTCCTGCTTCATAACTACTTGGACAATTTTGCTGGTAAGAGGTGGGAAGAAGCTGTCAGGAACAGGGAAAGCATGGTGCTGCTGGCTCCAGCATCAGTGTCAGATTTCATCAGCTGCTGTTTGTGCAGCACATGCACAGGCAAGACTGGAGTCCATTTCCCTTTCTGTTTCACTTACATATAGTACTATCACATGACACTAAAAGCTGTTAATGCCTTACCTGAAACTCCAGTTAACACCCACATTTAATTAACTTGCCAGTACTCAGAGAAAATATAGGAGATCTTTCCAGCTGTCAGTTGACAAATAGACTGACTTCAGTATTTGTGAAGCAGCCGTTCTTATCTCTTTGCCTTTAGATCCTTTTCCTGAACTTAAACATTAAAGGAAAACATTTGTAAAAGCAATTCAAATAGAGGCTTCCTGGGTTTTCAGCACACAACTTCAAAGTCACAATTTGTATGTGAACCCAGAATCAGGTTTTGCTCTGCTCCACTGTGTTTTCCTGACAACACAGTCAAAAAGCTGGGGAACAGAGAAGGTTGCTTTTTATTTTATTTTTTGAAATTAATGTTTCTTTTGTGGTAAATCTTTTGAGTCAGCAGAAAGCATGGGCATAGAAAGCTCACATCAAGACATCTAAAGAACTGTACATCTTGCTTGCTTAATTTTTGTCTGCCCTTAAAGTTACTAACACCATTTGTATCTTTTACAAAAGCACAGCATGTGTGGAAGTGCTGTCCACAGAGGTAAATCAAGGGGATATTATGGTATACTGCAATCAAACTGCAAACCTAGAAAGTCCAGGTCCGACAACCATGGCATGGACTGTAAGGACCTTAAAACTTCAGCATGACTTCATTGATAAGCTTCTTTGCTCCAACGTGCTCAGCAGCAGTCACACCTCATTTATCTATCTGGTTCCTGGCAAATCAAACAGATGTTAGAAAAAGAGAAGCTGCAGAATAGCAGATGGTGGACATGAAGCCAACAGATCTCTGAGGAGGCAAGCTGGTAAGCAAAAAGTACAATATGAAAGCAAGCAGTTGAAGCAGCAACTGCCCTGGCACCTGCAAGCAGCTTGTCCATCAGGTATCACAGGAGTGTGAGCATCCTCACACAAGATGAAGTTTGAAAGTCTTGGTGTAACAGTGCCATACAAGCTACTGTGTTCCATCAGTCCCTTTTACCATCTGCCTTTGCACATGAACAATGCCACTCCGCCAAAGCTTACTCTCAACAGTCTATAGCACTCCAAGTGCATGTTTGCTCACTGGCATCACTTAGATGAGCTGTTCAGCCCATGGATATTTCTTTATGCCACTAACATAACTGTTATTGATATGATTGTTATTGATACTGATATGATACTGTTTGATACACTATCATGTATGTTAACTCCCACAGTGTGTATTGATGCTCCCTGGGAGTACCTCCCTCTGGGTAGGATTGGTCCAGAACCATAGGGTAGGATCAAGAAGGTCGTGTGGAAATAAATTGTTCTGTTGGAGAGAAGGAAAACTGCAGTGACAGCTCTGTCAGGAAAGAAATGCCCATTTTCTTATTTATTTTTCCCCCTGAATGGAGCTCACTTGTTTCAATAGCTTCACATTCCATGTTCACACCATCTCTCTCTTAAACACTACATAATTTTCAAGCAGCATAAAAATGATGAAAAGAAAACACATAGCATACAGCCCCAGGTTTCAGATATCTACCTGTTGAAATTAAAATTTGAGTTAAAAACCTCAAGGTCAGCTCTCTAGCTGGTAAAGTAGCTAGTAGCTGGTATAAGTAGCTAGTGTAAGTAAACTTTCTTTGACCCTGGTATCTAAGATGCTGAGTCACCAAGAATTGCAAGTGGGAGGCAAACTGCGTCTCAAGAACAAGATTTTGTGTAAATACAAGGAATATTTTGTTGTTTCCTTAGCTGCAGTAGAAGTCTCTTCCAGAAGTCATCAGCCTACTTCAAAGCAAAACTTACATTTGATGGTTTTGATTCTGTTTTCTCAGAACTTTGCTGCCCAGAATAAAACCCAAGAAATAATTCCTTGGAAGCTTCAGGAGTTTGCAAAGAAAGCTCTTTGGATGTACTCACAAAGCCTTCTTGTAACACAGGAAAAACAAGTTGGTCAATGCAAAACAGGGAGAACATTTTCTCACACCCCTCTTTGAAACAGTAACAGAGCTGAAATATGTGAGTAGATTAACACCTGTACATCTCTTTCCAAAAGGGAGCAATTATATGAAGGTGACGTTAAATGTGAAGGTGACGTTAAAGCCAGTGAAGTGTTCCACATTACATTTAAGTTTCCAGAAGTTACTGCTAGAAGACAGGAAACAGTAACGTTTTAAGAGGTCTATGAAAGGATAATTGTGCTAGTGTTTCCCACATTAAATCACACATTTGTCAGTGCATGTGTAGATTATATACCATCCCAAACTTATAAGAGTTGCAGCCTGGAGCACTTAGGGTAAAATTTCAGTTCCCCAGGAGTCCACAGAGTTCTTTTTGTTAAAACAAATATACTATTACATATTTTTCCTTCACAAAACAAAAGTGATTGTTGTCTCCACAAGACCCACAGCGTTCATCTCAGGCACCAAAAGGTACATGACAACAGCCTAGTTGTAAGAGCCCTTCACTATAGCAAAACATGCATCTAGACATATTTTAGGTTGTTTTTTCAGCCTATGCCATTCAATGGTTCACTGTCAATTTTGCTTGAAAACTCACTTGCAAGCCTTAAAGTGTGGACATGTTTTTTTCCAGGGGAAGCTGAGTTCTGAAAACCCAAACTGTTTAAAATAACAAATTGACAATAGAAGTAATCATTGAAAGGCTAAGCTATCAAATTAATTAATTTTCTGTACAGTGGACCAGTACACAAGGTTTCATTATTTATGTGCCTAAGTATTCAGAGGCAAGAGAAAGAATCATCTCCTCTCAGCTCCAAGGACTTGGCACTCAAATTACAAGAATAAAATTAAGTGCAAGTAGCTGAATTCCTCCCCAAAGGCACCACAATCCCCGCCATGCTTTAAATACAGATGGGAATGAGCCCATGCAGACATAACCCCCTTCTGTCTACTCTCTTTAAAGCACCTTCTGGTTTACTGGCCATATTTAGACCCTTTGGCAGTCTATAAAAAGTGCTACATGATCTTAGTTGCACAAAAACCAGTTAGAGTTATACTCCATTTCACACTTACAGTGAAAAAACCCTCATTTCCTATGGAGGGATTTTCAAAAGTGCTTGAGGGCTGGATATACAAAGTAATTTTAAGATCATAAGTCAAATTTCCAGGCACAGCTGGTATTCACAAAAGGACTGGATTCACAAAGGACATTTAAACTGAGCTTTGCAGCAGCAAACTTCTACCAGGACCAATAGATCTGGAGATGTAATGCAGGAGAAGAGTTGTCAAAATGAGAATGGGGCTCACCAAAGTCAACATGCTGAAAGGAGCCTGCAGCACCCTTACGACATAGGACCAGACTTGCAAAGGAGCATGACGAGGATGGGTAATCACTACAATAGCTCTGAGCCCAAAATCTCAAGTTCTCAAATCTGCTGCTTGAAGCTGAAGATGCCCACAATTCCTATGGATGAAACAGTGCTGAGCAGGCAGGCAGAGATTACTCTGATACCACTCCATTTCGGATGCTGCTTTTCCTTCCTGCTCACACTCACAGCTCAAGCCCAGCAAGCATGCTCTGAGGACAGAAACCTTCAGTCTGTTCTGCTGATGCTCCCACTTAATTTCATTGGTTTTATGGACAAGACATAAAACTTCACAATTTAAATGTCCTTATCTTCTAAATCTAACTGGAGACCACCAAAAATAATGAGCACAAACTTGAGTATTAGCTTGAGATAAGAAGAGTGCAGACCATTATGCTTTTGCAACACCAGGGTGGGAACTTGAAAGAACAATGAAAATACCCATATTACCCTTTTCATCCATGGGTCCTGAGGGAACTGGCAGATGAAGTTGCTAAGCCACTGTCCATCATATTTGAAAAGACATGGAAATCAGGGGAAGTTCCCAACAGCTGGAGAAAGGGAAATATACAACCCATTTTTTAAAAGAGGAAAGTGGAAGACCCAGGGAACTACAGACCAGTCAGTCTCAGCTCTGTGCTTGTCAGGACTGTGGAGCAGATTCTCCTGGAACCCACACTAAGACATACAAAAACAATGAGGTGGTTGGTGACAGGGCAACATGGCTTCACTAAGGGCAGAACATGCCTGAATAATTTGGTGGCATTCTCTGATGGAGCCACAGAATTGATGGGTAGGGGCTAAGCAGCTGACATTGTCTACCTGGGCTTATGCAAAGTGTTCAACACTGTCCCACATGACATCCTTGTCTCTAAATTGGAGAGACATCAGTTTGATAGGTGGACCACTCGGTGGATAAAGAACTGGCTGGATGGCCGCATGCAAGCAGTTGTGGTCAATGGCTCAGTGTCCAACTGGAGAAAGGTAAAAAGTGGTGTCCCTCAGGGATCAGTGTTGGGACCGATCTTGCTCAATGTCTTCCTCAGTGACATGAATTGTGACATTGATGCACCCTCAGCAAGTCTGCTGAAGACACTAAGCTGTGTGGTCCAGCTGATACACAGGAGGGAAGAGGTGGGATCCAGAGGGACCTTGACACACTTGTGAGGTGGGCTGATGCCAGCCTTATGAAGTTTAACTATGCCAAGTGCAAGGTCCTACACCTGTGTTCTAGCAATCCCAGGCACAGCTGCAGGTTGGGCAGAGATTCAGAGCAGCCCTGCAGAGAAGGACCTGGGGGTGTTGGTTGGTGAGAAACTGAACATGAGCTGGATTCAATGTGTGATCACAGCCCAGAAGGCCAACTGTATCCTGGGCTGCATCAATAGGAGCGTGACCAGCAGGTCGGAGAAGGTGATCCTGCCCCTCTACTGTGCTCTCATGAGACCTTTTTTGCAGTACTATGTGCAGTTCTGGTGTCCTCAACATAAGAAGGGCATGGAACTGTTGGAACAAGTCCAGAGGAGGGCTACCAGGATGATCCACGAGCACCTCCCGTATGAAGACAGGGTGAGAAAGTTGGGGCTGTTCAGCCCAGGGAAGAGAAGGCTGCATGGAGACCTCATAGCAGCCTTCCAGTATTTGAAGGTGGCCTACAAAGATGCTAGGGAGGTACTCTTTGTCAGGGACTGTAGTGATAAGACAAGGGGTAATGGATTAGAGCTTAAACAGGAGAGATTCAGGTTATTTATAAGGAAGAAGTTCTTTATTGTGAGGTAGTGAGACACTGGAACAGGTTGCCCAAAGAAGTTGTGAATGCCGATCCCTGGAAGTATTCAAGGTTAGGCTGGATGGAACTTGGAGTAACTGGTCTAGTGGAAAGTGTCCCTGCCCACGGCAGTGGGACTAGAACTAGATGATCTTAAGGTCCTTTCCAACCCTAACCATTCTGTGATTCTGTGGTTCCATGATTCTTCATGGTTTGACCATTATGTACCCGTAAATCTGTGGCTGTTGACAAATGAGCAACAGAGACCACTTGCTCATTTGCATGGCTAGGACTGTGTTGTTTTCTCTCTGTTCATAAAACCTACATGAGACAATTCCCCTAGTATAAAAATGGGAAGGAAAAGCACATATGTATTTTAACCTGTGCTTTTGAATAGAGATGCCAAAAGCAGAATTCCATACTCTTTCAAATGTAAAATAGTCTTCAGAGCTAGTGGAAATAAGCTTTCAAACTTAACATTGATGCAATTCTCCCTGTACAGACTATGTTTACAAATGCCTCCAAATTCATCAGTTTCATAGTCAGCTGACAATCTTCCTAAACCTTATAAATTAAGTTTAAGACCTCACAAGATAAAACTCATCATGCTTTGTAGGAATGAAGTATTTTTTTTCTATGCACTAGTGGCAGAAAAAATTTACTTAAGCACAATAAGATTCAATAATTTAACAGAAATAACTTGAAACACTCTCTTCACATCTGTCAAGAATTACCTGTTTTAAAGAAACTCAGAATTGCTTAACTGAGCTAATTTTCCCACAGAGTAACTGTTTTAAATACCCAGGTTCCATTTGCCTAAATTCACCCTAAGAAAGCAGTCACTCCAGGATGGGATTCCTCAACATTGTGGGGATCTCAAGTATAACCAGATGACACAGTTTGCCTTAGATCCATATCCTCCTGCATCTCACTGTCCACTGGGAACACAAAAGAGAGGAATTTATCCTGCTAGCTTTGATCACATGATGAATGACAATGTCAAAACACCTTTTTTTTCTCTTTCTTAACTATGGAAGATATCTAAAGTGATTAGTCCAGAATTCATACTACAATCATGAAAAGTTAGATATATCCTGGAGTCTTCCAGACTAATTAAGTGCATATGTAAGATAATGATGCATATATTAGGTTGAATAAACCTCTTCATATAGTTTTCGGTATATATTGTCTGTAGGGGGACTCCAGGAAAAGAGGCAAAGCCCTAATTGAAGTCTTAGACTGAAGTCACACTAACTAAATTATGACCTAACTGTTGTGTGAGGACCTGTGGAGATGAGCTAAAATAAGTAGGAGCAAGAAGGCAAGTAGGATGCCAAAGGCAGAAGGAGAATACTCAAGGGCTTTGCATACCCTACTTAGCCTGTGTCTGTTTGGCAGTTTGGACAGGGGAAGGTACAATAGGTTCTTTTTTGAAACATGAACAATATTCTAGTGCCTTATTCTGGCAGAACTGAACCAGCTGGCAATCTGCGACAGCCAGCTGAAAAACATCATGTCTGATATGAAACAGCATTGTGGGGAGTCACAGATTTTAGTCAGAAGTATTAAATTTCATGTTTTAATCCGCAGACACTATAAAAACAAGAGATTGAGTTTTCTACAAATCTGCTGAGTAAGTCCTATTCCAAGGCATTTCCAAGAGCCACTGGGTGATATCTTATGGAAGGGTTATTACTTTTATGTGGCTTAAAGCCATAAAGAGTGGGACATTTTTGAAGTGTGAGAGCTTCTCAGATGAGCTTCCTTTCTCTAAGTGTGTGAGTAATCAGGGTTCACATGACATGAAATTTAAAGGGTCATGAATTTAAGGTGCAAGATTACCATTGCACTGAAAATTCACAGCTGTTTTCACCCAAACTCTAGCTTATGATTTTTTCCCAGTTTTCCCAGACCTACCATTGCTTGGAAGTGAGTCTTAAATGATAGTGCTGTTCTGAGGCATTCTGACTAAGTAGCAGATACAGTTCTCCTGTCTGATCATCTGAAGGTTTATATCAGTCAAGCCAGAAAGATGTCAGCCCTGCAAGGGATAAAATGTGTGCATTAATTTATTTCATTTTTTTGTCCATTGCTAAATAAGGAAATGGAAGCAGCAAATAGGTCTGCATTGGTGGATGAGCAATTCAGCTCATGTAGCATGGTGCAGCTACCAAATTTTTAATAGATTGAACCCTGATTGTCTTCTGACCAGTCAACCACAGACCTGTCAGACACATAAACCTTTCCTGTACCACTGTAGATTTTAAAAGTGCTTTCTAAACAGGCACTTCATATAGTAATCACATCAGCTATAAAATGCTAACTCAAAGAAAGAAAATTCACATAACAAAATAATCCTTGTTGTTTCATTTTGTGCATCAATCGACAATACATCTGAGATGCAACCACAAAAAGCATGAAAGATTGCCTGCAATCAATGGAGTGCACCCCAAACTCTAAAAATGCCCCCTAGTTCACCTTTAATATATTGACTTCCTGACTGGCCCCAGTTTGATTCTCAGCTGCAGATTTCCTTGACCTCTCAGTCACTTTGTCTCAGGCACTTTGTTTGCATTTGATGATGATGGAATTAATGTGGCCTGTGCACTGGGACTCTTACTGGCTGAAACTCCAATGCCTTGAGAAAAATCCAACCACTGTACACAACCTTGAACTCAAGGTCTATTTTCACAGGGCACACAACAGAAGAGCTAACAAAAATATATGTAAAAGGAAGAAAATCAAAGGGTAGTAACAACTGCAAATCTGTCCAACAGAGGGAAGGTTTGAAGGCTCCAAAAGCTTTTGTTTATAGTGTGCATGTCACCAAAACACAATCCCCAGTGAAGGGGTTTATTACTTTCTATGAAAAGATGTGGATCAGCTTCAAAGTCATTTTCTACCACAAACACTTCAGGATCACTTTTACATTCAACTCTTTCCATTTAAGTTTTGTGTTCCTTTGACAGGTTGGCCAGTTTGGCTGTGCCAAAGACTTGTCATGTTTGGTTCTTTTAATTTGTAGAATAGCAATCAGTGGACATTTAGGTCCTCATTTAGCATATTCAAGCCATGCTGTGAAAGCCAGTTTGGTTTTCTCAGTTACTTTTCACAGTTTCAAACACTGAACCCCCTTGTCTATAGACCACAGAAAACCACTATTCAAAGTAGCATTCATGAAATTGAATCCACTGCTTTACAATTAGAGGAATTCCTCCTCAGATATCCCAGCACTATAAGGGCTGCCCAACACACTAGTGTAGGCTGGTGCTGAGATCTGAGAAGTAGTTTGTTCTAGCTTTTGCTGGAGTAAACAAAAGTAGAAAGCAATATGTGGCTGGCAATGAAGAAGGGCAAACTAGTGTTCAAAGTACTTCCAGGAACATGGGAAACAACATACAGTATTAAGAGTTATGGCAGTGTTTTAGTGTAAATGCTTTCATTTGGACAACCTGATTGCTTTGCAATAAGCAAGTGGCACTAAAGTAAAGTTAATATTGAAGTAAGGCCAGATTTACATTTAAGATCACCCAGGTCAGGTAAATTACTTCTATCATATTGAGCATGCTGAAGCATCCCCAGCAGACAGCTATATCCAGCTCTGACATTTCCCACAGCAACAAGGGCTTTATGCAGACATTTTTCATTGTCTGTTTCAGGTTTTGGATAAAGAAAACCCAAGCTGCAACCAAATCAAAATTGCTGCATTTCACAGGGCTTCTAAGAAAACTTCGGGGGATTATGTCTTCCTTACTATTTTGACACACAACCATACCTCAGAGCAGCTTCTCTAAAAGGTATTCTAAAGTTTGCTCAAAAAGCAACAAATGTTTTGATTAAACCAGTCTGATCTTGAAACCAAAGTATAAACTGAAGAAGTGTATGTAGTTTCAGATCTCTCACAAACATTTCAAATGGATTTTTAATTGAGCTCTCTTTATTCCCTGTTACTTACTTGGAAAACAGATTATTTTGCATTCTAGAAAGACAATTTTAAAAACAAGGTGTTCACAGCCATACTGTCAAAGTTTAATATGAAAAATGCATGTTTGCGTTCACGTCTACACTTGATTTAAATGCCTACAGCAAGGATTTCCACATGAAGAAATGCACATAGTATGCACAAAGTGTGACTTTCTTCATTATTAAAGTGGTGGTGTTTCTTGATTCTGATGTTTCTTTTTGGGAAAAAAAAAAAAAAAGCTTAAAAGCACAAAAGTTATTTCTTCCCCACCATCACATTCTGTAAGAAAAAAAAGGGATTTGATTTCAGTGCCTGGTACATGAGGGCCTTGGAAAGTTCTGCTGTGATAGTGTGTGAGTTGAGTTTATATGGTCATATATTATTCCTGATTGATATTTACGTGCTGCTGTACTGCGGGGGAAATTAATCACATTGTGCTTATCAGAGAGAAGTTAATCCAACCAAAGTCAGTGGTTTAGTAAGCACAGAGTTTCAGAGGACAGCAATAAATTATAACTGGATTTGATTAAGAGGTAATTAGCTAAACCTGTTTACCTTAACCTTTGCTGCAACTATGGTTTTTACTAGAAGGAGAGTGTCATTAGATTATGTCAGGGGTACAAGTTAGAGAGCTTACACCACTTTTCATTGTCCAGTGTTCATCTGTTATTCAAGGAAGAGGTAGAAAGGTCAGGATCAGATTGCTATTGTACAATTCTCCTGAGATGAGAGCAGAAAGTTTCCTTGACAGAGACAAAATAAGCCATGAAGAACAGTAGTTTATTTTTCTGTAGGATGGAGGGGGGATCAAAAGAACACATGTCTACAGCCCTCGACAGATTTTTGCAATAATTTAACTGTCTCAGTAGATTTGAGAGTCATTTGAACTCATAGAGCATTTTACAGAAACAGGGAAGAGCAGTACCAATTTGTCACACACTGCAAAATAGTACAGTTGAGAAAAGAGCTGTGTGAATATATTTTTAAGCGTACTGCATTTTCATAAATTATTTTTAAATTTATTCATTTAAGAGAATTAAAGGAACCATAGGAAGCCAACTCTTAAATTGCTTTATAGTCATTTAATTGACCAGTTTAGATAACTTCATTACAGTAAGAGTTTAAATCCATCTGCACTCTTGGCTTATTGATAGCACTCAGCTAAATTGTAAGCACATTTGAGAACAATGTTTCTTGCTTGAGGGAACTTCACTTTCATAACAGAAGACAGATAAGTAGGTGCCTAAGTAAACATGGTTGCGGAAGGAGAAGAGACAAGTGTGTTATACAGTTTCATGGCTAAATACATATAGATTTAATTCCCCAGTTTTGGTACCTAGAACTGTTCAAAAGGAGTAGCTACCTACACACACATAACAGATGTTACCTAGGTTGATATACAAGGATGACAAATGGATAGATCACTGCTCTTTCCTGCATCTTCAGCCACAGTTTTCTCCCATGAGCTTCCACTATATCCCAGAAAAACAGAGGAATTTTCAAGCAAGCCAACAAGGTCTCATTTCAGTCAAGGTGTTTCTGGATGAGGAGAGATGGCTTAAAAGCTGCAAAGCATTACCCACACAACAACCCTTTTTTTTTGCTTACCCCAACACAGCTCAGCCTCAAAGATTCAGAGCCCTTATTGCAATAAAGGCAATTTCTCACACAGTTCAGACATCTAAGTGCAGGAGAAAAGCTGCATCAATTATACTTATGCCCATATAAGATCAGTAATAAAGGTGATCATTTAACGGCATTTTTCTGCTTGAGAAAAAAAAAAAAAAGGTATTGTTTATCTTTGGTTTAGCCTGTCTGGCTAAGAAGAAAGACCTGTACAGTGTAGCCCAATTTTTACTCAAAAGAATATCACATATTTTGCCAGCTGAAAAGTGCTGTGGTAATACCTTCTCCCATCTGGTTTCCAGAAATCTTGTTGGTACCAAAGAGGACAACCACTCAAAATATGGTAGACTTGAAAAACAGAAGTTTGCCTTACTGCTCCGATAGTTACCTATGTTGTTCAGTCTTTGTGCAGGTTGGGGAAAGCACTCCAGACCTCACATCTGCTGACAGTTACTGATTACCACATTACATTGAATGAGCAAAGGTTTATATCCTTGGCAGCTTGGGCAGCCCAGTTTACATCTCCACTGGGTAATTGTTTAAGTGGTTAAAGCTGATCTTTCAGGTAGGTGTAGGAATGTCGGTGCTTCAGGCCAGGGGAAGAGGTTTACAGGCTAAAAATGATCTATTAATGGCATATTGTTAAAGTTTCTTTGGAATAGGTAAATGAGTTCTCTATCATTTCCATCTGTAAGTTTTTGGTGTATCACACTAGTAAGATTTGTTCTACAGTTTTGGATAGAGTAGGAGCCACTAGCTTTCCACTAGTTTAATTGCTTTTTTAATGGGTAGTCTGCTCCTGTAAATCAAAGTAAGAGGCTAAAAGTGAGACAGAAAGTGTTTGTCTGTGCACATGCAACAGTATATCTTCTAGACAGTAGCTTGATTTGCTTTCCAAGCAGAACTGCCTAAAAATGACAATGTAAGATTTTGAAGATGAGATTTTAGCATTGTAAAGGACCCCAGTTCTGCTCACAAAGTTGTATTTTTCCTAGACATGGGAATTTCAGTTAATCTAGGAATTGTTTTTAACTTTAAAAAAGAACTAGAACTTTACATGACTCTCACAGGAGTCAGGTAAATTGCTGATACTTCATAGGCACTCTATTCTTCTAAGGAAGTGACATAAAAGCCATTTGATATAAATGCAGTTGCTGAAACGGTGTGATTAGTAGTTCCTGCCAAATAATACAGCTTTCTTGTTTCCTTCCTGGAAGGTTTGGTGCGAGGGATCATCTTTTCATTCTTGGATTGGAAAGCACCAAACTCAAAAGCATTCTTGCTTAGGAAGAAGATTTCTGGCCACTGCAGTTGCACAAATAAAACCAGTTAAATAGTTATAATTATATTGAAACTGGATTATATAGATACACAGTGACTATCACTTTGGTATGTCATTTTGCTATTACCAGACATAAATAAATAACAGAGATAGGTACAAGGATAATATTACTTTCTTCCAACTCCAGAATTAAACAAAATACTAGCTCTGATATATATTTTTTCCCATAAAGCAAATAAATTAATTATTACATCAGTTATGTTTGGATAAAATTATGTGTTTTTATAAAGGCTTTCCTAAGTCCTTGCTTCTTTAGTAAGACAGAAGAGAAGACCATCCTGGTCAGACAATGTCAATAAATCCAGTAAAGATGCTCAAAACTTGATATCCCTCTCCCACCACAAATATAAATTTTTAAAAGCCAGAGGGTAGATCTTTATTGGAAAAAGTAAGGATTTAAATATGTTTTAAAATAAAATTTAATCATTTATATTAAGAATTTACAATTAGTGCACTCACACCATGGTTTTGTTTGGTGGCTTCTGATTTTTTTAGGCTCAATAAAGGAGCTTTGTTTTTTTCACTCACATTCTGAGAGAAAAATTCTAACAAGTTTCAATAAGATAAACATGACAAAAATCCGGTAATAACTACAGAAGATAGAAATAGATTTTGTGGGTTCAAACCCATTTGTGTCTCTCCATCCCCAATGCAGGCACCTGAGCATTCAGAGCACCAAATATTTACTATTATGTCAGCAAAGTATTGTAAAATTTCGTATTTGGGCTGCTAATGAATGAGGTTTGGACTGGAAGAAGTAAAATATTTCATGCTAGTGACCATTTTTTTAGAGTGCTCAGCTTCCATTTTTCATTTAAGATTGTGAATTATTCCTCATATTGGATGTGTAAAGTGAGTTTCCTATTTTTCAGGTCCTTTGAATGTGTGTTTTTACAGACACATGGTGAAATTATTTCACATTTTCATTTGCATCAGCAGCTTCATGCTGGGTTTCAAAATTCTTGGATGCTTTCATATAACTTCTTTTTTATTTTGTAACTTAGTCTTGAGTCCTTTTTACAAGATTAGTCAAGGCTGAGTCTGTGCCACTGGTTTTTATTATTAGTTCATGGGTATGTGTAGTTGCAGATTTGGTTTTGTCCAGGGTTCAGCAGTAGCAGTCATTTTTTCTCCTTCTTAGTAGCTGGTGCAGCACTGTGTTTTTTGATTTTCAGCCTGGGAACAGCACTGATAACACAGATGTTTTTAGTTACTGCTCAAATGTTTTGTCTGACCAAGGACTTTCTGTGTCTCATGCTCTGCCAGAGAGGAGGGGAAACCGGGAAGAAACAGAGACAGGACACCTGACCCAAAGTAGTCAAAGAGGTATTCCATATCACAGCACACCACGCCTAGGATATAACTTAGAGTTACCTGGAAGAGCTAGTGCACTGCCGGAGTCAGGCTGGGTACCAGTTGTTGGTGAGTGGTTGTATTCTCTTCCCTTGTTATTTCCGTTGTCATTATTATTAGTGGTGGTAGCAGTAGTGATTTGTGTTATACCTTACTTACTGGACTGTTCTTATCCCAACCTGTGGGAGTTACATTCTTTCAATTCTCCTTCCCATCCCTCTGGGAGTGGGGGGAAGAAAGGTGGGGAGTAGGCTGCATGGGTCTGATTTACGGCTTGGGCTTGAACCACGACAGGTTTTCCACCCAAGATTAGGAAGTCATGATCCTTACATCTCCTCTTATATCACCAGTTTGTCTATACCTTGTTAATGACAAGCCTCAATTTATAACTGCCACTGAATTATGATCTTCAGCAGTATGATATTGCATTTGTCACTGCTTATGGGACACCATTAAAAAATCCTTCTCGTAACAAGGTACCTCACTGAATGCGTTACTTATCTCCTCTTCCTAGATCAGTGACTTCCACACTTTAAAAAACTTTAAGGTCCTAAAAAAAATTCTACATTACAATCCATACTCAGAATAGACATTGTAATTTTAAAGCATTTGTAATAGATCTGGACAAAGATGCTGTGATATTTTATAGACAAAATTTCAGGCACAGAAAATGTGAGAAAGTGTCACATCACTCTGGCAAGGCAAAACCTTCTCTTTCAGATTTTTACCCATTAAGGACCTTTAAAATGGGGAAAATCAGTAATGTCATTTCAGAAAAGTAAAAGAGGGTTGTGTTGAGCAAAGTCATACCGGGTTGTGGATTTCCACGCAGAAACACCTGAAGCTTTTATGTGCCATGGTATGGCACAAAAGGTAGATTATCATTTACACTCTTTCTTCAGCATAGGTTTCCAATGTGATGTACTCCCTACCTGAAGTTATGATGACCTCTTATTGCAATTAATTGTGGTGGTGGTGACTCCAGAGGTAAGAAGTAGCTGATCCTGAGACACCATCAGAGGATGCCCATTAAATCTGGACAAAGTCTAAAAAACGTTTTTGAATCTGTGATTGCTGTTCCCAGGGCTCAGAGAACTGTTTGCAGTGACTCATATGAATGCTATAGGAGAACAAGATGAATTTCAAGAGGAATTTCTTCCAGAAACAAGAACTGCTTTAGGCATTGCTAAGCATTAAGAAAAATTCTAATTACTCCTGTGGTTTCCTGCCTTCCAGTTCATTGTCACTGCTGTCAATATCCTATTTGCTATGGCAACTGTCATGCTAAGCTGCGTGTCTCCATGCATTTAGATTTAAGGGCAAGGGTCATCCCTCCCAATTTAAGCCACTGAAAATTCACAGGCTAATCTAAATCAGCAGACTATTCTCCCTCTGTGATCACAGGGAACACATGGACTTCTCACAACTGATTCATCCCATCCTAAGCCAGGGTTCTGGGCTGGGTGCGATAAATCACCTCTTGTAGGTGCCTGTTTCTCTTCACAGGGTGTGAAAGGATCATAGAGGAGCATGGAGACAAGACACTCAACTCTCAGCTGTTGCAGCTCAGCTATATGACCTCCCCTTGCACACTAGAAATGCCATATAGGAAGCATAAAGAAAAGGGACATGACTAAGAGCTCAGGGAGAAATATTTTCACTCGTGACCCTCCTTATACTCAGAAAATGTCCTTGAAAATGTAGTGGGATAAAGGCACTGTCCTTGCTTCATGCAAGGAAAGGATAAATCGAATTTCTACTGTGGGATTCTAACTAGAAACCCTCTCATACCGTGTCCCTGCCTATCCCCTCTGTATCCTCCCACTGCCATTGCCGATGCTGCTAACTACCCCCACCCCACAACATAGCTCGCAGCCAGGGAATACACATCAGCAAACTGGGTACAGCCAATCCTGGCTGATGATGATTATTTCTACTGCTCAAACCTGCATGATCACTTAAAATTGCTTTGCAACGCTCTGCTCTTTAAAATCACAGTATTCTGCAGCACCACATTATGCAAACTTCAGAAAATCACTCAGCAAGCAGAAAAGGATGTTTAAAAACTTCTCATTTGCTAGTGAAGGGTGAGTGCCATTAATTCAAAGACTTGTCAGACTGCAGACTAGCTTTAGGCTTGGTTTGAAGACAGCTTGTTCACTGGCTGGACTTTCTGGACTGCTTTGAACAAGTATGTTTTGCAATATTTCTCACTGTCTTTCCTAGATGGAGAATTCAGAAATAAGTGAAAAACCTCCACATTTTCAATTAGTTTGACACATAGTGACTGGATCCAGGCTAAAACTTTTCTCAGGATTTGTACTTGAACACATTGCATAAATGGAGTGAAGTTCAGACTAGGTATTTATGTCCCTGAGTATCAGAGGTGTTAGTCAGTTTCCTTCTCTGACTAATTAAATTGCTATGAGAAATTTAAGGATGTGGGTTGGGAGCTACTATTTAAAGATCTGTTTTAATCTGTGTTCCCAAGGCATTCTCTATCCTAGCCTGGTCTCATGCAGAGATAAAACCACTGAATTGCTACATACAAATATTTGTGGCCTTTCAAGATTCTTTTCTTTTTGCCCCAAACTTAACAGGAGAGAAAGCTAAGCAATAAGTTTGGAAGATTTTCTTTTTTCCTTTCTTTTTTTCACCCTAAAGAATGTAAAGACTCATCTGTAAGGCTCTACCCACAGCTAATGTTTCTGAAAACCAGATCTGAGTGAGTCATGAAAAAAAATTACTCCTAATGCCACAATTAGGTCACTGAGCTCCATAGCACCCACGTCCCCTAACCCAAATTAATCTTCCTTCAGCCCATTTCCCACTGTGTCCTGCCACATTCTTCTGATCACTAAAGTGCTCACTGCAGTTGCATGAGAACATCTCCTCCTATGGGAAATATTCATGTCTTCAGGAATCACCATAGCAGCTCTCCCTCACCCTGTCCCAACATAATCACAAGAAACAAAAGCAGTCATTCACAAATCATTACTGCCCACCATCATCCTTACCCACCATGAGAGCCCCAGTGGCCATCAAACAACTAGATGTGAGAACAGACCTGGGGAGCTTTGATTTGGATCCAAGACTGTGTTTGTCCCCTTGCCAAAGGGGAAACATAGGTGTGGTTTAAACTATTACCCAGTTGGGCTCAAGAGTTGGTCAAAGGCTCTGCTGGGGTTGCACAGAGGGAGCAGAGTCAAAATCAAGGTGTTTGCAGGCTCCTATGTCTCAAAGCTGCTCATGGTGTAACAGGAGAAAGTAGCAGATCTGACTACATACCAATGAGAAGTGACTTCCCTGCTGTAATGTACACAACCATCTAACCTCATGCAAAGGCAGTTCCTTGTGGAGGCCTGTTAAATTTATCCATTCTTATGACATTCTGCTGCTTTTTACAGAAATCACTTTCCAGAAACTAAAATAAAGGGCATTTAAATCTTCTCTATTCTACCTGTTGGCTCTGCTAGCAACGTCAGCTGATCATACCTTCAGGCTCAAGTTTGGGCCACAGTCAGTTTTCTTGAGATATTTGTCTGGTAACAATTTAGTGAGACCGTGTGGCACTGTGGGGGATTGGCACCAGGAACAGGGCACACTGAGTGGGTGCTGACCTGCTGGATTTCTGTATACCCCCAGTGCACAAGGAAAGTTACACATGTAAAAATAATTTCATGATCATAAAATACATGTAAATCATACAATCAGAATCCCAGACTTTTTTTGGGTTGAAAGGGACTTTAGATCTCATCCAGTTCCAACTCCTGGACACAGGCAGGGACACCTTCCACTAAACCACATTGCTCCAAGCCCCGTCCGGCCTGGCCTTGAACACTGCCAGGGATGGGGCAGCCACAGCTTCTCTGGGCACCCTGTGCCAGGGCCTCACCACCCTCACAGGGAAGAACTTCTGCCTAAGAGCTCATCTCAATCTCCCCTCTGTCAGATTAAAGCCATTCCCCCTTGTCCTGTCACATGTCCTTGTAAAAAATCCCAATCCATCTTTCTTGAGGGCCCTTTAGGTAGTGGAAGATAGAAGATATAAGTTCTCCCTGGAGCCTTATCTTCTCTAGACAATCTGGTTCCTACCTCCTCTCCCTCAGAACAGTTCCCTGCTATTTGTTCAGAGGAGGTTCACAAACCCATTTTTGACAGTGCTACACCCATTTCCTAAAATCCTGCTCCCCATTGCCTGATACAGCTCTTACCTCCCTGACAGCATCTCCTGGTGTAGATCCTGCTGCCAACTTAAACTCCGTAAAAGATAGCTTTGATTTTTTCCTCTCCAGTCTTCTCATCAGCTCAGTTACCTTCATCATCGTGGGTGTTTCCTCCACCTTCCCATCAAATGCTCAAGCACAATCACCAGACGACACTGCAGGTCATGTCCTATAGTTTCAGAACATCTGAAGATTTAATCCTTCCTGCCTATGTCATATTAATGACTGTATCATCTTGGGAAATGTCTACACAGAAGAGTAGTGTTAGGCAAGCGCTGACTTTCCAAACCAGATGGGCACAAGCCTGAAAACCATGTAATGGCATTAAAGGGATGTTATGCCCAAGTAACATGGTCTTCTGAGAGGCCTGAGAAACAAATTTTCACTCCTGCCCAGACTCCTGTTAGAACTTATCCTCTAGCCTTGACATCAGTTTCATCGCTATAGCTCACACTGTTCACCTCCACTCATCATATTGCTGCTGGTGATCCTAGAGTGGTCCTTCAGCTGCACATTGTCCTCTATGTTCTTCTCCTCCTCTTCATCAAGCCTTCTTGCAGCTATCATACCTGACACCTTGTCACACAGAATGCAGGAAGAAGTCGTTGAAATTATAAGTCAATCTCATTGCCCTCTGTAGAAAATATGGGATCAACTTGGTAAGCACAACATTAATCATCAGTTTCACAGCTGCTTTCTCACTGCTTTGGCCCTCGTAACAATGGAGAATTTAGTCTTGTTCACTAAAGTATACCATATAGTGGATTTGTCAGTAGATTGCTGCTTCAAAGTTTTGCAACTTAAAACTGTTTGATTAATTTAAGAGACTTTTTTATTATTATTTTTAAAATATTACTAACCCTAACACCAATGTGTGCATGTAACATACAAGCAGCCAGTCTGACCCACTAAAAACTTATTAAACTGCAGTTTCTGAGTCTTATTAGGTTAAACAGTTCACTAGACCATCATCACCATGGAAATTAAAACCAATGGGAATTCTCAGTAGCTCCTTCATTTTCTTTTTGAAGAATTAATGCCAACTGCTTTATTTGCTTATGAAGAGCTTCCACATCTCTCAAAACTATTAGGAAGAATAGAGTTTCTTTTTCCGACTCCTGTCTCACTTTTGTAACAAGCACACACATACTGGTTAAGCAAGGGGTTATCACTGGGTCTGTGCTGCAGTATCAAGTTGCAGTGTGTTTGCAGCTTGGCTGCAAGTTCAAGCTGGAACCAGATGACTTACTTACTTCACCACAGTTTCTCATGACATCTCAGTAATTAATGTCCCAGATCTCACTCCATCTCCTCTCTGAGGAGAGCAGCTTTTATTTAATTGCCTCATAATATATATGCAAAATGAATACTTGCCTAATTGTTCTGAGACAGATGCTTGGGTGAAAGCCTGTGGGAAAGCATATAGTCTGTAACACTGAATAAAGGCACACAGAGTACAGTAAAGCAAAAACTTATAACTCTTTGTTACTCTCTAATCCCATCAAAACAATAAATTTATATTTTAAGACACTTAAGTAAGAAATTAAGAACAAAATTTTGCTATATGCTGTTTCCTCACCCTTCTGCTATATAAAACAAGATCTTGAGGCAGATTTCTTTAATGCAACAATTTAAGGAGGAAGGGATATATTTTCAAAACACAGTTTCAATAGGTCAGCCAGAGAGCAAAAGCCGTTAAGTGAGAGGAGTGCGTACAGTATGGCTACAATGTGCAAATAAAGAATACATCTGTGGAAATCACACTGTAAATGAAAACCTGGTGAACACTAAGGGTTACATTCAATTGTTTAATATTCAGAGGATTCAAAATTATTCAAACTATACTTGACATCACTCATTCCAAACATTACCCTCGCTCAAAGATTTAAGACCTTCCTCTTCCTCCAATCAATAGTTGCATCAGGGTCATAAGATTATTTGTTCAAAATGCCTTAATTTGTTCAAATTGGTAATGTTGTTTCCATCTTTCCTGTGCTACAAAGGGTGCTTCTGAACTGACTTTCTCTCTGTCTTTAAGATGGGACTGTCTGTCTATCTTACACAAAACATGGACCTAAATCCATCTCTGACCCTTACTGTGTTATTTTTGCAATTGTGGACAGAAGCTTGTGTTAAAACTCTTATTCTGAAATGGAGGATCAGGCTAAAAAACATGACTAACTGCTGACGAATGTTTTTAGCTAAATAAGAAAAAACAGAATTTCACATTTTCTTTTCCATTCCTTGAATACTTTTTTTGCTAGTAAAACACCTGATTTTTTTACTTTTAAATAGTTGTTTGCTTGCTTATTCTTTATTGGGGGAGATATTTAAAACCAATAAAACTGTTGTTTAAGCTAAAATGCATTTTGATTTTTTATTTCACTTGAAATATTCAAATATGTCAAGGCCAAATATATCCAGCACCTAGCCCCTCAAAAACAGTGTTTGCAGCTTTTCAACCCATCTGCAGAGACTGAAGTCAACCATTCTCACATTTTTTCACTGCAAAATCCACCTTGAACTGTAGTCCCACCTCACAGTCATGTCATATTGAGAATTCAGGACACACAAAGAATTATAAGATTGCCCTAGCTGATCCCTTCTAATCATTAGATGGATGATGTAGCTCAGCACAGCAGATGCCAGATCACAGAAATAGGCAAGAGTTCGGTTGTACTGTTCCAGGTCTACAACTACAGACAAGTGCAGGCAACAGGAAAACCCATATTCAGCCCAAAGCCTGATATGTGATCAAGATTCTGATTTTGACTGCATTCACTAGTAGAACCTGCTGAAGTCAAGACACGACATGCTCAAATTGCCACAGGGCAGCAGTTTTGGGTTCTGATACAGTGCAAAAATCAGACTCTCTTAAGCTGAATTTGTTGCACATGTCTTACAATAGAATAGTAGAACTATAAAATAGTTAGGGTTGGAAAGTACTCCCTGCCATGGGCAGGGACACCTCACACTAAACCATGTCACCCAAGGCTCTGTCCAACATGGCCTTGAACACCACCAGGGATGGAGCATTCACAACTTCCCTGGGCAACCCATTCCAGTGCCTCACCACACACACAGTGAAGAATTTCTTCCTTATATCCAATCTACACTTCCCTGTTTAAGTTTTAACCCATTAACCCTTGTCCTGTCACTACAGTCCCTAATGAAGAGTCCCTCTCCAGCATCCCTGTAGCTCCCCTTCAAATACTGGAAGAATGCTATGAGGTCTCCATGCAGGTTTCTCTTCTCCAGGATGAACAGCCCCAACTTTCTCAGCCTGTCTTCATACGGGAGGTGCTCCAGTCCCCTGATCATCCTCATGGCCCTCCTCTGGACTTGTTCTAACAGTTCCATGTCCTTTTTATGTTGAGGACACCAGAACTGCACACAATACTCAAGAGCAGAGTAGAGGGGCAGGATCATCTCTTTTGACCTGCTGGTCACACTCCTTTTATGTAGCCCAGGATACGGCTGGCTTTCTGGGCTGTGAGTGCACACTGAAGCTGCCTCATGCTCATTTTCTCATCAACCCCCAAGTCCTTCTCTGCAGAGCTGCTCTGAATCTCTTCTCTGCCCAACCTGTAGCTGTGCCTGGGATTGCTCCAACCCAGGTTTAGGACCTTGCACTTGGCATGGTTAAACTTCATAAGGTTGGCATCAGCCCACCTCACAAGTGTGTCAAGGTCCCTGTGGATGGCATTTCTTCCCTCCAGTGTATCAACTGAACCACACAGCTTGGTGTCATCAGCAAACTTGCTGAGGGTGCACTCAATCTCACTGTCCATGTCACTGACAAAGATGTTGAACAAGACCAGTCCCAACACCGATCCCTGAAGAACACCACTCGTTACTGGTCTCCAGACGGACATTGAGTCATTGACCACAACTGCTTGCATGCAGCCATCCAGCCAGTTCTTTATTCACCGAGTGGTCCACCTATCAAACTGATGTCTCTCCAATTTAGAGACAAGGATGTTGTGTGGGACAGTCTTGAATGCTTTGCACAAGTCCAGGTAGATGACATCAACTGCTCTACCCCCTGTCCATCAGGTCTGTAGCCCCATCATAGAAGGCCACCAAATTGGTCAGGCAGGATTTACCCTCGATGAAGCCATGCTGGCTGCCACCAGCCACCTCATTTTTTTTCATGTGCCACAGCATGGTTTCCAGGAGAATCTGCTCCACGATCCTGCCACGCATAGAGACGAGACTGATTGGTCTGTAGTTCCCATTGGTCATCCATTTCCCCTTCTTGAAAATGGGGGTTATTTTTCCCTTTTTCCAGTGGTCGGGAACTTCACCTGACTGCCATGATTTTTCAAATATGATGGCCAGTGGCTTAGCAACAAAATATTCTATATATTCTAGCAGGTTAGATGGTATTTTTCTGTTTAAACTGATTAAAAATCTTATGAATTACCATATGATACAGTTCAAATAAATTTGCTTAAAAGGTAAGGTTTTTTAACATGCCCTTGGTAACTTTTCAGGGAATAAACTTAGTACATAATATATAGCAAGAAAAAAAATACTTGGCCAAGCACTGGTTTAAAAATGGAGTAAAGCTCATAATTTAAACATTTATTGGTAATTCAAATGACAGAAATATTATTCTGTCTGCAGTCTGTTATGAGATATTGCATATGTTCTGCTGGGAGCCAAATTTAAAGAACAGAGCGTGTAACTTCATTTGCTTCAAAATGCAGTTCATGTAGAGTACGCATGTAATATGCAACTCTGATGTTAAATGCTAGAAATGAGCTGTTGCTGTAACTTGGAAAGGTATAAGGAAGTTCTATTCCTACCCCTGCTCCCCCCTCACCCGTCCCCACCCCAAAAATAAAGAATTTTGGCAGACATTTCTATTGTAGATGTTTCTACATATGCCAGAAGCTCACAAGAAAACTGCAGCCATTCCATCATCATCATGAACTCAAAACAATATGTGAATATTTAAACTTTACTTCCTAAATGTTAACATAATGATGTGAACAAAAAGATGCTGAGCAACATGGACAGAAGAACATAGATGTTTTTATTTCTGAATATGAAAGCTGTATTTGAGTGTGGCTCCGTAACACTAAGTCAGGCTCTGTACTACCTTTATCCCAGCATCAGATCACCACCTCATCAAAAATTGCTATTGAAAGGGTTTTTTAAAAAGAAAAAGAGCTCCTTCCAGCTCAAACCAGTGTAGGCATTCTTTCTTTTGTCTGTGGAAAAGTATAATCTTATAGCTTCCTCTGAAAAGTTAATTCCGTGTAGGAATTTCCTATAGGAAAAATTATTTTGTGTTGTAAAACACTAGAACAATGTGAAGTGAGAATAATTCAGATTATGGCTGTGTTGACAGTTTGTCATTGACGATATTGTTAGCAGTCATACAGAAAAAAAAATTAAAATTAAAATTAAAAAGTAGCAATGAAATCTTGGCTCGGTTGAATTTTATGGAAAGTTGTCCAACTGTACATATTGTCCAGTTGGACATATTGTACATATTGTCATATTGTACATATTGTCCAATATGTAAAGGTGTACAAATGTACACCAGTTGTACAAGATGCAACAGAATGTTACCTTAGATCACCATAGAGGCACTTTAAATTTTAATGTCACTTTCCTGAATAGCAATTATTATTCTGGGGTTGATTTTATTAAAATTTTGTATAAAAATATGAATTTTTCAATTAAAAAAAAGGTGGGGGTTTATTTCAAGTCAGCTGTCAACCTTTTAAGAGCAAAAGAAAATTGAATTTTTAATCTTCTAGAAAGCAGAAGCAATTGTAGGGTTGTGTACACTGGAAAATTACTGTTGCATAATAAATTGTTACAAGCATGCTAACCTTGCAAATTAGGAAACAACAGCGTCTGCTAGGATAGAGATTTGGCAAAGCTGATGGCTTTTGGTCTGCATCAGAGCTGAGCTTCTTGGTCTTCTTGCTGTGATATTTCGACATAGAGGGAGGGGTGGTGGAGGGGAGTGTTATTTTTTTTAATTAGTAGCCTGGAAGCAGATTATTAGATAATCTAAATTATCTAAACAGTGTTTTAGAATTTAAATCAGATTTGTTCATTCTGAGGTTGTCTAAAAGAACTTAGATGATTATATTAAAAGCTTTGGATTAAAAAGACAGCTTAGATATGCTGGTCATTTTCTAACTCTTTGTCTCTCCTGAAGCATGCGGGTTCTGTCAGCTTTCTTCTCCATAACAAGAACTCCTTCTCCCTTTTATTTGATGTGTGCTGCTGAAATCAGTTAGTTGTTAGAGGAGTTCTGCACTCAGAACCTCAAACAAATCAGGAGAAATTCCACTACCAATATTTGAAATGTGTCTCTGGTACAAAACCAGCAAGTCAGACCAGGATCTGGGAGACTTCTGTAATATTTCACAAGGCAAAATAAATGCAACTGGATATTGAAGCAGTTTCAGTTCTCTGAAGAGGGTGGAACCAGAGACATTGAAGTTGCAGTTGTTCTGGCATCACTTCTCTGTTAAACTAAATTATTTACAGTGCACAGTAGTAAGCTGCAGACATCACAGTTCCCTTAAGACCTTTCGTAAAATAAAATTCCATAGTAAACAGATATAATTTATTTCACAACTCACACTCCAACATAATTTAATCTGGAACATTCTACAACTTTTACTTCATTTTCCACTTCAAAACATCCAGTTTGTGAAATTTTACAGGTTTTCCCTCTTCCTTTTTCATTCAGGTCTGATTTTTATTCACAGTTGTCAAACTTTTCTTTTGCCAGTAACTCATTCATTCTGCCAAACGCAAATGCCTTCTGACCCTGGTGTGCAGATACTTTTCAACTGTCCTTTCTGTGGGCCACTGCAGCCAATGAGGCTTTATACAAACGATCTACATATTACAAAACCCACACACTGATTCCGTTCCAGGTATGATTCTGTTTCATTGTTACATACCTTTGAACTGTATACCTAAAATAACTCTACCTGTGTTTATATTACATAGAAACTTAGTATTTCATTTGGAAAGGAATCTGTCCTCTTCTCTTGTGATGTTGTGGATGCTCCATCCCTGGCAGTGTTCAAGGTCAGGTTGGATGGGGCTTTGAACAGCCTGGTCTAGTGGAAAGTGTCCCTGCCCATGCCAGGGAGGTGGAACTAGATCAGCTTTAAGATGCCTTCCAACTCAAACCACTCTATGGCTCTGTATAGTGTATTCCACAGCTTTCTGATAGACCCCAATATCAATGGCATAAGACAAAAACATACTTTGAGAGAAATTAACCCAATTTGTCCATACAATATACATTCACTGTTACAATACATAATTTTTCACAGAAAATACCAGATGAAATCCAGGAATAACTGATGCTATGCGTCTGGTTGTTTGCCAGTAAATAAAATTTCAAGAATATTTTTGAAGAAGGAGACCAAGAATGGCAGAAAGAGT
Organism: Melopsittacus undulatus; assembly: GCF_012275295.1. NCBI lineage: Eukaryota > Metazoa > Chordata > Aves > Psittaciformes > Psittaculidae > Melopsittacus > Melopsittacus undulatus. The sequence goes on along the minus strand of NC_047557.1, from coordinate 73,902,258 downwards.
CAGAAGAAAAAAGCTATTATAAATAAAGGCAAAATTTTTCAATTTTTTAAGATGAGGAACACTATGCAAAATTTCAGAGGATTTGAAAAAGCTAATGCTATGCATCAACATGGCAGATGAAAGACATACAAAACAACATGTATTGCAAGAAATAATGTTTTGTACAGTAAGAAAGCAATCCCTAAAAAGTGGTGACACTATGGAGAGATGTCATGGGTTAAGCAGTAGCAGTCATTTTTTCTCCTTCTTGTAGCTGGTGCAGTGCAGTGTTTTGACTTCTGGGCTGGGAACAGTTGCTTGATAGTGAGCATGTTTTGAGGGTGTTTTTGTTCAAGGCCTTTTCTGAGCACATGCTCTGCCGGGGAGGAGGGGAGGCCGGGAGGAAGGAGAGACAGGACACCTGACCCAGGCTAGCCAATGAGGTATTCCATACCATAGCACGTGATGCCCAGGATGCAACTGGGAGAGAGAGCTGGAAGGGTGGAGCTCTGGAGGAAAATGGAGGAGGGAGCACGCGGTGCTCAGCAGGGCAGGGTGGAGTGAGTTATGGGTCGGTGGCTGGTGGGGTGTTGTATTCTTTTCGCATGTTATTGGCTTTATCATTATTATTTGTAGTAGTAATGGCAGTGGTGATTTGTGTTGTGCCTTAGCAACTAAACCATTCTTATCTCAACCCGTGGGGGCTACATTCTTTGGATTCTCCTTCCTAACTCTCCGGGAGTTGGGGGAGCAAGGAGGGGAGTGAGTGAGAGTACTGTGAGGATTTGGTTTAAATCAAGACAAGAGATCCGTGAAAATATCTTTTGAAACGTGCCAGGACAGATGTGGTGTGTTAAGGATATATAAAGCATATGTGCATAAAATAATACCAGAGGGATTATAGAGTCACTCAGTAAATCAGTGTGGTAGTCATCTAGAACTCTAGCTACTGTAAAAGGCATGCTGTAATAATAGAAGGGTCTCAAAAGAAAAGCATAACAAATGAAAAGCCTTCCATAAGAAAAGAAACTGAAAAAATCTCCCATACTTATTTCACATGGGGTCAGGGTTATTGTTTGTATAATTGTTAGGGTTAGGTATTGTTAGGATTAAGGTTATTAGGGTATTAGGATTAGGGTTAGGTTTAGGGTTAGGGTTAAGTTAAGGTCAGGGTTAAATTAGGGTCAGGGTTAAGGTTAGGGTCAGGGTTAGGGTTAGAGTATGGATTAGGGTTGGAGTTAGTTTAGGGTTAGGCTTAGGGTTATATTTAGATTTATGTTCGTGTTAGGGTCATTATGGTTAGTGTTAGTTTTATTATTTTTTGGGCTATAGTTATAGTTACTAGTCTTAGGGTTTTCTTAGAGTTATTGGTAATTTTGTTTCAGAGTTATGTTTAGGTGTCACACTTTATTTATGTTTATGCTTAATTTTATATTTACTTTTAGTTTAGTGTTATGGGTTTTTTAGTGTTTTGTCAGTTTTAGGTATTGTGGTCGTTTTAGGTTTAGGCTTCAGGTTTGTGTCAGATTTTGAGTTATTACTATGTCTGTTAGAATTTGGTTTAGGTTTAGGCTTAGACATATATTTTGGGTTAATGTTAATATAATGCTTGTGTAGTGATTAATTTTTTGTTATGTTCAGGATTAGCTTTATGTTTAAATTGTGGTTAGGGTTAGGTTTAGGGTAAGTAATAGGGTTAGGTTTGGGGTTTGGGTTAGATTTTGAATTAGTTTTAAGCTTATTAAGGTTAATGTTGCATTTATTTTTTGAGTTTATTTTAGTGTTACGTTTAAGGTTAACGTTAGGTTAGGGTCAAGGTTAGGGTTAGAATTATTGTTAGGATTCGGGGTAGTGGTTTTGCTTAGTGTTAGCATTAAGATTTTCTTAGGATCAGGGTTAAGGTTAGTTTTAATATTATTAGGGTTAGAGTTAGATTTAGTTTTAGATTTAGGATTAGGTACTCAGAAGAGGAGAAATGATATTTGGATTTCATTACTTCATTAGCTGAGAACGTCATTGCTTTGATATTTCCCAAAATTATTATTAAACCAAGCAGCTCCTCTGTTACCTGACTGCAACTAAATATATGCTAAAGTAGATTTTTTTTACAAAATAATAAAGTTGTGAAGAACTTTGTTCCAGAATAACATTGCATCCTAAAACCTACCGTAGGTCCAAAATGCATAGGACTTCATATGAATAGTATGACCACCTCAGCTGATATAAGAAGCAGTGAGTCCACTGTCCCCGCAAAGTCAGTACCACCATGGCAAGCACCTTCATAAAAATGGCACAAAAAATTGTCAGCTGGTGAGACCATCAAGAATATGGTGATCCTCAGCATCTTTTTTCATATCTGTCTAGCCCACAGCCTTTAGCTCCTATCACATCCCACACTACACTGTGGACTCTACAGCCACTCTTTCCTACCCCTCCTTCCCAGTAAGAGCTGCAAGTCTTGAATTAAAACCTACATATCTTCACTGTCTATATCCTTACTACTGAAGTAAAAATCATGGCTCTGAGTCAGAACCACTTTTACAACATTTTTAACTGGGCACATAGTTTATCATGTGTCCCTGAATGAAAAATATAAGCATTTAAGGTTAGATCAATAGTTAAGAACACAGCTGAACTCAGTTCTTCATTATAATTTTCTAGGAAAAGCATTATACTTTTGTTATACATTGCAATTAATATGATAATGAAAATATCTATCTTCTGAGTTAGGACTGAAGAATAGTGTCCCTGCCCATGGCAGGGGGATGGAACTAGATGATCTTTAAGGTCCCTTCAAACCCAAACCAGTCTGTGATTCTGCTATTCTATACTAAGTATTGATGCTCTACATTCACCACAACCAAGTACATAATTTATAACGAGTTCTATAGGGGCAAAGGAATTTGAGTGATAAACTTGTTAGATAATTTTGTAGATATGAATTTGGAACAGACAGATCTTAAATCTACAATTGCAAAATAAAGTATAATAAATTTTAATTTGGGGCTTAGTTTTTTGGGTTTTTTGTTGGAGTTTTTTTCTGATAATATTGAGCTGAAGATTATCTGTAAGCATTCACCTTGACTCTTTAGAAAATCAGTACCGACATCTAAACCAAATTTTTTTTACTTGGACATGCATGTCTCATGATATTGCATGTGTTCACTTGTGAAAAATCATTTTAAATGTATACTCCAGTAATTTGGTCCTAGAACACTTTTCTTCATATATTCAAATATTACTTTAGGTAAACTTTCTCATAAACTGATAGAAAATTCACTGCTTTGGCAAATTATTTGCCAGTGTTGAGAAACTGAGCAAATAGGTACAATATGTCTCAAAGAAAATTCATTTTCCTCTAAAACAAACATGCCAGAGAAAATGTTGAAGTATTCACCCACATGATATTGAGCTGTCACCAAAACTGTGTAAGTACATCAAGTCTTGTCCAAGTGACCTCCCATTGGGAAATGCATCTTTCCACATTAAAGAAGCTTAATACAAAGTGTAACTTAGGCATTTGCATGTTAACGGAGCTTTGTACATGAGACTGTTTATTCAGCATACGAGAAATACTGAAAAGAATGTGCTAACAGAAACCTTTAGCCAGAATAAGACAGGGTTAATTAGGACATACGGAATGAATCTGAGTAACAAGAGACATTAAAATTAACCCTACTTATCCAGCTGTAGCAGGACAAGAGGGGGGTGGGGGAAATCTCTTCTTTGACCCACACAAAGGCTTTTTCTGCTATAGGATTCAAGGCCAGTATTTTCCCACTGGCACAGCCCCACCAGTGGCTGGGGCATTTGCATGGATAAGGTAATGTGCATCCACAAGTCCTTTCAGACCCTGTCTAACTCCTCCCAAAAACTAAGAGAGCAATGAAACACCGCTGCTGGGCAGAAATGCTTCTGGCAAAGTGAAACACCTCTATCTATAAAAGTAGCAGCAATATATATTTGGCAAAACAATATGACATTTGGGCCAAATTTGTCAATATATGTCCTGATCTGCACATTTTACAGACATGTTAAACATTAAACCATTTGGGTAGATCTCACAGACATTCAGCAACTCTAGTCAAGAGTCTACATCCACGTATG